>NW_027397115.1:9478599-9563028 GCF_003265705.2 Callorhinus ursinus
CCCCCCCCCCCCAGTCTAAATTAAGCCCCCTGGTGACACATTCATATTGCATGGGCTCCTGCGGGAAGTGTAGCAATATTACCATTTGCAATTCATGCAAGAATTCTTTCAACTTTCTCTAAATGCTACCCTTCCCCCCCCCCCCCATTTTTTCATGTTAGCTGGTTAAGGCTTGTGTCATCCCCAGGGCTGAGCGAGGATATCAGCCCCTGGTTGAGCTTGCATTTGCAATTCAGTTCTTAGGAGGACAGATAATAAAACTTTCCGGAGGTGCCCCACACACAGCCAGCACATCCTGCCATGCTGTTAAACTGCCTCCAGAGACTCCTTGTTTCTTTGGCTTAATCATAAATGACCCAAAGGTGAGTGTCTTTGTCCTCTACAGCGTGTCTCCCAAAGCCCCTAACGCAAGTCTGGTCACAGTGAACACTCGTCTTTCCTTTTCCCGAAACTCACCATCCCCAACATCACACACACACACACACACACACACACACACACACACACACACACCCCTCTTCCTCTGTGGTCCATAAGGCAGGCGTGGTGAGCTGGTGACAACAACTTTGGTGGGAAAACTCAAACCCCCTTTTATTTTATTTTTTTGGCTTAATTTAATTTAATTAATTTATTTAAGATTTTATTTATTCATTGACAGAGAGAGGCACAGTGAGAGAGGGAACACAAGCAGGGGGAGTGGGAGAGGGAGAAGCAGGCTCCCCGCGGAGCAGGGAGCCCGACTCGGGGCTCGATCCCAGGACTCTGGGATCATGACCTGAGCCGAAGGCAGATGCTTAACGACTGAGCCACCGAGGCGCCCCCCCCATGCCTGTCTTGCCCCCTTGTTCAAGGAGCTTACAATCTAGTTGCACGGACACAATATAAATACAAAGGAATCTTCTCTTTTTTTGCTTAGGCTCACTTCCTCTGAGCGTCTCACAGCCTCAGCGTTTTGGTAAGCGGAGCCAAAGATTCTAATGTTCACGGTACTTATTTTGTGTCCACTGTGATTACCAAGTGCAATTCCAAGTGGGGTCTATTATTATCCCCGTATTATAGTTGAAGACACAGGAGCTGAAAAAGGACGATGATCCAAAGTCCGAAACAGCTTGTGAGGGAGATTGGGCCAGAGTTGGGGTTCGGGCTGGGATCTGGATCCAAAGCTGCATCCTGGGTTCTCGTTAGACTCCCTTCTGCAATCAGAGACTTCCTCAAGCACTTAGTGAAGGGTTTTAGGTTAAATGAACAGAAATAAGTAAGATTTTGTGGTTGGTTATTACACATCAAGAGCTGGCTAATACATCTGAGAGGTGGGCACCTGCTGGATTTGAGGGCAGCTCCATCCACATTCACTGTCTGCACAGAAGCAGGACTTTTTCCACTCATTGAACTGACAAAGGCTCCAGGTAACTCTGCAGGAGCCCTCCTTCCTTCCTTCCTTCCTTCCTTCCTTCCTTCCTTCCTTCCTTCCTTCCTTCCTTCTTAAAGATTTATTTATTTGGAGGAGCCTGGGTGGCTCAGTTGCTTAAGTGTCTGCCTTTGGCTTGGGTCATAATCCTGGAGTCCTGGGATCAAGCCTGGCATCAGACTTCCAGGGAGTGTGCTTGTCCCTCTGACCCTCCCCTCCTCATGCTCTCTCTCACTCTCTCAAATAAATAAATAAAAATCTTTGAAGATTTATTTATTTGAGAGAGAGAGAGAGAGAAAACACAAGTGGGAGGGGCAGAGGAGAGAGAGAATCTCAGGCAGGCTCCACACTCAGCACAAACCTGATGTGGGGCTTGATCTCACGACCCTGAGATCCCCATCTGAGCTGAAGCCAATAGTCCGGCGTTTAACTGACTGTGCCACCCAGGCGCCCCAGAAGTCCCAATTTCTTACCACCAAAGCTGAGCACTCCCCCAAGCTGGTTGTCAGCCAGGAAGTGGGTCAGGGACAGGCTTAGGCACCAGGCAGTTGAGATTTGAGTTCTGACTCTGCCATTCAATCGCTGTGCACCTTGAGGCAAGTCAACCCACATTTCTGGGCGTTGAAGGGTGGGAGCTGGTAAAATTTGGGCTAGTGTAGCCCACAGACACGTTTATTTGGATGGCACATGGTTTTATTTTGATTCGTTTTAGTTTATTTGGCAGCATTAATAAGGTGTTTGTGAGGGAAGAGCCCCTGATACATAACTGGCTGGAGTGGATCTTGGTGACTCTAGGAGGGGACAGGTTGGCAAATTTATTACATCTTAAAAATGCACACACAGAAATTCTACTTTTTTGGAATTTGGCCCACAGACACACTTGCACATGTGAGAAATGATAGACGTTGGAGGTCACTCAGGCAGTATTGTTTGTAAGGCAAGAGTTCTGAAAAATAGCCCAGTGCCTCCCCAGCAGGGGATGGGTTAGATCAAATATGGATCATCCACACATTGGAATATTATGAAGCTGGAAAAAAAGTCAAGGGCACTGCCTAGGTACTGATAAGGAAACTTCTCTAGGATATACTGTTAAGTGAAAAAGCCAGGTATAAACCAAAATTCTCTTTTGTCTAAAGAAAAGAAATATGTATGTATATGTTACTATTTGCTTGTATAATTTTTTTTAAAGATTTTATGTATTTGAGAGAGAGGGAGCGCATGAAAGGGGGGAGGGTCGGAGGGAGAAGCAAACTCCTTGCTGAGCAGGGAGCCCGATGCGGGGCTTGATCCTGGGACTCCAGGATCATGACCTGAGCCGAAGGCAGTCGCTTAACCCACTGAGCCCACCCAGGTCCCCCTGCTTGTACAATTATAAAGAAACCTTAAGTATTCAAGAAAAGTTGGGGTGCCTGGGTGGCTCAGTTGTTAAGCGTCTGCCTTTGGCTCAGGTCATGATCCCAGGGTCCCGGGATCGAGTCCCGTGTCGGGCTCCCTGCTCAGCGGAGAGAGTCTGTTTCTCCTTCTCCCCACTGCTTTTGCTCACTCTCACTTTCTCTCTCAAATAAATAAAATCTTTGAAAACATTTTTTTAAAACGTATTCAAGAAAAGTCAATTAACTGTTACCTTTCGGCGTAGGAGACTGGAGTGGGAGGGAGACTTCTTCTGTTTACCTTTTCAAAATGTTTTGAATTTTGAAAAAAAAACCCACACCACACCACCCTTAAAACATCAGATGTTTTCAGATTTAGATGATCTAGCAGCCCTGCAGGCAAGGGCCAGCTTCAAGCTGGGTGGTGAGTGCTTCCCAGATGGGCAAACTCTGGTTTGCCACAGTCCCCACCACTCCCTGTTGTCTCCCTGACCCCAGTCTGTTGCCATCTATCATTTTGTTCACTGTAGCTTTTCTTAGACCAGAACTAAGAGAAAAGCGAAACACTTCTTATACCCAGGTCTCCATCAAAGGCGGCAGGCGCATTGCACAACGATGTGAAAGTATTAAATCACTACACTAGGGATGCCTGGGTGGCTCAGTCGTTAAGCGTCTGCCTTCGGCTCAGGTCATGATCCCAGGGTCCTGGGATCGAGCCCCACATCGAGTTCCCTGCTCAGCGGGAAGGCTGCTTCTCCCTCTCCCACTCCCCCTACTTGTGTTCCCTCTCTCGCTGTCTCTCTCTGTCAAATAAATAAATAAATAAATAAATAAATAAATAAATAAATTCTTAAAAAAAAATCACTACACTACATTTACACTCAAAAACAGTTAAGATGGTAGGGGCGCCTGGGTGGCTCAGTCGGTTCAGTGTCAGACTCTTCGATTTCAGCTCAGGTCTTGATCTCGGGGTCCTGGGATCGAGCCCCGTGTCAGGCTCTGCGCTCAGCGAGGAGTCTGCTGGAGATTATCTCTCTCTCTCTCTCTCTCCCCCTCTGCCCTCCCCCCAGAGCTCATGCGCTCGCTCTCTCTTGCTCTTTCTCAAAATAAATAAATAAATCACTAGAAAAATGATTAAGATGGGGGCGCCTGGGTGGCTAAGTTGTTAAGCATCTGCCTTCGGCTCAGGTCATGATCCCAGGGTCCTGGGATCGAGTCCCACATTGGGCTCCCGGCTCAGTGGGGAGCTTGCTTCTCCCTCTCCCACTCCCCCTGCTTGTGTTCTCTCTCTCGCTGTGTCTCTCTCTGTCAAATAAGTAAATACAATCTTAAAAAAAAGGAAAGAAAATATTATAAAAAGATAAATAAAAAATTAAAAAATGATTAAGATGGTAAATTTTATGTTATGTGTATCTTACCACAGTTGGTTTTTTTGTTGTTGTTTTTTTTTATATGGCAGGCTCTATACCTGCAGGTAGGTGCATAGATGGTTCCTAGTACCAACAAAAGTTCCAGAGCCGATTATCATCAGCCCAGCTTGGCCCGTGTGCTGGCTCTGCGGCCTGGGGGATGGAAAGGCCAATCTGCTTCTCTTACAGACGTTGCCTGTGTGACCGACCCCTCGAGTTTGTAACTCTGAAGTCGGTGGTTTCACGTTCTCTCCTGCCTCCATGCGTCCTGAAATGCTTTTGCCCCTAACTTGCTGTGTGACCTTGGACAAACCACTTGCCCTCTCTGGGCCTCTACTGCTCCATCTGTTAAATGAGAAGCTTGAAGTGGATTGTCTCAGAGGCTCTTCAGCCCTTAGCATCTCCCGGCTGATTTCTCCTTGAGCAGTGCTCCCGTCACTGTCTCCAAAGAGATGAAGTGGGCTCGGGCAGGGGAGTGGGGAGCAGCGGCCTTCCTCTCGTGTTGGGGATGTGTGGGCTGCAGTGGGAGGTTCTCTTTTCTTACTTTCTTTTTTATTTTTTAGCCAGAAAGTTATTTTAAACCCTAAGTGGGGAGCTGCTAAAAGCTACACGCCTCAGATCTCCCGTGCTACAACCTCTTCTGGGGAGAGAGTGAGCAGAATTCTTTTTTTTTTTTTTTTAAAGATTTTATTTATTTATTTAACTGACAGAGAGAGACAGGAAGAGAGGGAACACAACCAGGGGGAGTGAGAGAGCGAGAAGCAGACTTCCTGCTGAGCAGGGAGCCCGATGCGGGGCTCGATGCGGGGCTCGATGCGGGGCTCGATCCCAGGACCCTGGGATCATGACCTGAGCCGAAGGCAGTCGCTTAACCAACTGAGCCACCCAGGCGCCCCATGAGCAGAATTCTTAATTCTTACTGTTCTCCCCCCACTCCCCCTCCCGGATCCCGAGGGAGGGGCGATTCCTTCTATTCATCCTTTGCCCTGCTGAGTCACAAAACTGAAAACACTTGTCTTCTGGTCTCTGGCAGCCGCTAGGAAACCAGCGGCCCTCAAACTTGTAGACTCAGGCGGCTCCCGGGGAACTCTTGTTCAAATGCAGATTCTCGTTCAGCAGGTCTGGGGTGAGGCTGAGGGCGTAAGGTTCTAGCAGTCTCCCCTGTGATGCCCATGAGCAGTGAGGTCCTGAAGGACGACGCCCCGGTTGCTGTGAGCTTAGAAAATCCTAGCTAGAAAGTCACCTGAAAACCACTCACCCGCTCCTTCTCATTTTGAATGTGCCCTGCTCCTCTATTTTAAATAATAGAGGAGCAGGGCGCTTCTTCAAGCGTGTGATACATGCACAAGGCAAAAATAAATAAATCTAATGCTTCGAGAAGGCATACACTGAAGTTAGTCACCCTCTATCCTGCCCCCCATCATTTCAGAAGCACCCTTGTTACAGTCTCTTGTATGAATCCTCCTGAGAGATTATGTGCACAATGATAATTGTTAGCCTAGCTATTCTTTATTGACCAAGGCCTGTGTCCTTGGCACTGAGCAGAGCCCCTTATGGAAATTACTTAATTTAAGCTTTCCAACAAGCCCGGCGATGAGGACACAATTTTACAGTTGAGGAAGCTGAAGCACAGAGAAGTTGAGCGTTTTGCTCTTCATGACGCAGCCAAGGAGGGCCAGAATTGGTCCGCCTGGCCCCAGGTCCTGGCCCTCTTTCAGGTTTCAACGCCCCTGTAGACTTGCTCCCCCTCCACTTTTGTGACCGCCGAGACAGCATATAATGTTCTGAAACTTGCTTTCCCCCCTGACCAATTTCTCTTGGAGAGAGCTCAATCACAGTACACGAGGGAGAGCTGCCTTTTTCTTTTGACAAATAGCATAGAATTTCTTTGCAAATATAGACCTTACGCATTTAACCAAGGACCTCTTTGGGGGATGGGAGAAAGATGGGTCATTCCAGTCCTTTCACTACTAACTGCTGTTACTGTGTAGGTCTGTACCTATATCATGCCACACATGTGTGAGGGTATTTGTAGGTTAAACTCTAGGGCCCGGAATGGGCGTGTCAAAGGCCATGTTCCTTTAAAGTTGGATCGTTGATGTCAATGTCAGTTGCTTTCCAAAACACCTAGAGCAATAGGCTCTCACCCCAGAGCCGCACCTACATCGTTTTATAAACTTTTGGCTTTTTCTGCTGCTGCTTTTGAGCTGACCTGCAGGAAGCAGAGTTGGACGAGGCTGCCCTTCCTTGCCTGCTGGTCAAAAACACCAGCTGAGGTGTGTGGCTTTGAGATCACTTTCCATACCCAGTGACTCTGTTCTCGCGGTAAGGTTAGCCTGCTCCTCCAGAGAGCGGCATTTGTCATCAGGGATTTAATGGCTTAAAAATAAAGGGGATCGGATTGCACTCAGGAGCCCTGGGCAGCCTCGAGCCCTGGCAGTAGCTCTGAACCCTTTCCCCCAAACCGTGGGACCACAGCTAAGAGACTGGGGGAAGCCACAACGAATAATGAAGTTTGGCTTCTCAGCTCCTTGCAAGGCAGAGGGGCCCCCCGACACAAAGGTGAAGTTCAGAAGCTGAAGAGCAGGGTTCAGCCCGAGCTCTGCCACCGACCCTCCATCTAAATGACCTCCTCTTACTGTAGAGTGGTGGTAAGCCTGCAGACTCAGGAGCCCCAAGACCTGGGTCCACATCCTGCTTCCTCCACGTTTGAGCTATGCCACCTTAGGTTAATGATTTAACCTTCTGTACCCCAGTTTTCCCATCTGCGAAACTGGGGTAATGATGGCTAGCATAATTGTGAGAATTAACTGCCTTAATGTACATAAAGATTTTGGAACAACATCTGGCACAAAGTACACAATAAATATTAGCTATTCTTTCATTATTCATATTATTTATTTACTTACTTGATTTTTGTTTGTCTGGAATGTTAACTCCAGGAGGGCAGAGACCTCAACTCCTTATTCCCAGAGACGTCCCCTGTCCCAGCACAGTGCCTGCACGTAGTAGGTTCTCTGTCAATATTCACTGGAGGAATGAGTGAATTGGACACTTTACTTCCCCTCCTTGAGCCTAGTTTCCTTCTTTGTAAATGAGAGATTCTTATTTTGTTCATTATGCTCATCTTTGTTTTCCTAATCTATGGTGATCATATATCATTGCTTTTTGCAACTGGAGAAAAAAGTCATAAAAATGGATAAGCCCTTATTCATAATTGCTGAAACTTGAAAGCAACCAACATTTCCTTCAGTAGGTGAGGGGATTGACAAACTGGTACATCCAGACAATGGAATATTATTCAGCGCTAAGAAGAAATAAGCTATCAAAGCTAGGAAAGGACATGGTAGAATCCTTTTTTTAAATTAAAAAAATTTTTAAAAATTCATTTGAGAGAGAGAAAGAGAGAGCACGAGCAGGGGTAGGGCCAGAGGGAGAGGGAGAAGGAGACTCCCCATTGAACATGGAGTCCGGGACCCTGGGGTCGCGACTGAAGCTGAAGGCAGACGCGTAATCGAATGAGCCACCCAGGCACCCCAGGACACGGTAGAATCTTAAAAGCCTGCTACTAAGTGAAACAAACCAGTCTGGAAAGGCTACGTAGGACATGATCCCAACTGTATGACATTCTGGAAAAGGCAAAACTATGGTGACCATGAAAAGAACAGTGGTTGCCAAGGGCCTGGGGGGAGGGAAGGAAGGGATGAACAGGCAGAGCACAGGATTTTTAGGGCAGTGAAAGCATTTTGCATGATACTGCAATGATAAAATATGTGTTATTACACATCTGTCCAAACCCATAGAATATACAACACAGAATGAACCCTACTGTAAGCCATGAGCTTAGTTGGTGATGTACCACTATGGCTTTAAGGTTGGCTCTCAGTGTAAACAAACATGCCACGCTAACACAAGATGTTAGTAACAGGGGGAACTTAGGGGGGCGGTGAGCGGGTATAGGGGAATGCTCCGCACTTTCCCCTCGATTATTCTGTACCCCTAAAATGGCTTTTTAAAAAGTCTATTAATTAAAAAAAAAGTATAGCCTCAGTTTGAAAACTTTGATTAATTGGCTTTTTTTGTTGGTTTGCTTTTATAGCTATTTGACCCTCAGGGGTTCTCATCCACATTGCAGATTTTTAGAACGTGGTGACAGGGACACAGGTAACCAAAGGACAGAGCTTATTTGATGAATCTCCATCCTGTCATTACGCTTTCTAGACAACTGCACATGGATACGGGAGGGGGCATTCCTTTATTCCTAGGGCCTGGGTCAGTGCACACATCTAGAGTTCCATCTCTTCCATGACAAATTTCTGGAGCTCTTTGAGGTTCCAAAGAGCACATTTGTGAAGCCCACTGCTTGGATATGCTTGTGAATGCTGATGGCATGTTCTCTGGTCATCACCTCCTTGAGGGCCTTCTTGTTCCCAACCTTCTTTGCGGAAGCCATTCTGCCTGGCCCAGGTTGGAAAAGAAGAGCACAGTGGATTTTTGATTAACTGGCTTTTAAATCACACGCGCGCGCGCGCGCGCACACACACACACACACACACACAAGCCCTACACCGCCTTACACTGGCAAGTATAGTTTCCAATTCATTCTTTTCATATATGCTTTGAGTTTTAGGACACGAGTTCAAGACCTAACAAAATGTTTAGACCGTGGTGATGGCATTGTACAACTTGGAGATTTCACAGATGAGAAAAATCGAGGCTTGGAGAGAGGAAGTGACTTGTCCAAGGTCACATCATGAGAAGTGAGAGAACCGAAATTTACGCCCGGTCTGCTCATCACCAACGTGTGGGCTCTGCCTCAGTTACGTCCTCTATAAAATGGGGTTACAAGAGGGTCTGCGTCCTCCGGCTGTTGTGAGGTATAAATGACATAATGTGCAAAGCGCTTCGGAGAAAGCCTGGGGCATAGTACGTGCTCAGTTAAAGCCAGCCATTCTTAGTTTTCATTTGTAGTGAAGAGGAGGAGGAAGAAAGGATATTCGTTCATATTCCTCCTGTTTGGATTTTATCAGGGCAGAATCACAAGACTTTAATAAGGGTATATTTTGTTTTTATTATTATTATTTTTTTTTACTTTCCATAAGCTTTGAGGTGGGGAGTGGGAGGGAGGTTATTGTTTGAAGGCCCCCCCGAGCAAGGCACACGGTCCACTGTAGGCTTTCTTCCCTTTCCGCTGGGAACCCCAAAAAACTGAGGTTGAAGTCGAGCAGTGAGGGTGTTGAGACGCTGTTGTGGTGCCCCCCTATTTAGGGAACTTGTCTGCAGAATGCTGGGCTTAGGAGCTGAGAAACGGGAGGCCGCAGAGATCACGTGTCCCATGATCAGAAACGCCAAAGCTGTGTTTTCAAAGAAGACTTCCCCCAAGAAACCCTAGTGAAGCTCTTCTTGAAGTCAAAGGTTCTTCAGGTGTCATCTTGTCCAACTTGCAGACTACAGCAGCTACAGGGCCCTGGCAGGGAAGGTTCAGGACCGGAGCGAACTGGGGAGCATGGACTTTCCCCCGGGGGTGCTGCCTCCAGATGGCAGTGACCACCAAGGAGCAGAGCCCCAGGTGGCCGGACGCTCTCAATTTTAAATCTTGTGTGGGACAAACAAGACATGTCTGGGGGTCAGATATTGTTCCTGGGCACTTCTGAAGTCCAAGCCATCACTGGGAAAGATGGGGAAACTGAGGCCCAAGCAGACAGAGTGAATCGTTCAAGGTCCCTCAGAGCCAGTAATAGAACGCCATTTCTGTCAACCTCCTTTCACTGCTGTGCTGTTCTGGGACCAAAGGGGGGTCACTGAGCGTCTGTGATGGATTCTCTTGGGGTCACAGAGGCCTGCTCCAGACTCTTAATGTACAGAGGGGGCTGGATGGGGCCATAGGGCTGCTGGAGGTGCAGTCAACCCCCATCCTTCCTGTCGGAGATGAGACCTCCTCTCTGGGCCCCAGTGAAGGGGCAGGGGCATCTTTTTCTTTAAAAATATATATATTTTTAAATTGTGGCAAAATACACCTAACACAAAGTTTACCGTCATAACCATTTTTAAGCATTCGCTTTAGTGGTATTAAATACATTCATATTGTTGTGCAAACATCCCCACCACCCATCTCCGGAACTCTCTTCATCTGGCAGGACTGGAATCCCGTCCCCACTAAACAGCAACTCCCCAGTGCTTCCCCTGCCCGGCTCCTGGTGCTCCCCCCAACTCTACTTCCTGTCTTCATGAATTTGGCTATTCTAGGGACCTCACAGAAGTGGAGTCATACAATATTTGCCCTTGTGTGACAAGGCTTGTTCCCCTTGGCATAGAGTCTTCAAGATTCATCCACGTTGTAGCCTGGGTCAGAATTCCCTCCCTTTTTAAGGCTGGATAATGTTCTGTTGTATGAATAGACCACATTTTGCTTATTGATTTATCTATCGATGAACACTTGGGTTGCTTCAGCCTTTTGGCTACTGTGAATAATGCCGCTGTGAACGTGGGTGTATAAATATCTGTTTGAGTCCCTGCATTTATTTATTAAAGATTATATTTATGTATTTGAGAGAGAGCGCGCGCGCATGTGGGGGGGAGGGGCAGAAGGAGAGGGAGAAAGAGTCTTAAGCCGACTCCACGTTGAGCAAGGAGCCCGATGTGGGGCTCGATCCCAGGACCCTGAGATCACGACCTGAGCTGAAACCAAGCGTCCGATGCTTAACCAACTGCGCCACCCAAGCGCCCCTGAGTCCCTGCTTTTAATTCTTTTGGGTATATATTCAGAAGAGGAATTGCTGGATCATATGGTAATTCTATTTTTAATTTTTTGAGGAACCACCATACTGTTTTTCAGAGGCTGCATCATTTTGCATTCCTACCAGCAAAGCACAAGGGTTCCAATTTCTCCACATCTCCACCGACACCTGCTATTTTCTGTTATTTTGATAGCAGCCATGCTCATGGGTGTTTGATGACGCAGGGCATCCTGATTTCTGTCTGGAAGGTCCTGAAGGGCAGTTCCAGAGCAGTCATGGGGGTCTTCCAGGTGGCATCTCATGGGGCGCAGGGGGTGGTTAGATGACCAGATCTGTGCTAAACCAGTGATGGCAGAACACCAGCGCTGGTTTTGTTGTTGTAGTTGTTTTGATTTAGCGGGCCTTTTAAAGTTTATAACAATCACTAAGTTTTCTAAGAACCTCTCCATTTCCATGAAGCATGAGTGTTTTTGTGCGGTAAAACTGTAAAGTACTTAATACAGTGCATAGCATACAGTAAGAGCTCAATAAATGTGACCCAGAGGCAGGGGTGAGGGAGGGGATGAAATGGATGAAGGGAGTCCAAAGGTATAAAGTTCCAGAGAGAAAATAAGTCGTGATGTGATGTACAGCATGGTCACTAGAGTTGCATATTCGAAAAGTTGCTGAGAGTAGATCTCACAAGTTCGGATCAGGAGAAAAAGATTTGTAAGGAGAAGAAGAAAAAGATGTGTGGTGATGGATGTTAACTAGACTTATGGTGGTGGTCATTTTGCAACACTTACAAATATCAAATCACTACATTGCCTGCTAGAAACTAGTATAATGTTACATGTTAAGTATATCTCAGTTAAAAAAAAAAAAAAAGAAGACAAGACTTCAGCTCCCTACATCAAGAAAGATCACCCCAAGGAGGGATTTTGGAGGTTTGCTGGCGATTTGGTGGGGGATGTTAGGAGGCCCCAGGGTTCCGCAGAGGCTGTCCCTGCTGCTTGGCTAGTTTGGGCCCCCCTCATTCTGGACCCTGTCACCTCCTAGCACCAGGAGTAAGGGAAGATGAGACCGCTGTGGCGCCTGGGGGCCTGTCACCCAGGCCAGGGCTGATAAGCCCCCCACAGCAGATCAGGCCCGTGTTCTCTGCCTTTCTATCTAGTCTGCAGCAGATTGACTCCTGGCGGACTACTCTGCTCTGTTTTCTCTCCCCCGCTGTCTCTGTTTCTATCCCTGTCTCTGTCTCTGTCTCTCTCTTCTCTTCCTTCACTCCTGCTGTTGTTGGGGGCAGGGAAGATGCAAATTCACCTGCTGCTGAGGGGCTCCCAGAGAGTGTGACCTTGAGAAGCTGAGGTGAAGGTCCGCCCTGTGTGCGAGCAAGGTGGTGGACGCTGAGGGAGTCTGTGCGAAATCAGGGCCCAGGAGGGCAAGCTAGAGGCGCACGCTGGGAGTACAACCGGGAACTTCCAGAGTCAGGCTGAGGATGTACTGGGATGTGAGCAAGGTCCCAGGGAGTTGTAGGAGAGGGAGCTTTGGTTCCGAAGAAGGAGACCTGAGTTTTAAGGCTCAGCTCTGCCACCAACCATAGAGCCCTGGACTTAGGACCGAATCCACATGCCTCACAGCGGCCTGCAGGGCCTTGCCGCCACACCTCTAATCCCATCTCTCCCGCCCTCCCCCTGGTCGGCTCCGCTCTCACCTTACTGGCCTTTCCTTTCTGTTCCGCCAGCACCAAACTTGTTCCTACGCCAGGGCTTTTGCATTTGCTGTCCTTTGGTCTGGAACCCTCTTCTGCCTGGCTCTGGACATGGCAGGTTGCATCTCAAGCTACAGGCCCTCCTCCTATGTCATCTCAACTGGGGCCCTTCTCTGACCACCCTAAATTAGTCCTGCCAGATCCTTTGTTTATTTCATCCCTAGCACTTGGCATTCTCTAAAATTATCTTGTTCATGACATTGTATTCTTTTCCTTTTTTTAAGGTCTTTAAAAATGTATTTGAGAGAGCACGAGCAGAGGGGAGGGGCAGAGGGAGAGAGAGAAGCAGACTCTCCGCTGAGCAGGGAGTCTGATGTGGGTCTCGATCCCGGGACCCTGAGATCCTGACCCGAGTTGAAGGCAGATGCTTAACCGACTGAGCCACCCAGGTGCCCCCATGGCATTATTTTCTATGTGGCCTGCTCCTCACCACTTTCCTGGTCCACTGTAATGCATATCTGCTGACTGAACAGATAAACCTGCTCTATAGTCTCCCATGAGCTATTTCACTCTTCTGGGCCTCGGTTTTGTGGAAAAGTAACAAAGAGCCCAGCCTTCTCTAACCCTTGCTCAGCAAGTTGTGAAGACTTGAGAAAATTAGGGGAATGTTTTGAAAAGCACAAAGGAGAAGTCACTTGGTGAGAGCAGAGAGACCCATCTGGGGGAGAAATTGCTCATTTAACATACTGAATTTGCTTTGCAAAGTGTTACTCTTCACAGCCAACCCTCAAGCAAACAGTCTCACCTTCTTTTTACCCTTGGGGAAGTAACAACTTCTTAAGGAGATAAGAATATTGATTTTATTTACTCTGATCTGCACCTGTGAGTGGGATGGTTCACGATTTGTTGCACTCTTCAGCCAAGTCTTGAAAACTGGGGCTCTAGCAGGAACTTGCTGGGTGACCTTGGGCAGGCCTCCTCCCCTCTCTGGACTGTACCTTTTCTATCCCTTGAATGAGAGAATGGAAATGTTTGAAACTTGGGCTCTCCCAGTGCTGATATTTACGATAACACAGACTCTCCAGGAGGGAGAAGAAACCACACTGACCCAAAGTGCCCTTGGCATGGGCCTTGGCCAACGTGTCCATTAGTAACACTGATTGTCCCTGCGCTCCTTCTCAAAGCACTTTCCCATCCATTAGCCGGGAGGGAGGTGGGGCAGCAGGCTGCTGTCTTTATTCCACTTCGGCAGAGAAAGAAGGGCGAGAGAAGCAAGACCTTGCCTGCCTGTCCAAACTCAATTCCTACCATTCTCGCCCCTCGTTGTGTCCTCAGGGCCTTTGCACATGCCATTCACGCTTCAACCTGGAAGATTCTTTCTCCAACTACCCTCACTTTATTAGCTCTGAGCTCAAATGTCTCCAGGAGGCCTTCCCTCATCACCTTTTTGAAAAATAAGAGGCCTCCAAAAGAATAAATAAAATAACAGCCCTCCCACACCTATTACTCTCCGTGCCCTTACCCTATTTTCTTTCTTTCTTTTTTTTTTTTTTTTAGGATTTTATTTATTTATTTGACAGAGAGAGAGAGAAAGAGAGAAAGCAAGGATGAGCAGGGGGAGAGGGAGAAGAAGGCTCCTCGCTGAGCAGGGAGCCCGATGCGGGGCTCGATCCCAGAACCCTGGGATCATGACCTGAGCCAAAGGCAGACGCTTAACCAACTGAGCCACCCGGGCACCCCTATTTTATTTTTCTCAAAACTTGACTTTAGATGATGTCTCCATTTTTTAATTGTCTGTCTCCTCCCCTAGAATGTCAGCTCCGCAAGATGGGGCTTTCTGTCTGTCTTGTTCAGTGCTGTCTTTCCCAATCCCCAATGGAACAGTGTGAATGATTACTAAATACCTGTTGAATTGAATTAATCTCCTGGGGACGCAGAAGTGGAAGTGACCTTGAAAGACAAATTTCATCTGTTCCTCTGCCACCACGCTGGACTTGGTGGCCTGTGTGGGTGTCTATTCTGGGAGAGAACCTCTCAGCAGAAATGAAGATTCTCAATGTCTTTAAGAAAACAAAGTGGTTTTAATCATGGCCAAGATCTGCATACTTTCTTTGCTGGCCCTACCTTGCCTTCTTACAGAGCTTGAGAGGAACAGGAAAAAAGACAAGTTATTTAGGTTATGTGCTGCCGATGAATGATACGGGCAAACGGCTAAAAAGAGAGATTTGATTCCTTCTTGCATGGGACTGAGGGTTTCTGTGCCCCTTTCTAGACTGCTGGCTGACAATGAGCGTGACCATTATATTTACATGATGATCTTCACAAGGGTTGGTGTTATGTGCAAGGCTTCATGGGCAGGGCTTTCAGTACTTCATCACTAAGCCTCAAACCAGCCCTGAAAGGTGGGGTTGCTGGGATGATCCTCCTATTACAGGTGAGGAAACAGGCACGAAGCACAGGTGCCAAGGTAAGTGACCCCTGAAAACCCCCTTTCAAGGGATGAGAGGTTCAGAGCTGGGGCTCTGGAGTCAGGCTGCCTGCCTCAGCCAGGGGCTCTAGGACCTTGGGTGAATTAATAAGCTGCCTTGTATCTCAGTCTCCTTATCTGGAAAATGGGGCTAATGCTGCTGATGCTGGGGTCATTGAAGGTTTGCTGACTTGAGTCTGTTGACGTGCTTAGCATAGAGACGGACACAAGGTAGGTGCTCAATGTTTGTTAGTTATTTGCATTATCATTTCCTTGTGCACTTTTTTTTTCTCTCTTTGTCACCGCTATACATGCACACATACATGTCCAAGTACCTGGTGGGCTTCCTGGAGGGAGAAGGTCTGCCAGTCAGCCAGGCAGAGCCAGCTGAGCTCCAGACCCAGAGTCGGGCTTAGATCTCCTCCTCTGGCAGGAAATCCCCCACTTACAGGGAGTGACAGCCTCCTGCAGCCTTTCCCACCCTCCCCCAACCCCCACACTCATGCCAGCCTTGCACACAGGTCATGTGCCTGTCCCTCGGCTCGTGTGTGACTCAGCCCGGCAGCTGGACCAGATGGTGGGGGAGTTGGAGATGAGCACCGCCAGGGGTTGCTCAGAGCAGCTGCCTAACTGCAAAGGTCAAGGTATTGGGTTTCCTTCTTGCGCGGCGCCCTGGGAGGTACGCACGAGACCCGCAGAGACCGGGCTGGCGGTTGTCTCACCTCTGCTCGCCCCCGGGCTTCACGTTATAATTAGTCTTTTCGTGTGTGCACTTGACAGTTTGTGAGGTGTTTTCCCCACCCCTTGGGGTCCCCCGGGGCAGCCAGTGTTGTTTTGATCATCCCCATGAAACGGGGCTCATCGAGGCTGAATATCTTGCTCTATGTCCCTGGGCAAGCAGAACGGGGACCCAACTGAGGTTTACAGCGTGTCAGCCCAGGGTGCTGGCCAACACTCCGCACAGACTGTCCTCAGAGCTGTATGCCAGCGTCTCTGTGTGTGTACGTGCATGCGTGGGTACGCACACATATATGGTGTGCCAAGGAAGGAGTTGACCCTCCCTGGGACATGCAGCTCAGCTTTTCTGATGGTCTGATTTTATGTGTGAGCATTCCAAGTATGCAGCGAGTCTTTTTGTTTGTGTATCATTATACTCCAAATTTTAAATTTATTTTTTGGACAGGTAATCTATTCACAGAGTTCAAAATCCATATGGGTACAGTAAAATGTCACCCTTTCTCCCCTGGATCCCTCTGCTCAGTTCCCCTCTCCGGAGGCACTCCGTTATCACTTTCTCCTGCTGGGCTATTCTGTGCTTCTGCAAGTCAATGTGAACATAAATACCCACCCCTCCTGCAAGGTGACTCTGTACAAATGGTTGAACACTCCACTCACTGTTCTGCATCTTGCTTTTTTGTTTGTTTGTTTGTTTTTTGTTTAATAATATGTCCCAGGGGTCATTCCGTACCAGCACATAAGGAGCTGCTTTGATACTTTTCATGACTGTGGAAGGCTCCACTGGAGGGAATCTCCTATGTGACTGGCCCTCTATTGATGGACATTTAGGTGATCTCCAATACTTGTAATGACAGACATGGTACAAAGGATCATTCTGTATGTGCATCACTGGGTGTGTGTGTTTCTAGGGGGGATGTAGTACCTTGCTACTGAAAATGCCCCACGACCAGTAGCTGGGCATCCAGTAGGGCATTAGAACTGCAACGTCATGCGCTCCACCCAGAACTACTGGATCAGGACCTGCATTTTTAAAAAAGTGCCCAGGGAATTTGTATTATGCACATTAAAGTTTAAGAAGTGCTGGTCTGGAAGACAGATTCCCAGAAGTGGAATGGCTGGGTCAGGAGGTAGGTATATCAATAATTTTGACGGGTACAGCCAAATTCACATCTGCGGAGCTTGATTCAATACACATTCTCACCTGTAACGCATAAGCCTCTTGCTAGAATCTTGAAAAAGAATCCATATCCAGTGCCACAAACTACGGAGAGTAGGATTCAAGGGGCCTGGGGTGGGCCTGAATTTGCATTTCATACGCTCCCCGCTTCATTCTGGTTCAACCACGTTTGAGAACAACTGGTCTAAATACATTCCTACTTCTTTTTTTAAAAAAAAAAGATTTTATTTATTCATTTGAGAGAGAGACAAGAGAGAGCACAAGTGGGGAGAGGCGGAGGGCGAGGGAGAAGCAAGGAGCCTGGGCAGGGGCTCGATCCCAGGACCCTGGGATCATGACCTGAGCAGAAGGCAGATGCTTAACAACTGAGCCACCCAGGCGCCCCTCTGGTGGCTTCTTTAAAGGGTTCCTGGGCAGCATGGCTCTACTGATCTTTAAGTCCCTGTCGAGGGATAGCAAACTCAAATGCCCATGGGGGCCTGATAGGACTAGTGACTGCAGTGGGCTGAGTTAGGTTTATATGACATCAAAGTAAAAAGAGAAAAAGTACAAACCAGGTAAAACATATGTGGGTGGAAATCGGTCCCTGGTCCACGAGTCTGTGGCTTCGGGTGCCCTCGTGGTGCCTCTTTTTTTTTGGTCTGTTTAGGTTAAATAATCTCGACTTGCCTGGTGAGGATTCAGGGACCCCTCCCTCATGCGTGTTGGGGATCTCAGGGATCCCCACTTTACCGAGGAGAAACCTGGGTCCGGAGCGTGCAAGGGGTGGTCTGGGTTCCCGCAGAGAAGTTGAATCCGTGTTTGGTGACTGTCAGACAGAGTGCTCAGTGTGGGGGGATGGGAGCCTGCACAAGAAGGCCCAGGTCCTCGTGAAGGGGGACCGGGGACAGCACAGAGTCAGCAAGTAGTGGCCAGCGAAGGGACAGTGAGCGATAGGAGTTGCTCCCGCGTCCAGAGGGGGTCCCTGAACCCCGGGAAGATTTCACAGAGGAGCTAAGGCTGAGAAAGTCGTTGGTGGTTTTTGGTTTTTGTACATCTCAAAAAGGGATTCAGACCGGGGTCGGCAAACGTTTCCTGTCAAGGCCAGATAGCGAATATTTCAGACTTTGCAGGACTCCGGCCTCTGTCACAACCACACTGCTGGGCTGGTCCAGAGCGGAAGCAGCCACAGACAACAGGTCAACTGGTGGGTGTGACTGTGGGCCAATACAACTTGACTGATGGACCCTCAAATTGGAATTTTATAGAATTTTCACATGTCACGAAGTGATCTTTTGACTCCCAAGTCCCTCCCCACCCAGCCATTTTAAAAATGTAAAAACCATTCGTAGCTCTCACGCACGAAGCCAGGCGGTGGGCTGGACCTGGCTGGGGACGGTGGGGGTTGGAGTTTGCCGACCCCTGATTTAGAAGATGAGGAGGAGTTTGCCCAGCAGATGGGAAAAGGGTGTTCCAGGCACTGAGGGTGGCAGGTGCAGGGACAGGGAAGTGGCAGGGGAGAAAAAAGGATTTAACAGAGAAATTGGGGTCAAGATGCCGGGCTCCTGGTTTTTAATGTGGTGCTGTCACCTGCCCAGCTGGAAGACTATGGTGAACAGCACTGGGGTGGGGGGAGCGGGCGGCCCCTCCTTTTCTAGCTCCTGCCCAGTGTTGCCAAATTCTTCTGATGGCCTAGGAGAAGTTGGACGCATGCTCATTGCACAAATATGCTCGAGGGCCCACTGTGTGCCAGGCTTGTTGCAGACGCTCGAGAGTCCCAGGGCGGGGGTGTGTGGGGTGGTCAAAGCGGGCTGAAGACACTGCTTGCAAACGGATGTGGGACAGATGTGAACAAAACAGACAGACCATGTGTCCTGGTGATAAATGCTCTGGGCGAAACGGAAGGCAGGGCAGAGGGTAGAAGTGTCAGGAGCGGTGCTAACTTTTACACCGGGGGGAAAAGGGGAACCTGCGCATTCGGGTAAAGGCTGCAAAGATTCCCAGAATGAGCTGTGGGGTACCCTTTCCCCAGGAGAAGAGCAGTCCAGGCTGAGGGAGAAGCAAGCGCAAAGGCCCCAAGGAATGAGACTGCCTGGAATGTTCTAGGGACAGCGAGGGGCCTGTGTGGCTTGAGCAGAGGGTGTAAGGGGCAGACTAGAAGGAACTAAGGGCAGAGAGGTAATGTGGACAGACCATGTAGGACTTTGTAGGCCATTGTGAGGACTTGTGTTCTGAGCAGGTGGGAGCCATGGAAGGTTCTGAGCAGAGGAGGGAGATCATCTGACTTAGGTCCTCCCGGTACCCCTCTGGCTGCCTGTGGAGAATGGACGGTAGGTGAGGGAGAGAGGAGGTGGGAAGGAGCCACGGGACTCTGGACATTTGCATTTTGAAGGTGGAGCCATGTGTAGGTTGTGGGGTGTGAGAAAGTGAGATCTTACTGTGAAAGCTTCCTATATGTCATTGGTGGCAACCAAGTCAAATTTGAAATCGTCTCCCTGTGGGCCATGAAAACCTTTCATAGGCTGCCCCTTTGCAGCCTCTTTCGATCCAGGCCTGTCTCCTGTGTTTTAACTTTTTCATTATGACTTTACCTTTTTCTTGTTCCTCTGCCTTTTCCCCAGTAGGCTGGAATCCACCCTGAATGAAAGGGAGGGGGAGGGGTGTGCCTTGTATTTCTTGGTATCTCATGATGAAACGAGTGAGCGTGGGGTGGGTGGGTGAGGGGCCTTTTCCCTTCCCATGGTTAACCGTTCCGTAGACATTTGTGCAACATCTAACTGTGGCATGAACGTTCAGACAGTCAGGCCCTGAATGTCCCAGCCCCAGCTCCCATCCTTTCAGACTCTGTGGTCACGGCTTTTGAAAAAATGTTTCCCCTAAACCTGCTTGGATCTGTGATCCTTAAAAACAAAAAACAAAAAACAAAAAACAACCCCCCCCAACACACACAAAAAAACACCTTTTTTCCCACCCTCCTTTCAGGTCCAGTCCAGTCTGGCCAGATTCTCAGGAGAATACTGACCATCCTGACCAACTCCTTCGCCCCGGGGCTCCGGCCCTGTCCCTGTCCTTCTGCAGCTGGCTTCTGGCTCTACGTCCCTCCCAAAGGTCCCCTGCCACAAGGCTCTCCTAGGTCTTCACTGCAC
This sequence comes from Callorhinus ursinus, assembly GCF_003265705.2. Classification (NCBI taxonomy): domain Eukaryota; kingdom Metazoa; phylum Chordata; class Mammalia; order Carnivora; family Otariidae; genus Callorhinus; species Callorhinus ursinus. The sequence continues at coordinate 9,498,718 of NW_027397115.1, forward strand.
TCACTTCTGGGGCTCTTGTTCTGTTCAGCAAACGGCTCTTGTCTCGGGAAACTCTGCTCTCTCTCGGTTCTGTAAAGCTGCTCTCGCCTGGGTCCCCACCCCCTTACACCTCCTGGTCCTCCCCCATCTCTCCTTTCTCCAAAACACTTGCCCCTAGGTCAGCCAATGGAAAAGCCAAGTTCTGGGGCCTGGGAGGTAAAGAGAAGGACTAAAGTGAGCTGAGTGTGTTCTTTAGACACAAACACACTTTGGTTGTTAAATAAGAATAGTAGATGACACTTACTGAGTATTTAACAAGGGCCCAGCCCTGCTCTAAGCATTTTGCATGTGTGTTAATTCTCCTAACAACCCCGTTGAGGTGGTTGTTATCATTGTTCCGGTTTTCCAGGTAGGGAAACGGAGGCACAGAGACCTTGGGTAACTAGTCCGAGGTCATACAGCTTTTCAGTGGTAGAGCCATAATTTGAATCCAGGGCGTCTGGCTCCCGCGTGTCCGAACATAATCACACGCCACTACAACTTTGATGGTACCTTCTCCCCACCATCCTCCTTTTGCCAAATCAGAGAAATTCTATCCGTTTACCATTAACTCCCCCCTACCGCTCCCCACCGTGTCTCCAGTGGACAATGTCTCGATCTCCTTGCGGTATCTGGTGGTAGAAATCCTGTCCCTTTGGCTGATTTTATTAAAATTTACGGTGTGCAGACCCTGTGACCCAATCGTTCCCTTCTTCTGTAGAGAAATACTGTGTCCAAGGGGGCAAGCACAGGATGTTCACGCCAGTAGTGCTCCTAATAATAAGAAATCGGAAGCAAACTACCTGTCCAACCATAGGGTAATGAGAAAGAAATTGTGCATATTCCTATTACAGAATGCTATGAAGCAGGCTAAAAAAGGCAATAGAGCTCTAAATATTGACGTGGAAAGATCTATGACAGGTTACAGAGGGGGAAAAAAAAGCAAGTTGCAGAACAATACATACACTATTCTTGCATTCCACAGATATTTATGGAGCATTGCTCTAGGCCTGACACTGTCCTCGGCACTGGGAATACAGCCGTGAACAAAACAAACTCCTTACCCTAGCTGAGCTAATGTCCTACCTAGGGGGGGCGGTAAAGGCAGGGAATACATGCTATGTTGGGTGTGGTAAGTATAATCGAGAAATATATAACGGGAGATGTTTTCCCATTTTTGTAAAAAGCATCGCCACAAAATAATACTATATGTGTTCTGTGGGTATTTATTTATGTAGAAAAAAGCCCAGGAAAAGGTCTGCAAGGAAGCATTCCAAACAGCTGTGTTATTCTGGGGGGGGGGGATGGGGGGATGGTGGATGCCAGACAGTGACCTGTATATTACTTGTGTAATGGAAAGTTCATGGTAATAAGTAGCTGGAACCCTCACACAGTGCTGGTGGGATTATAAAATGGTACAACCACCTTAGAAAACTGATGGCAATTTCTGATCAAAATTAAACATGGGACTCGGCAATGCCCCTTCTAAGGTGTTTGCTTAAGAAAAATGAACACTGTGTCCACACACAGATTTGTCTGACGATGTTTATAATGGCTTTATGCACAGTAGCCCCAAAGTGGAGACCCAGGGTGACTGAATGCTCTGTAACTCCACACACTAGAGCACTACTCAGCAATGAAAACGCAACAAACTACTGGCACATAGGTGAATCCAAAAGCATTTTGCTGAGTGAAAGAAGCCAGGCCCAAAAGAACACATATCATCTGATTCCAATTCTATGACAGGCAAAACAAATCTACAGTGCTAGAAACAGAAGAGTGGTTGCCTGGGGGCGGGGGAGGGGGGTGGGTAATGGGTTGACTGGAAAGGGACCCGAGGGACTTTCGGGGCATGATGGAAATGTTCCAGATCTTGATTGGAGGGGTATACACATGATGTGGGCATTTGTCAAAATTCACTGAATCATACGCTTCAGATCTGTGCATTTCACTATACATATTTCCTACCTTAATAATAATAAAATAACCACCAGACCTTGGGGAGGCAACTCTGACATGTTAGGAACGCTTACTTCTAAATGGTGGAAATATAGGTGATTTTCATTTTCTCCTTTATGCTCATCTGGGTTTTTCCAAGGTTTCAGCAACGCATATATTCCTTTAGTGATCAGGAAAAAAAAAGTTTAAAAAAAATGACACGGCCTGTGCATTTATTAAAAAAAAAAAAGAAGAAGAACAGGGGCGCCTGGGTGGCTCAGTGGGTTAAGTGTCTGAATTCGGCTCAGGTCATGATCCCAGGGTCCTGCTGAGCAGGGAGCCTGCTTCTCCCTCTCCCTCTGCCTGTTACTCCCCCTGTTTGTGCTCTCTCTCTCTCTCTCTCTCTCTGTCTGTCAAATAAATAATAAATAAAATCTTTAAAAAAAAGAACATAAGCTTCTTTTGAGCAACTTTTATTTATTTAGTCATTTTGAGGGTTTTTTGTTTTTTTTTAAAAAAAGGAAAGGAAGAGGGAAGAAGGGGAGGAAAGGAATCCTCTCTGTCATTTTGTTTTGTTTTATTTTACTTCCAACAAATATTAACTGGGAAGCAGCAATCTTCAGTGTTGAGTACTATGGAAAATGACAATCATTCCAGGCTACAGATTCTGCAATCAAGAAGCTTACAATTGTGTTGAGCTCCTGAGCAATCCTCTCAGCCCTTTTAGAGTGCTTGAAAAAGGCCCCCTCCTTTATGAAGCCTTCCTTGATTTCTCCCTCAAACTTCTGCCACTGCACACAGAACTCCTCCTACCTCCACCCGGCCCTTGGAGGACAGGGTGCTTTGCTTGTCTCTGAATCCCCAGACCCTAGCGCTGTGCTTTGCAGGAGGTGAGTTCTCTGCCCAGGCTCTGTGCACTTAGTTTTTTAGAAAGCCCCAAAGCAGGCCCCGGGGCGTGGGTAGGTCCCTAGCTTTTTACACTTTCACCCTACCCTGAACCCATCCGGGGTAGAGGAGGAACCGAGAGGGTGACCTCCCAGCCTCTGGGGGGTGAGAACAGATACTTAGGGGAGTCCCAGAGGCTTTGTAGAAACTCCTGCCTCCCCTTGAAAGGTCAAGCTGGCCATCTCTGGCCTGCCTTCTCCCCTTTTCGGGTTTTCTTGACCTAGAAAGAGACACGTGCACGGGTGGGGGCTGCGACCCGCCGCAGGCAGAAGTGTCACGCGCACATCTGCCTCCCCTCCTGCCCCTCTGGCTTGCCCGGGAGCTCAGGCGCCCTAGCCTCCGGGCTGGGCGAGAGTGTGTTTGCCCGCGCAAGGGTTGGCCTGGGAGCAACTGGGCCACTCGCATTGTTTGCTGTCTCGGGCAACACAATAGAAGTTTTGCAGAGCCGCAGGGAGCGTCTACAAAGTGCCCTCCTCCGAGAGCGAGGCGCTGGGCCGCGGCGTGTCGGCGGCTTTTTATCTTTGGATCCAGGCGAAGGTGTGGAAGGGGCAGGGCAAGAGCAGGGGCAGAGACAGTTGTTGCAGCGTCGGCTTTGCGCGAGGGGTGGTGGTCGGGTGAGATGCACAAGAGGCCAGGCTGCAGGATAAGGGGGCGGGGGTGGGGGGTGGGGAGCACCTCCATTCATAAAGTGGGCAGGGAGTCCCCTTCGAACCAGAGCGCTGTTGAAAGTCCCGTAGGGGAGGGAATCAGAAGGCACAGATGGGATACTGTTCCTCACCACCAGCAAGATCTTTGCTTTCTATCTCGAAATTCCAGATTCCGACCCTTCTCCATCTGCAGCATTGCCAGTCAGGGCCAAGCCAGGCTCTTCCCCGCCACGTCCCCCCCCCCACCGCCCCCCACCATATACAGCATGGTCTTTAGCTAGTCTCTCTGTTTCCTCTAATTCTGGCTCTGATTTACTTGCTGTGTGACCCTGGGCAAGTCACTTCACCTCTCTGTGCCTCACATCTATAAAATGGTAATGATTATAGTGGCACCATAACATTCTCATTGTTATGAGGATTTAATGAGGAACAGATCCTTGTATTTCAAATGAAAATATAGAAAGTATTTATTTATTTATTTTTAAAAGATTTATTTATTTTGAGAGAGAGAGAGAGAGAGAGAGAGTGGGGGGAGGGGCAGAGCGAGAGGGAGAGAACCCCAAGCAGACTCCCTGCCTAGTGTGAACCCCACGCCTGCCGATCCACCACCATGAGATCATGACCTGAGCTGAAACCAAGCGTTGGTCTCTCAACCGACTGAACCACCCCAGGTGCCCCTTTTTATTATTATTATTTTTTAAAGATTTTATTTATTTATTTGAGAGAGAGAGAATGAGAGATAGAGAGCACGAGAGGGAAGAGGGTCAGAGGGAGAAGCAGACTCCCTGCCGAGCAGGGAGCCCGATGCGGGACTCGATCCTGGGACTCCAGGATCATGACCTGAACTGAAGGCAGTCGCTTAACCAACTGAGCCACCCAGGCGCCCCTCCCTTTTTATTATTTTTTAAGTGATCTAAGCTCAGTGTGGGGTTTGAACTTACCACCCCCAGATCAAGAGTCACATGCTCCTGGAGCCTGGGTGGCTCAGTCTGTTAAGTGGCTGCTTTCAGCTCAGGTCGTGATCCTGGGGTCCTGCGATGGAGCCCCACATTGGGCTCCCTGCTCAGCGGGGAGTCTGCTTCTCTCCCCCCTCTCCATGCTCTGTCTCTTACTCTCTCTGTCAAATAAATAAACAAAATCTTTAAAAAAAAAAAAAAGAGTTGCATGCTCTATAACTGAGCCAGCCAGGTGACCCTGAAAATATAGAAAGTTTTTAGAACAGTGCTTGGCACACAGTATGTATTACAAAAGGGTTAGTTATGATCATTTTTATTATTGAGGACTGTTCTCCACTGAACAGCACAATCGTTTAAAAACCAGAATCAGGTCGTATCATGCCTTTGTTTTAATTCCTCCCCTGGCTGCCCACTGCACTCAGCATGAAATCCATGCATTTACCTGTCTCCACATCACCTTTCTGACTTTTTTTGTTAAAGATTTTACTCATTTATTTGAGAGAGAGAGAGAGAGAGAGAGAACGAGTGGGGGGGGCAGAAGGAGAAGCAGACTCCCCACCCAGCAGGGAGCCTGATATGGGGCTCGATCCCAGGACCCTGAGATCATGACACCAGTCAAAAACAGACGCCTAACCCACTGAGCCACCCAGGCGCCCGACGTTTCTGACCTCTTTTCCTACCATTCGTTACATTATTCATTTCTCCCACCTCACTGTCCTCCTTGCTGTTCCTGGAATGTTCCAAGTTTTGCGCTTGTCATTTTTTTTTTTTTTTCCTCCTTAGCTTTTCTCATGCTTTGTAGCTGGTTCTGGCTCAGCATTGAGATCTCACCTTAATTATTCCCTTCCTAGGGGAGTCATCCTGGGTCACCCTATCTAGGGATGTGCCTTCCTGTATTTCTCTATGAAAACATCTTGTATATTTCTTAGCTGTCATTGATTATGTGTTTTTTTTTTTGTTGTTGAGTATATCTCTCCCCTGAATAGAATATAAGCTTCACAAAAGATGGAACTTTGTTTTAGTCACTGTTTTTTCTCCTACATCTAGCATAATGCCTAGTACATACTAGGTGCTCAGTAAATACGAGTTGGTTAAATGAGCAAAGGAATGAGAAAATTACTCTAGGATTACTCATGAAAGAGACCATAGATGGTGATGCCATCCATCTGGTAGAACAGTGGATAAAGTCTTTTGGGGAATGTGGAGATAATTGGTTCAAGTGTGGACTTTTTTTCTTTTTGTTTTATTGAAGATTAATTAACGTACAGTGTTATAATCGTTTCAGGTGTACAATAATTCTATACATTTCTCAGTGCTCAGCAAGATAAGTGTACTCAATCCCCTTTATCTATTTCAACCATCCCCTGACCCTGGGACATGTTTCTGAGGTGCCTGAGGGACGCTTGGAAAAATGTCCACTCTGCACCCCACATGGGTCTGAAGCCGTCTGAGGAGCGAAGCCATGGCTCGCGCTCTTTCTGGAAGTTTTGCCATTCATGGGATATATTCATCAGGAAAATTTTTTCTACAAGTAAATCAAGACCCAACTCCGTGTGGTTTAAACAATGGCAGTCCGAGGCTTGGTTAATTCAGTGATTCAACAGCAGCATTCAGGGATCCAGATTCTTTCCATCTTTCTGTCTGCCAGGATGGCACAGTCTTTCCTCGTGGTTCCTAAATGGCTGCCATGGCTCCAGACATTGAGTCTTCATATAACATCCATAGGCCAGAAGAACAGAAGAGATCACTCTCCTTTCCTGTGTCCTATTTTGAGAGGGACAAACACTTGAAGCTTCCAGTGGACTTCCATGAATGAAACTGCACATTTGGGCACTTGGGTAGCTCAGGTGGTTGGACGTCTGCCTTTGGCTCAGGTCATGATCTCCGGGTCCTGGGATCAAGCCCCTTGTCGGGCTTCTTGCTTAGCAGGAAGTCTGCTTCTCTTGCTCGCTCTCTCCTCCCTCTGCCCCTCCCCACTGCTCGTTCTTTCTCTCTTTCTCTCTCAAATAAAATCTAAAAAAAAAAAAAAAAAGAAGAAGAAGAAACTTCACATTTATTGGCTAAGAATGTGTCATATGCCTGTTCCCTATGATTGGCTAGGACTATTCAAGATTTTCCCATTGGGGATAGAAGGGGCACATTCTCTCCAGAAGCATATGGAAGCCAAATTTGGAGTTTTGATAGAAAGAGGGGGAAATGGTTGTTGAGTTTGCAACCAATGGTATCTTCAGTGGGTATAGAAGAAGAAGTCTGAGAAAGCCCCAGGAAGTGGCAGTGGGAGAGAATGAAGAGAATGGCTGGGGTGGGGGTGGGGAGTTGGCAGGGTACCCCCAGCACTTTCCAGCAAAACGGAAGGAGGGAGAAATTCATTGTGCTGAATGCTGCTGAATAATGGAGTAAAATAAGGATGGAGAAATAGCTGTTAGTTTTGGACTTGGAGGTCCAAACTGGTGACCTTGATGAGAGCAGTTTCGGTGGAATGATGGATGTCTCTAGAATCCATGGCTGCATCCTGACTTTTACTTCCCAACTCCGTGCTTTACCTTTGCTTTCCTGGATTCTTAGAACAGCTTCCTCACTGATCCCTGGGACATGGGAAGACCGGTGTCATGTTGCAGAGGTCTTTCCATGCCAATCAGAGCAAATTATAATTATATCAGTCAACAGTAGGGAACCACTGGAGGGACTTGAGCAAGGGAATAACTTGATCATAGCTGCCCTTTATGGAGGCTAACCTGAGAGAGTGGTACAGGCTGGAGCGGAGGCTAGTGAGACTGGCGGCCACAAGAACCTCCCTTGTCCTTTGCGTTTGCCTGCCAGCATCCATTCCCCGTCTTCTAGCGCTAGAGCCTCAGTGGACCTTTGGTAACACTCCCTCCCCACTTTCAGTCCACAAGTTTCGGGAGGAACCCACCTTCCTCTCCTCTCTAGTGGAAGACACCTAACCCAGGCCTGGCTGTTCAGAGTCCGTGATTGGACAGATGACCCAATCCTGGCTAATCACACAGCTTTGCAAAATAGGCTTTTGGGGTAAACAAAACAAAACAAAAAACCAAAACAGTTTCTTTGAGTACCTGGATCCAGCTGTACCTAGTGAAGCTAGTGTAGACTTTGTTACTTACCTGAGCCAATATAGTCCTTGGTTCACTTGAACTGGTGTGAGCTGGATTTCTGCCACTTGGATCTTAAGAATCCTTGAATAGGTAATAATAATGCTTGAATAAATAATAATAATAATGAATAATCCTTGAATAAAGTAATCCAGGGATCTGAGAGATGAGAGTTCTGGATATGGACAAAGGGAGAGCCAAAGTTGACTTTGGAGAGTGATGGGGCTTCTTAAGATTGGACAAGTATGGGAAACCATTCATTCATTTATTCAACACATCGATTGAGTACCCTACACAGTGCCAGGCTCTTTACTAGACTGTGGAGAATCAGCGGTGAGCCAAATAGATAAAAGCCCTGACCTATTTGAGCCATGGCTCAGTAAACATTAGCTACATTCATTCTGTTATTATGATTATCAGCATCATCCCCATTTATCGATGCAGAAACTGGGGTCCCAAGAGGTGACATCAAACAGCCAGTGAGGGCCCGAGTGGAACTCTGACTTCATCTCTTTATAATTTCCAAATGGGCTCTGTCCACCCCACTAGGCAGGAGAGAGAGAACACACCCACGTGGAAATGACTTCACGTTCCAGAAAGAACGCCACAAATTGGTTGATGGGAGTAGAATAGGAATTTTCTACAGAGAGGCTGTGGGAATCCACTGCAGGGCAGAAATGTGATCAGAAAAGGGTGAGATTTGATTTGCAAATCATAGTGGTTTTAGAACTGGAAGAAGGTCTTTGAGATCAGATGAATCAAGCCGGCTTTCTGAAAAGAGAGCGGCTTGTGTCAGGGTCTGAAGAGAAAGGTATTGGTAGGAGAATGTGTGTGTCTGTGGTCCCCTAATCGCCCCATGTGCCACATCCTCAGTCTGACGCTCAATCAATTATTTTTTTCTTTCCTTTTTTTGTTGGCGCCTGATGAGACTGGGGAATGGAGTCCTGGTTAGTGATGACAGCTTTTGTTGCTGCTGATGAAATCATTAGCCCCCTGCCAATGGCACCCAGACCCTGCAGGTCTGCAGGCTGGAGATATACACATAATGATGCATTAAAAAAGTTCTCCAACAGGAGCTGTGTGACTCATACACATTTCTGCTAGAAGAATAAAAATACTAGGAGTGAAAGATAGATTAGTCACTGGAACACAGTTTGCTTTTGAGAACTGAATCCCCCACAGTTGCCCTCTTCCTCATTAGCTTCTGAAATTTGGAAACCAAACCCGAAACTGATGCCTACCAGGGAGGTGGGATGAAGCCCGGTTAGGTAGGTGTGGGGCTTGGGGGGCAGAGAGTAGGCTCGATGGAGCAGGACTGGATTCCCCCTGGTATGACAGTTCAGTTGCACAGGTTGTGCACTGCTGGCTCCTGTTCTGATTGGTCTTTGCCTGCGCTGTTCAGTGGGACCACCTCTAAATTAAAGCCATACGTTCATTCATTCACCAACTCATTTACTCATTCAGTCGGTCTACTTCAGGCAAGGTAATGTGTGAGGCTCTGTGTGGGACCCCAAAATAGATTGAGAAAAGGAGCTTACCAAAGAGCTAAGACCAGAAAACATGACAACAATGTCTACATGGAGATTTAGAGAAAGGAGAGATCTCTTTTTCTGTCTAGCTCAGGGCTGTGGCCCCCAGGCTATTGTTTTTATGAATAAAGTTTTATTGGCAACCAGTCACACCTAGTCATTTACGTATTATCTGTGTCAGGACTACAAGAGCGGAATTGAATAGTTGCAACAGAGACTGTATAAGCCTTAAAGACTGAAATATATACTAGCTGGCCCTTTACAGAAGTTTGCCGACACTTGGTCTAGCATAAGTCAGGGATTTGCAGTTGTAAACAACAGACTCCACTTTAGTAAATTTTATTACTGTCTATGGGGGGCTCACAGAATCTCAAGGGTGCCCTGGAAGCCAGTCTTAGAGGTCATGCCCCCGAGAAGAATGCCCAAACCATTCTGTGGGATGACTCCAGCGATGGCCCCACTGAGCACAGACATTCCAACCGGCAATGCCAACTCTGGGTAGCTGAATACCAAAGCTTTTGCTGTCACTGCCCCCCCCAAAGCTGGATGCCTCTGCCATTGCTTCGGTCAGGTAAGCAAAATACATACAAACCCTATAGCCCAGCAATTCCATTTCTGGTAGACAACCTAAAAAACCTTGATCACAGATGCAAATGGAAATATGTGTGAGGATGTTCATTGTAGCATTGCTTCATGGAGTTAGGGTAATAGTGTCTAGCACTAGGAAATGGCTAAGTAGACTATGGTTTGATTGGTTAGGGTTAATGTTAGCCATTATAATAAACACACCCTAAAATATGTAGAGTGTCAGGCCCAATGCAAGTTTTATTTTTTGTTCATAGAACAGTCCAAAGTGAATGTTACTGATCAGTGGTCTGGCTCCCTCCATGCAGGCACTCAGACCCAGGCTGAGGGGGGCTCTGCCACCTTCAACCCATGGCTTCCAAGGTCACTCTGGAGTTGTCATTCCAAACAGCTTAGAAGGAAAATAAACAGGGAGGAGTGGACACAGAGAGATTTCGTGGCCAGGATGGAGACAATGCACACTTCTGTGGGCATCCATGGGCTAAAGCTGGGCTCTGTGGCTCCACCCACCTGCAGGGGGCCCTGGGAAATGTAGTCCTTCAGTGTGTCCTGGAAGAGCAGGAAATTGCATTTGGGGAACAGCAAAACGGTCTGTACCACAGTGATGCGCACACAGTGGAATACCGAGCAGCAGTTGGAAGTGGACATTTACAGACGGCAACAAGGAGCCATCTCGAAAACATGATATTGAGTGAAAAAGGTAAGATAGTTTCAGAAGTATAGCTCTACACCATTTGCGTAGAAATTTAAAAATAATCATAAATGACACTTTATCTTGATCTCTTTATATCTTTTTCACTATGTCTATTTGGATACACATATATCCAAACAAACGTATGTATGGCAGATGGATAGAAGGAACATACTTCAAATATACCCAAGTGGGTGTCCATGGGGGAGAGGGAAACAGGAGACGCTGAGAGGGGTGGTGAAGGCAAAACTAAGAAAAATAAAACAAAATAGAGGCCACACTAGCACACTGCTGATGGTGTGCCATGGCCTGAGGAGCATGATTAACTACTTTTTGCATCTGAGGTCCAAATTAAAAGAAGAGGTGGGGGAAAGCAACATATTAAAGGATAAAAGTAGGGGCGTCTGGGAGGCTCAGTTGGTTAAGCGTCTGCCTTCAGCTCAGTTCATGGTCCCAGAGTCCTGGGATCGAGTCCTGCACTGGGCTGCCTGCTCAGCAGGGCGTCTCCCCCTCCCGCGGCCCCTCCCCCCCCACTCATGCTCTCTCTTGCTCTCTCTCTCAAATCAATCAATCAATCCTTAAAAAAATAAAGAATAAAAGTATACACATCCACTGTAGAAAATTTGGGAAATGTAAGTGTAGAGAAAAAACAAATACCTGCAATTCCACTGCTCAGATGTGTCTATTCTTGTTATTTTTATATATTTCCTTCCTGTCTTTTTTGTACGACTCTGTAATATATATTGACAATACTGACATCACAGTCTGCATGTAATTTATATTCTGCTCTTTTCCTCCCCATTTATCCATGTACCGTGAGCATTTTCCTATTCCACTGAACATTCTTTGATAGAATATTTTTTTTTTTTTTTAAGTAGGTTCCACACCCAGCGTGGAGCCCAACACCGGCTCAAACTCACGACTCTGAGATCAAGACCTGAACTGAGATCAAGAGTCGGATGCTCAACCGACTGAGCCACTGGGCACCCCTGATAACAGCAGATTTTTAAATGGCTAATTAATTTTCCGATTGTGAAGATACTATAATATCATTAGTGAGAATGTTGGTCCGTTCCAATATGGCGCTAAGTATCACTGTAGTGAACATCTTTGTGCATCAGAGTTTGCCTGAGTGTGTGACTGTTTTGTCCTTTAGAGTCCCCGAAGGAGAAGAACTTGGTCAAAGTGTATGGATGTAGGTGTGTCTATTTATTTTTAAGGCTTTTGGTACATTTTTAAGTTGGAAAACAGAGAACATATAGAGAAAAGGGCCTAAGACATATGCCCATAAATATGAATCAGAATACATTATTATAAAGTGAACCTCTGTGAAATCACCACCAGGGGCAAGAAATCGACCGCTGCCGGCCCCCTGAAGCCCCTGTGTGGCTCATTCAAATCCCAAGACCCCTCCTCCCCAGCCCTGGGAGGAAGCCACTGCCCTGACTTGCATGGTAAACACTGTGCTCTTTTCTTTATAGTTTTCCCGTCCAAGTGTGCGCCTCTGAGTGCTGGTCTGACGTTGTCCGCTTCAGAGCGCCGTGTGAGTGGAATCCTGCTTCACGTGCTCTTTTCTGTCCGGCTTCTCTGGCTCAGCATTATCTTTCAGAAATTCATCCATTTTGCCGCATGGAGCTATATGTAGTTCTTTCTCTGTCATAACCTCTCTTTTGTTTTCTGTGAATTGGTTTAAGTTGTTTTTTTTTTCTTTTCTTTTCTTTTTTTGCTTTGGTTTCACATTTCTGAGCACCTCAGGCTGGGCGGTAGGGAAAGAAATTCCTTTCATTTGTGCAGGGCTCTTCGTGTTTGCAAGCATTTTGGGGTCTGTAAGGTCTCCATTTGTGCTTGCATTCCCTTGGAGAGCTGGCAGAGACAGCCTTCTTAGTGTCCCCACTTAACAGATGGGGAAGCTGAGGCTTGGAGCCGTGAAGGAAATGACTGAACCGGGACTGGGAGCGAGGTCATGGGAGACTCCACCGCTGTGTCCAGTCTTCTTAAGGAAGCCAGGGAAACTCAGGAAATTGGAAATGGACTCTCTCCAGTTCTGCTCTGATGTCCACTCGCTGGCTGCCCCAGCTCTGAATGTTGGTGCAGCCCGGGCCTCTGTCCTTGTCTCTTCTGCCACGTGCCCTTCCTGGGTGATCTTGCCCAATCTTGTGGCTTTAATTATCATTATATACTGACAATGCCTACATTCTTATCTATGGGCTGGCCTCCCCCGAACCCTGGGCTTGTGGATCTAACTACCCACTCAACACCTGGCTATTGATTTTGACATCTAACACAGCCAAAGCCAACTTCTCCACCTTCTCCCCCAGACCTGCCCCTCCCACAGTCTTCCCCATCATGGTCAATTCCCACCCCATCCAAGGCCAAAAACCTTGGAGTCCTGTTTAACTCCCTCTGTCACCCCCAGCACTTCAACAAATCCTGCAGGCTCTAGCTTTAGGATACATCTGGAATAGACCATTTTTCCCCCTCTCTCCTGATATCAGCCTGGTGCAAACCATCAACATCTCTTGCCTGGACTGGTGTAGTATCCTCCTCACAGGTCTCACTGCTTCTGACCTCGCCCCCTTGCTGTCTCCTCCAACAGAGTAATCAGAGCGATCCTGTTAGAACCCGTTGGATCCCACGTCTCCTCTGCTCAGAACCTCCCGTGGCTTCCACCACTCGGAGAAAGAGCCAACATCTGCACCGCTTTACCTACACAGCTCAACCAATCAGCTTCCCTGTCTGGCCTCAGGGAGTCTCCTACAGCTGCCTCGCCTTCCCCTTGCTTTCTCGGCTCCTGGCTCTTCCTGTCTCCAAGCCCCAGCACCTGCTACTTGCTCTGCCTGGAGCACATGCGGGGCCTCCTCCCTCACCTTTCACTCCTTTGCTAAAATGTCACCTCCTTTCTCTTCCCCTCTGAGGCTGTGCTGGCCCAGCACTCTCTGCTGTGTCCCTGCTCTGTTTCCCCGTGGCCCTTACTGCCATCTGGCAGACTCTGTGGTTGACTCCCAGGGGTCCTTATTCCCCACCTCTTCTGCCACTCGCCTGTCAGCTCCCAGAGGGCAAGGACCCTTGCCTGTTTCCTTCATGGCTCTCAGTGCCTAGAACAGTGCCAGGCATCCCACTGAGCTTTCTCTCAACCTGGAGTCCAAAGAGAGTCCTGGAGGTATTCATTCAGGCCCTTAACTCATATTTAGGTGTGCCTGGCACCACTCTGTGGCGGCGGAAACGAGATTCTCACAGTCCACTGGCAATACCTGGGAGTGGCTTGGCGCGGATTTCGGGTCAGACACACCTGGGTGGCCACACTCTGGCCGATCAGGTAGGAGTGGAAGTGATGTGTGAAACTGCCAGTTCGGGGGCATACAAGGACCAGGCATTCCCTTCGCCATCCCTCTTTCTCTTTCCGCTTGTTGAGATGTGGCGCCATCTTGGAGTGCTCAGTGAACACCCCATGTCAGGGATGGTGCAGCCACAAGTCGGAAGGAGTCTGGGCCCCAACATGATGGGGCCTCCATACCTACTGGCTTTGGGTTCTTCATGCCCAGACTATCACACGAGAGAGAAAGAAGCTCTACTTAGAAAAATTTATTACTATTAGGGTCTCCCATCACAGTGGCTCTCTCAATCTGAACTAATACAGTGACCCTGATTGGGTTCCTTGCTGAGCCTTGGGTTTCTCATCTGTAAAAAAAGGGACGATAATATAATAATAATTACCATGAGGGGCAGTTGTGAGAATTTGCTGCCCAATCTTACCAGCGCCTGGTGCACGGTGAGAAATGGTAACCAGTTGGCTTTAGAACTTCTTTCCTTTGCAAGGCTGCAGGAATGGAATTTGCCTAGGAAATTTGGAAGGAAGATTGGCTGCAGCACAAACGGCGTTTGGAGAGGGCGTGGCTGTTTGTGTTTCTGCTGGCTAAAGCGGAAACTGTCAGCTTTCCATAAAAGTTGCCACTGGGATTGCCAGGTGTCTGGATTTGGACTGGGCAGCCCTATTTTTGAGATTTCAGGCCAGGAAACAAACTGAAAAAGGAAAAAACAAAAAAACAAAAAAACAACAAAAAAACCCCAGACATATAAATGTGTCTGTTGAAACCAGTATGTCTGTTGAAACCATCTGGCATCCTGGCTGCAGAATTTCAAGATACACCAGCCGGGTCAATCTCTGGTCTTGACTAAGTTGTAGAATTTACCTTTTATGCACCGATCTTTTTCTGAAAAATTTTTAAAAGATTTTCTTTTTTTTAAAAATTATTTTATTATTTTTTAAGTAGGTTCCATGCTAGGCGTGGAGCCCAACGCGGAGCTTGAACCCATGACCCTGAGATTAAGACCTGAGCTGAAATCAAGAGTCAGACGCTTAACTCACGGAGCTACCCAGGTGCCCTAAAGATTTTATTTTTAAGTAATTTCTACACCCACTGAGGGGCTCAAACTCACAACCCAGAGAACAAGAGTCCCATGCTCTGCTGACTGAGCCAGCCAGCCATCCCCTGAACCTTTCTTTTTTTTTTTCTTAACTTTTGCCCCCAGTCCAGCCTTCACGTTACAATCCTTAGGTCTTTGCTTCATTGGGAAAGCAAGGTGGTGGAGAGCAGCACCTTGTGGGGACATCTGCATTTTAAGAGAGAACTGGAAAGAGCATAGTGCTTATTTCAAAGGATAGGGTGAGCATAATCATCCAAAGCAGGATGTTATTAATAATTATTTTGGGACAATAGGCACAAACTGGGATTGTCCCATGCAAACTGGGTGTTTAGTCTTCCTTCTTTCCTTTCCTTTTTTTTTTTTTTAAGTTTATTTATTTTAGAGGGAGAGAGCAAGTGTGCACAAATGGGAGCAGGGGCAGAGGGAGAGAAACCCGAGTAGACTCCGTACAGAGCACGGAGCTGGACAGGGGGCTTGATCCCATGACCCTGAGATCATGACCTGAGCTGAAATCAAAAGTCATACCCTCAACTGACTGAGCCACCCAGGTGTCCCTGGTCTTCCTTTCAGTAGAGGAATCAGTTCATCTAAGTGGGGAGAAATCTAGGGAAAGGGAGGCATATCGGTTGGGATGACTTTGGCTGCAAATGAAGGAAGCATGACTCACCTGGCTTAAACAATAAGGACATTTTATCATCTTTTAATACAAGAAGTCCAAAGGCAGAGCGGTTCCATGGTTGGTTAATTCAGGGGCTTGATGACATCAAAGATTGAGATTCTTTCCCTCTGTCATTTTGTCATCTTCAGCTGGTCAGCAATGACTGTCCTCATGGTGTCAAGATGGCTGCCACACCTCAAACATCATTGCTTTACCCAGTTCTACTAGCTAACACTGAATTGAGTGTCAGGCAGCATTCTAAGCACTTTGGATCTATTAAGTATTTTAATCCATACAACCCATGAAATAGGACCTCCTATTGACCCCATTTTACAGATAGACACGTCAAAGCCCAGAGAGACTAAGTCACTTGCACAAAGCCACACAGTTAGGAAGCTGGTGGGGCTGGGATTTGAACCCAAGTAGCTGGTCCCTAGGGCTACAACAATGTCCAAAGGCTGGGAAAAATGAACGCATGTATATCAGTGGCAGAGCTGGGATTCAAACCAAGGGTCCTAAGCATTTCCTTCTTTGTTTCCTCCAGGCTATGCTTCCAAAACTTCCTGGCAGGAATATGATTTGGCAAAGCTCTGGAGCCCTGACTTAATCTGATATCCATTATGTTCGAATCAGATCTTGAGCCAGGGTCCTCTGGAGAGATCTGCTTCTAACAGCAAGGCTTCCTTTGGGGAAGTTTTGACCTGGACAGTCAGGGGTGGTTCACCTAGGACTATAAGGAAGGGAATATTTTGGTTTGAAGAAATGAACCCTGGCCTGTATTGAGTTCAGTTGTCCAGCTATTCCGGCCAATGCCAAGGGTGGAGTTGCCTCTCTTCTCAGAAAGCTGCTCTTGGTGCTCAGAATGGGGAAAAGACTTTCTGGGCAGTTGGCCTGACTTACTGGGAACTCATTTGCATTTGGGAAATGATTGCACTCCTGGGCAGTCCTTAACTCACTTCTCATTGGTTTGTTCAACTTGGGATGGACAAAAAACCACCCCTTGTTTTTCCTTGCTTTATCTTCTTTATTTTTTCTCTGGAGCAGAGCTTGGGAAGGCAGCCTTCAAATCCTGATCCTGCAGAATCTGAGAGGCTCATCAGGGAATAAGGAACTGTCTGATGTTTCCAAGCAGCACTAACTTTCCTGTACCTGTGAAACACACGCAGCAGAAATGAAAGGGTATTTCCCACTATTTGCAAAGTACATGGCAATAGAAACTCTAAAATTGTCCCTGTAGAAGAGAATTTCCCTATCCTTATCATCACGCCCCCCACCCTGCTCAACTAAAATATTTTTTTTTTTCCTCTCTCTCGCTCTTTTGGGGAATGTTTCCCAGCTATAGCCTATTTTAGGCCCTACCCTGGAGACACACTGGTTCTAAGGGCTCCCTATTGAAGATCCTGGAGGGTGTGGGGGGAGGTGATGGGGAAGAAGGTAGGAGAGGTCAAGGCCGAATCATGGCTAGGAAAAGAAATCTCCCCAGGTTTGTGGTTGCTTAGTCATGTTTGGTTCAGTGAGTCGCTCTGTGCCAGGATTAGCTGGGAGGCAGCCAGGCCCTGGACCAAGGGAGTCCCCATTGATCACACCAGTGCGGAGCTCCCTGTCTGAATCATAAGACCTGGGGTAGGCAGCGACCTGAGCAGAGGCCTGGAGATGCCACCAAGAAATTCTGGAGAAGCTGACAAGATCTCATTTGTTTATTGATTGATTATTAATTTGATTATTTTCCTTCTCCCCCTGCTCTGGACTGGAAGCACCAACAGGTGCTTCTGTGTTACTGCTCTATCCCAGCCTGGGGCACAGTAGGGCTTCCCTAAACCCTCCTTGATTGAACAACAAAACTTGCTGTCTTTCGATGTTTCATTCATCACTGTCTGCCCCTCCCCTGCTGGAAAAATGTCAGCTCCTCGAGGGCCCGAACATCATCGGTCACGTTCACTTCTTTAGTCCTAGCCCCTCACCCAAGGTCCAGCACAGAGTAGGTGCTTGTGGCAGACACTTCCCTCTTGAGAACAGAACCCCAAGTTGATCGGGCAGCCATGTCCCAGATGGGGCAGAGCTGCTGTAAATTGATAGTGACAAGTCTGCTCTTGGTCAGGGACTAAGTAAGGGTGATCACATGACCTGTGAAAGTGTAAAAGAAAGCCTGCCTTGGACTTGTGTTGGCGGCGGGGGGGGGGGGGGAATGTTGCCATTGAAACAGCCATCTTGAGACTCTGAGGCCCCAAAGCTGGGAAGGCAAGTCACGTGATGAGCATAGCAGGGTCGAACGTCCTTGGTCCTTGACATTGCGAGTCCCGAACCAGCCAGACGAACCAATCTCCTCTGGACCTCTTGTTAAATAAACAATGTCCTTACATTTGAACCCACCAGCAGCCCATTTTTCTTTTCCTTGTAGCCCCAAATGCATCCGAGTGGACTCAGCACACAATCCAAATAAAAGCCTTGGACTCAGCACACAATCCAAATAAAAGCCTTTACTTGCTGAGCGCTTACTGTCTTCTCCAAGCCCTTTCCACGTATTAACTCAGGAATCTTTGCAACAACCTTATGATGTAGGTACAGCTATTGTCCACAGTTCATGGAAGAGGAAAAGGAGGTGCAGAGATCTTAAGTAATTTATTAAAAGTTGTATCATCTTTCAGTGGGGATGAAACATCCCAGGGGAATCGGACAGAATGTAGAAGAGATGGGAGATGGGCCAGGGGTGGTCTCCATCCACAAGTGAGGAAATGTTTGGAGTCCTTTTGGCAGTGTGGACCAACTCTTGGATGAGGCATGGGATCTGTGTGTGTGCGCGCATGAGGACAGACAGCTGAAGCTGGGAGTCACAGCTTCCGTAGTCACAGCTGGGAAGGGGACTAACATTTGTTGAGCACCTACTACGTACCAGGGGTCTGTGTCAGGAACTTTTTATCAGTGGTTCTCAACTGGGGGCGATTCTGTCTCTCAGGGGACATTTGGCACTGTCTGGTGACATTTTTGGTTGTCACAGCTGGAGTGACGCACAGGATGGCTTGCTACAACTAAGACTTATGTGGCTCTAAATGTCAATAGCCCTGAGGTTGAGAAATCCTGCTTTATGTACATGTTTTTTTTTTTTCTCTTATAAAGACTCCCATTTTACAGATTAGGCAACTGAGGTTCAGAGGGGGTGAAGTGTCTTAGCCAAGGTCACCCAGCCACTTAAGAGTTGGAGCTGGGGTACAAACCAGTTTCATTCCACAGCCATATGTTCCCACTATGTTCTCTCCTTGTGGTAGATAGGATTAATTTAAAGATGGGACATCTGAGGCTCAGAGAGGTGCTGTGACTAGTCTAAGGTCACACAGCAGAGCTCCTCAGAAACCTCTACATCTTTTGGACATAATCGACTCCACTACCTACACCTGGCAGACTCACCTACCGCACACCCTTTACTGCCTGCCCAGAAGAACTTCACTCACTCGAGGCCCACATCAAATGCCACCACCTTGTCCACAGTTCCAAAGACACATTTCCTAGACGGCAGAGGCCACCCGACTCTCTCCCAGAGTCCTGAGGAACTTGGAGTATTTGCCCAGGCCAACAGGAGAACAGTCTTGGGTGTCTGGAACAGAAGATAAATAAGCAGTCGTGTTCTTGCCTAAAGGATGATTACTGACTAGAGGGGGCGTATGAATCACTTAATCCACTGCTGAGACAGTACAATCCCTGGGGGGTAGTAGGGGAAGATTCGGGATTTTGTGGACAGTTTGGAGAATGGGGCCAGGCCAATAAGAGCAGTTTGCACATGAATAACAATAATAATAAAGGACAAACATAGAGAATTTTCTAGGTACTGGGCACTGTTCCAACTATGTCCTGTGGACTAACACATAACCCTGTGTGGGACCCTACAAGGTAGGTAGCAGTATCATTCCCATTGTATTGATGAGAACACTAAGGCTCTTGAGGCAAGGAAACCAGCCCAAGGTGACCCACTAGCAAGTGAGGGAGATAGGATTCAAACCTGAGCAGCTTACTCTAGGGCCCAGAGTTCCGTCACCTCTCCATGCCTTCCTGTGAGGCAGGTGAGGACATTAGTCAAGCGGTTCCGCTGATGATCAAGGTCACACAGAGCAGCCTAGAGCAGCAGCCGGGTTTCCCAAGGCCTTTTCCCGGGTGGTGGGTGGTTGTGGGGGGGGCGCGGACAGAGCAGCTGCTACTTGATCAGTAACTCGAGAGCAGATACTAATTCCTTCTGGGAAAGGTGGAAGGAGCAGGGTCGTCTCTTGGCGGCAAAGAAGTTCCGAAAGAAAGGGACAAAAACGGAAGGAAGGAGAGGGCAAGAGAAACGGAGGGACAGAGAGCCGCGCGTCTTCCTTCCCCAAGGTCGTGGCAGCGCCCGAGGGCACCCAAAGGGCTAAGTGTCCCAGAGGCTGGCACGGCCCGGCAAGGGGCCGCCCCCCCTTTCTTCCCGGGCCGGCGAGGTCGCGCGGGCCGGGGCGGGCTGGCCGCTTTTCGAGCCGGGGCTTGTGTCAGCCCGAGCGGCGGCAGCCGGCGGCCGCCGCGGCCGGACCTGCGTGCGTGTGCCTGCGCGCGGTGGGTGTCGCGTGTGGCGGGTGGGAGTGGCGTAGCCCGCGGCGGGGGAGGGGGCCACGCGTCCGGGCGCGGAGTTGGCGCGTGGGCAGTGGCGCGCGCGCCGCCTCGGGGTCCCTGGCCTCCGCGGCGCCCCTGCCGGAGGGTTCCCGCCCGAGCGCCCCGACTCCGGCCGCTCTCAGCTTCCGACGTAGCCGCCGAGCGCCGGCGGCGCGTCTCCAAGGGGCCCGGCGCGCGCGCGGAGCGCCTCTGCGGCCCGAGAGCGGCGTGGCACTTGGCAGACGCTCCCTTGGCGGCGGGGGCGGTGGCGGCGGCGGGACCCGCCGTCTGGGAGCCCCGAGGGCCAGCCCCCTCCCGCCCCTCGTCCAGCCTCCGCGCGGTGCCTCCGCCCCCGGCCCCGGCCGCCCGCCCCCAGTCCCGCCCGCCCGCCGCGCCAGGCGCCGGGCCCGCCGCTGAGCCCGGCCCGCCGGCGCGCCCCGTCCGGGATGGGGCGCCTGGACGCCTGAGTCGCCGTTCGGCGCGACCTTCGCGCGGGGGAAGGAGCAGCCGCCGCGCGGCCGCGCTAGAATGGAGGGACCCGGCGGCAGCGATCCCAGCGGCGACGGGGCTGGGGACGGTGCCCACCCGGACCCCCGGGCCCCTGGCGCCGCTGCGCCCAGCTCTGGCCCGTGCGCGGCCGCCCGGGATTCCGAGCGCCAGCTGCGCCTCCGCCTCTGCGTCCTCAATGAGATCTTGGGCACCGAGAGGGACTACGTGGGCACCTTGCGCTTCTTGCAATCGGTGAGTGTCGCCCGGGGCGCGCGGGGACAGCTTCTGTTCCGGCCGCCAGCCCTGCTTTGGAGCGCAGGGGCCTCCAGCGCGGGGCGGTCCCCACAACCTGTGGCAGAGGTCCCTGGGGGTCGCGAGAGTCGCCTCAGGGGCGCCCTACCGGGCGCACAGACAAATGGAAAAATCCGGGCTCCTCCAGAGCTGGGCTGTCGCCTCCTTGGCCGGCCAGCGGTCCAAGCCCGGACTCGGGGTCTCCCGCACTCCGTTTCCCCTCTGCACGCTGCCCTTTTGTCTTTTTCTTTTCCCCTCCCGCCTTTCAAATAGTTTTAAAATTAGTTACATCCGCGAGGTAGGGGCTCTGGGACCCAGGCGCCGGGAGCTTGCGCTCCTGCGTCCCCCCCCCACCTCCGCGGCAATTTCTTCGCCACCTAGTGCACCACCGATTGCTCATCCGGGACGGATCCTAGACATCCTAGAGCCCAGCGCCCCTCCGAGAGGAGGATTCAACCCAGAGCCCGGGAGAGGGATGGAGATCCCACAAACCCACAAAACCTCAGGGTAGGACCCCTTTCCCCAGTGCACACGCTTTTGCTGGAGCTTGGGGAGAGTGGGTTTCAAACTCAAGACTTGGCAGTCCAGGTCCCACCCCCATCTCTAAGTGGCAAAACCACCGCGTCAGACTCTAAAATAACAGTTGAGCGCTTACTATGTGGCAGGCACTTAACGTGTCATTAGGAGGTTTAGCCTTCCGAGTGGCCCATGAAGTAGGGACAAGTATTTGCCCCATTTTTTAGATGGGAGAGTTTAGCTCCAGCGAGGTTGAGTAACTTTTGCCCAGAATGACACAGCTGGTTAATTGGGGATACCGGGTTTTGAACCAGGGCGGTCCCAGCCGGTGCTCCAAACTACTATGGTGCGTTTCTTTTTCTTTTCTTCTTTCTTTTTTTTTTTTTTTTTTACCTCCCCCCCCCCCTCCGTGAGAAGGAGGAAGGGGCCACTTCCCTACTCTCCTAGGAAGTGAGAAAAGTGGCCAGGGGGTAGAGGGGGTGGGCCTGGGGCCAAGCCTCGCTGGAAGTTAGGAGACTCTGAGGGCTTTAATCTACATGCCTCCTGCTGGGACCTCATTTACTCTCTTCTTGGCTCTAGGAAGTCTTTTAATCCTGGTTCAGGAAGAGCTGGTGGGGGTGGTGGTTGTACCTCCAGAAACCCCAGAGCCTGGCTCTGCAGCTCCCAGTCTCTGGGGGAAAGAGGGAGCCCTCTGGCATCCTCTGGGGTCCCCATTGGCTTGGAGGTACAGCTGAGGCTGTGTGAAGTCCTAGTTACAACACAGGGAGGAGAAAGCCCTTCTCTCTGTGAAAAGAGGTGTGTGTGTGTGGGGGGGGTTGGGGGGGTTGGGGAGTTGTGCGGTGGCATTGAAAACCATTTGGCTAAAGGACCCTTCTAGAAAGGCCTGTGAGAATAAGGCACGGTTGGCATTTCTTTCCCATCTCTCCCTCTCTCATAGTTAAAAAAATAAAAAGGAATCTGTTCAGTTTGAAGCTGGCAGTTTCTGATATAAAGATGTAGACAGCTCTGATATCTCTGAGCAATGTCAAATTCTCGGGAACTCCTTACTGCTCCTTCTGAACCACTCCCTCCTCCTCAGTCTGGAAGGGGAAGAGGAAAGACAAACCAATTTTTATATTAACGGGTAAGAAAATATACCTCTTCCTCCCACACCCTTGCCTAGATGGTGTGGTGCATTTCGGAACAGATAACAGACTGTGTTTGAGTTAACTGTGGTTTCAAATTGTCCACTTGTAGAGTCTGAGGTTGCTGGAATAATGGAAATTGATTGGAATCAACCATTGTTACTATTAAAGAAACAGGAAAAAAAAAAACAACGGATTTCCGTACTTCCACATTATTGAGTTCATCAATTTTTGTTAGGATTGACCTGTCTGTTCTGAGATGAGCTGGTTCTTAGACCAGTCATGCTCCCTGCCGTGGCCTCCGTTTTTCCACCTGTAAACCCAGGGGAGGAGAATCCAGGCTGCTTTCCTGCCTTGTCCTTTCGGGTGTCCCCAGGCTGGTGCCGGAAACGGACTGATTGTGTAACCTGACCAGCCATACCTTGTTCTTGAGCCACAGGAGGCCTGTCTTGTTTTGTTCCATCAGAAATGCCCCCTAAACAACCCCAGGGCCTTTCAGTTTTGAAAACCCAGGGCTTAGCTTCAGGAACTGCTAATTACCAAGGCTTTCCACGCAGTGAGGCTGGCAGCCTGCAGGTTGTTCTCTTCTGTCTTCCCACTCTCTCTTCCGAGCCTTTATACTTGGTAAGGGAAGAATGCTCGGTAATCCCTCCCCGCTTTTAATTCCATGAGGCAGAGGCGGGTCTTGAAGGGCTGTCCTGGCCTTCCTGTGTCCCCTAGTTTTAAGGTCCTGTTGTCAGTAGAAATGACGGAGAAACGTGGGACGTGCAGAAGGGCCAGCTCCCGGTTCCTGCCCTCAAGGAGGGGACAATCTAGTTGATGGTGGCAAAGTGGATGCTTACAGAAATTCAAATCCAAGTGTCTGGAGCTCGACTGCTTGGGTTTGAGTCCTTGGGCTGTATGACCTTAGGCAAGTGGCTTAACCTTTCTGAGCCGCACTTTCCTCATCTGTGAAATAGGAGTTGATAATAGATCTTATCTTACAGGGTTTTCAAGAGGATACGTCAGTTATATAAATATATATAAAGCACTTAGAACAGTGCCTGGCAGGTAGTATGGTATATAAATATGAGTTATCATCATTAACTTTTCTGTTATATGATGATGAAATAATACAGATGATTAGGGTTAAAGGATTCCAGCTTCCAGTGAGCAGAAGTCAGGGAGGGCTGCCTGGAGGAAGTGAGGTCTGAGTCAGCACTGAAAGGAGGACAGGGACCTGAGTGAATTTCCTTTTGACTGTCTAAACTCCGGAACTAGTGGTTTTTTTGTTTGTTTGTTTTTTCCGATTCTGGAGCTCTGTGGTTCTTCCAGAATCTCCCCACCTTTCCCCATTACCTTCAGGAACTGGTTTACACCCCTCCCCATCTCCAAGGGGGACTGATGACTTTGGTGCCATGTTTTGTGTATGTTTATGTAAGAGGCACGGGAAGGCAAGGACAGCCCTCTTGTAGAGATGCTAGATCTTTCTTGGGGGATACCACAGAGACTGTGGGAGAAAGTACCCTGGGTTTTGACTCAGAACCTTGGATTTCAACGTTGAGAAGCCCTGGCCGTGTTGGGTGTTCCCTGTGTGTTCTTGGGCAGTGTTAACAATGATAATAACAATCCTAGTCATTACCGTGTAGGAGCTGACACTGATTCATTATTGATAGTTCTGGGCACTTCACATGTACCCATTTATTTGATCTTTCCACTACCCCATGAAGGGAGTGTTGTTATTACCCCAGTGACACGTGAGGAAGTTGTGGCAAAGATAGTTTAAGTGGGCTGTCCTGGGCCACGTAGACAGCAGTGCCAGGCTCTGGTCGCAGGCTGCCCACCCCAGAGCGCATGTCCCTAGGCACCTCGCAGACTGTCTCTGGCTTATAAAGGGCTTGGCCCATGATTTCTTAAGGTGGCAGAACTGAGGTCTATGTGACCCTGACCTTCTGCCTGCACATCCTCTGGTTACTTCCCCTGTGTGGCTCCTGTTCTGTCTTCTGCAGAATGGGCAGAACTCTAGAAGAATGGAAGTGGCAGGCTGCCAGCTTCCTCCTCTGTGCTCAATGTCTGTCCATGACCTTAGGGTTGAATGGGGTGCTCTGGAGCCAGGCTGCTGGTGTTTGCATCGTGGCTTTCCCCCACATTGACTGCGTGTGGGCCTGGGAAGGTCACTAGCCTGCTCAGTGCCTCAGTTTCCCCATCTGTACAATGGGAACAGTATAGCACCTGTGTCATAGGGGTGTTGTGACGCTTGAATGAACGTGACCTTGAAGCTGTTAGCACTGTGCCAGGCACATAGCTGATATGCTCTGGTGGCTTTTTCGGGGATGTGCAGCAGTGGGGGTCTGTTTGGGGTTGTCAGAGGGGATTGTCTGTTTGGGGTTCACAGTCTCCCCCCTCCCACTTAAAGAGGAAGCTGATTGAATCTTGGGCCCGCTTGCCTCTTGGTTGGATTGGTTTGGGGTCCCTGCTTGCAGGTGGGGAGACCTCAGGGGCAGGTGCCAACGCATCCTACGATTGGTGTGCCAGCCAGGCAGGGGTGGGAAGACAGGAGCCTGAGGGGATGGTAGAGAGACCCCTGGGTAACGGTTGGTCAGCAGGCTCCTGAAGGGCTGCCCTTGGCTGGGGACAGAGACCTCTGTCACTCCCACGCACCCAGAGGGTCTGCTCGATCGGCTGAGGATCGGGGTGTCGGCAGAAAGCTCCCAGAATGCTTTCTGGTTCTGCTTTTTTGGGGGTAGGAGACCAGAGCTTCTCTTCTCATTGGAGCTCTGCTTGCCAAAACAAGAAACTGTGGTTTTGTGTTGTCAGTGTTTTTTTTGAAGATTTTTTTTTGCTGCTGGTCTTGCACTAGAGAGAAATGCCAGGAGGCGGGGTGGGGGTCACATTTTAAATTCTGTAGTCACTGAAACAGAGTGACCTACTCAGTGACTTCAGGGATTTTCACGACAGCGTGTTGCAAAAGGTAGGAGCTGAGAAGTGTGTATAACCACAATTTTGCTTTGGGAAAATAAACGATAATCATAGCATACACGTGTCGTATGTAGGACACTATGGGCCCTTAGGGACGAGGATGCAAGGATGTCTATCTTGTGGAGAAAGGCAAGTGGGAAGATAATAAAGGGAAAAATCTACTCAGAAATCTCATTTATAATACTGTTTTCATATAAAATTATGCATATGTATGTGAACATATATGTTACAAAACTCTGACAGAAGGAATTCTATTTCAGCATGATTATTAGCTTAATGTAACAGCAATAATAATAATTTGCTAACACTTATGAAGTACTGAATGTTTGCAAGCCCCGTATAAAGCATTCTCTGTGTATCAACTCTGAAGTGCTAGGTATTGTGCTTCCCATTTTACAAATGAAACCAAGGCACAGAGAGGCCAAGTCAGTTTTGCAAGGTCACACAGCCTGACAGAGCTGGGATTCCAGCCTAGGTAGTCTGGCCGCATAACCCACGTTCTTGACCGCTTTCCTGAACTTCCCAAGATGATGCTGTGTTCATGACCAAAATTAACTGCCTTTGTGAGACCTCCGGCTGCCCATGTGGACAAGAATTAAGCCCAGAGGTCCAAATTATCGGAGCTTCAGGATGCCGGGCCACTTTGTATTGGACAGAACACCTTAGGAAGTCAGGGAAGATCTTTTGATGATAAAAACCTCAGTTGTCAGCAGGAGTGGTGGGGGCATCTTTTGTGCAGGGCAAACAGAGCTGTCCACAGGGAAATCCAAAAAGAAATTAGACTGCTTTTCTCAGTGTGCAGGTAGTTTGGGAACACCTGCTGTATAGTCTGGCAGCGTTCTAGGCCAGAAAAGGCAGCTGTCAACAGGGCAGATGTAGCTCTTGTCCTGCGGAGAAGGACGACCCAACAGAGATGCTACATCCCATGCATTTGAATGAGTGTGTTCTTCAAATGAGCATCCCGGGCGCCCATTCACTATTATTGGGTGTTTTCCCTCATAACCATTTATCTGTCACTTAAAAAAGAGGCACGGAGTTGGTGTCCCTGGCTTCAGGGCACCCCTTTCTTAGAGGGTGTCCCCCTTTATCAGGCCGCTGAGCAGAAGACCTGTTGAGCTTGGGCCACTCCCTCAGATCAAGAAACCCACATCCTCTTTGCTTCACAGTGTGCCCCCCAGCTTTTGTAAGAGGTGTCTCTGAAACTGGGCATGCCTGCCTGTAGAAGAACTGAACCTCTCAGATTCTTGTGATTTCTCTTCTCCAGCTCTCTGGCTGGAATCCTGGTAGGAGGTGGGTAATCGAGGTGGGCTGGTCCTCAAACCAGGGTGCCTTGTTCCTCAGGTACAGGGCTGGGCCCCAGCTGGTTCTTGCCCCAGAGTTTTGGAGACATAGAACTTGAGAGCAAGTGGCTGCGGGGGGGGGGGGGGGGTGGTGGGAGGGAGGAGAGGGGCGTCTGAAACTCCTTGTTTTGCAGGTGAGACCCTAGAGGGACCCCCTGCAGAAGTTGTGGCCCCTAGAGGGAGGTGAGCTCTGGTCAAGGGTGGTGGCCCTGGGGCTGGTCAGGGTTCCATCCTGAGAATTCTGGGAGAAGAGTTCCCAGGGTTTGTGTTTTAGCCTGGCTCAAAGGTCCCTCTTAAAGAGGTTCCACAGGGGGCATTTCAGCCCTAGCTGCCGGTCTGGGGCTAATCCCTCCATACTTCAGCCCTTGGCACTGCTGAAATATTGGGGCGGGATCACTGTCCATTGTGGGAGGCTGTCCTGTGCATTGTAGGATGTTTAACAGCAGTCCTGCCCTCTACCCACTAGATGCCTATAGCGCCCTTCTCCCTCAGTTGGCACAATCAAAAAATGTCTCCAGATATTGTCACATGTCCCCCAGGGGGACCGAATAACCCCTGGCTATGAACCAGTGGGCTACAAGCTCCTTTGACCACCAGCTCTGCTTTCAGACCATTTCAGGGCATTTATATGCGTATGCAGAGACACATGGAATTGCTGTGTCTGAGTGTGTATGTGCTTACCTGAGTGCCATGATAGGGTCGCTCTTTTCATCCAGCCTTGTGTCTCGGGTTCATGGATTTTAGAAGCCAAACGGCCTGGGGTCGAATCCCCGCTCTGCCCCCATGTGGCCTCGGGCAAGTCCTTTTGCCTCCCTGAGTCCTGGTCTCCCCGTCGCCGATGGAGGTGATGGGAGCCCTTAGGGGATTGCCGCAAGGACCAAGTGCAGTCACCCGTGGGAAGGGCCTGCAGAGCCGAGCGCTGAGCCAAGGTCAGGGCTACCCCGGTACCTGCTGCCCGCTCTCCTGCTATCTGAGAGGAACCCCGAGGAAGGAAGGAAGGAAGTCTTCCAGCCTCCTAGCCCTGTGTCAAGTTTATTTGTATTTTCTCGGCTCCTCGAGGACCAGAAGGGGCTCAGCCTGCTCCTCTTTTGTCTTGTGGTCGGACACTCAATCTGTGTTTACCCGCCTGGTTCCTTCCCCAGGGTGGGACTGACAGACGATCCCTTGTGTCTGGGCCAGGGGAGGCAAGGCTATTTCAGGCTGGCGGGACTAGGGCCACCAAAGTCTGGTGGAAGCAGGTGGCCATGAGCCACCAGGATCTGGGGGCTTGTATTTTCCCCCTTGCAGGGAGGTGGTGGGCAGCTTCCGTAAGGAGCTGCTCCCAGCTGCAGCAGCAGCAGCAGCAGCAAGGCTAGGGCCAGTGGGGGCTGTGGGCGCTTGGTGCTTTCATTCACTCATTCACTTCTTCATTCCATACATGGACTCTGGGCTCAGTGCTGGCACATGGCCAGAACAAGATGGATAAGGCCCCTGCCCTCGCGGAATCTTTAGACAATACAAAGAGAGATCACTTGAATAGGTGGCGACAGATGCAATGATTATATTCACTGAGGCCCTCCTATGCTTTGTGTGGATTATCTCTTTGAGCCCTTGCAACAACTCTTGTGCCGATTTTGTGGATGGGGCAACTAAGGCCCAGAGAAATGGAGTAACTTGCTCAAGTCTACTCAGCTGGGGAGTGGATGCACCAAGAAGGAAATAAAATGAAGATGTGCTGGTGATGGGGATGGTGGCATCTCCTTGAGATGGGGTGGTCAGGGAAGGCCTCTCTGAAGAGGTGGCATCTGAGCTGAGTCCTGGGGTTGAGAAGGAGCCAGCTGTAGAGAGCGCTGAGAAGAGTGTGTTCCGGGTAGAGGGGGGGCAGCATGTGCAAAGGCCCTGAAGCAGGACCATGCTTGGCTTGTCTGAGGAACAGCAGGAGGCCAGGATGGCGGAGTTGGGGAGATGAAGTTGGTGTGGTATGGGACTCATGCACGGTGAGCACTGTGGGTTTGATTCTCGGTGCAGTGGAGGGTTTTCAGCAGGGGTGTGGCATGGTCTCATTGATGATCTGGAAATTGTACCGCACGGGGGTCTTCCCAAGATCTCAGCAGCCACCTCCTGCCTCTGGCCTGGACACTCATCCAGGAGGGAGGACCATACCTTCCCCTCGCCAGGCGGATCCCCAGACCCTCAGGGTGGGCTGCTGTGTGACCCAGGGCTATTTCCACCCCTTCTGGGTCTCAGCCTCCATGAGTGCTGTGTCTGAGCTGACCACACCTGATGAAGAATTTGGATCCCTGTTCATGACCAGGGCGTAAGCAGGCTGTGTGGGTGGCCCCTGGTGAGAGGGCTGTTGATTTATGATGGGTCTCTGCTTCCTGTGAGAAGAGGAAGGTACCCCCTGTTTTCTGTTCAGGAAACTAATTTGCATGATTAAAAACTGTTTGGCAGTACCTTTGCCTCCACCCGACTCATAGCCACCTTAACAACACTTTCCTGTGTGATATATTAGGTCTCACCTCTGCCCTGTAGTGTTGGGGAACATAGTTTTCAAACCCATTTCACAGGTGAGGAAGACTGAGGCACAGAAAGTGAAATGCCTTTGCCCAAGGACACCCGGTCGAGGAGCAGCCAGGACGATTACAGTTGCCTGCTCTGCTCTCACCTGGGCCTGCCCCAGTCTGCCCTCCATACACAGCCAGAGGGGTCCAGTTAGAGCTTGAGTCGGTTCTCACCACTGCCCTGCTCAGAGCCCTCCCGCGGCTCCCGCCTCCCTCAGAGTAAAAGCGAAGTCCTCAGGATGGCCTGGAAAGTTCTGTCTCCTCTCCTGTTAGTCTGTCTTCTTCTTTCTCATACAGTTTTTTTTTTTTTAATTGAGATATGATTCACACACCATAAACCTCACCCTTTCAAAGTGTATGATTCAGTGGTTTTGAGTATTTTCGCAAAGTTGTGCAATTATCACCGCTACCTAATTCCAGAATCTCCTTTCGCTCCTACTCCCTCCCCCCACCCCTGCCCCCCCAGCCACACATGTCCTTTCTCCTGCCTCATGGTCTTCTCACTGGTTCTGTCTGGGATGCTCTTCTCCCACTATCCCTGTGGCTCACTCTGGCCTGTTCCCGAGGAGGTCTTTTGCTGACCACCCCTCCCCCTTTCAAAATTGTACTCCACCCCCACCTCGCTGCTTCCTATCTCCTTCCGCTTCCCTGCTACCACCTGACACACTAGATGGCTGACCTACCTACTGTTTATTGTTTGTCTCACTCACCCGAGTGTCAGCTCCAAGAGGACAGGCCATGTCTTCTGTTCCATTCACTTTGTCAGGCACCAAGAACATTGCCTGGCACGTAGTAGGTGCTCATTAAATACTTGTTGGATGACAAAATTCACTTTTCCTCAGTATACGTGTGTATGTTTTCTTACGTAAGAGGACATAATTGTCTTGATTGATCTAATGGCTAAATGCTTTTGTGCAGACTTTTGGGGACCTGGGACTAAGACAGTCTCGGGCTCTCAAACATGACCAAAGGTGGTGTGTGGGCTGAGGGCCCCGGTCTGCTGTGTTTGCTGATCGGTCCCCACCACCCAGCCCTTGTTAGCTCCGGGCAAGGGAGTAGATGAGTGACAAGGGAATGAACGAGACACAGTTTGGGTCCTGCTACGTTCTTAATGAGTGGCCTTGACTTTGGGGCACGCGGCGCCCAGTATGGGGAGTGGCTACAGACTGGTGTCCGTATCACATCAGGAGGTCGGAGGGAGCTCCCTGCGGTCCCAGCCGCCAGCTGATGGCTGGCCAGACTGTTGCTGGGTGGTTTTTGAAGATTTATTTCCCCTTGATCACAAAGGTAATAATATAAAGTGGCAGGGTGTGTGTCAAAAGCACATTCCCTCCTGTCCATTCAGCCACAAGCATTCCTTCATGGAGCCAAGGATGGTAAAATGTTTTGCGCATATACCTGGCTATAGGTATTATATATTTCTACGTAGGTGCAGAGGACTAGACACAGAACCCTCGTATGCCATATTTATGGGCAATTTCATACATTTGTTTTTAAAGTTAATTTTTGGGTGACTTTTTATTTTGACATGTCAAGAATACAGAGCCGCCTGTATCCCCTTCACCCAGATTCACCAATCCTTAGCTGTTGGCTACCTTTGCTTTTAATCCTCCCCTCCTCCTTCCCCTCTCCCACCTGCCTCCCTCAACCCCGTATAGACGCAAATGCGTGCACACGCACACGCACACACGTACGTTATTACAATTATCATGACTTTGATCCATTTGAGAATAACTGCAGGTATGATGCCCCTCAGTCATTCAGCATGTATCTCTTAAGGACACAGATGTTCTCTTTACTGTAACCGTAGTACACTGAACAAAATCAGGAAATTTAACATTGATACTAGTTTATATGATCTACAATCTGTATTCAGATTTCATCTGTTTTCCCAACAGTGTCCTTTATACCTAGCTCCCCTCCGCTGTCGTCCCCATTCCAGGGTCCAGTCCTACTGCCTAGATCCTGTCCCTCTCGTGATTTTGTGTGTGATTTTGACCCCTTGGTGCGGGCAGCAGAAACTCTTCGCTGAGATGCGGTTCTGCCAGTGCTTGTCCTTGGCCACCACTTCTCAGCTCTGTGACCTGGGGCAGCGGACTCTTGGGCCTCAGTTTACTTAGCTGTAAAATAGGCAGTTTACTTAGCTGTAAAATGGGGAAGTTGCTGTTCCTACCTGACAGGCTTGTTGTATCTTCACACACATTTTACTGAGCATCTGCTGGGCATCTGGGTCTGCTGTAGATGCTGGGGGTCCTGCAGCCCAGCGCAGGCAAACGTGCGGGCCCTCGGGGGACTCCTGCTGCTGTGGCCGCTGAGGAGAAAGGATTAGCTGGGCATGGTGCTGGCTCCCAGGGGCGCCCGCCGTGTGTTGGCCATCTTTGCTCTCACCACACTCATTGTAGAACCTTGGGCGATGAGGACCCTTGCAGACGACAGCCAGTGTCACCTTTTGTTAGATTTGTCCTTGTTGTTTGCCTTTGTTTTAGCCTGGGAGTAACCCCACTGCCCACACAATATTGTATCTTTCTCCTCTGGTCTCTTCTGGGGGATTCCTCCCAAGTTTGCACCAAGCCTTCTTCATCGCCGAGCCTCTGATGGCTTTGTAATGGTATGTGGGGGCTTCGTCGTGAAACGTGGGCTCCCCACTACCCAGGTCGGATGCTGACTCCTTAGTGGCTGTGTCATCAAGGGCCATCTGCTTCACCGGTGTGTGCCTCAGTGTCCTCTCTCCTGAAATAGTGCTGTTTTCTCCATCAGTGGGGGAGTTAGATGAGGTAACATCTGGAAAGCTCACGCAGCTGCCCAGCACACGGGGGCTGCTTCACGTGTATTAGTTAGAATTCCAGTCGTTCCACTGATAAACATGAAATATTATGTGAATACAATTATTATTTGTATTATTTTATTCATTTATTTAAAGATTTTATTTATTTATTTGACAGAGAGAGAGAGAGACAGCGAGAGAGGGAACACAAGCGGGGGGAGTGGGAGAGGGAGAAGCAGGCTTCCCGCGGAGCAGGGAACCCGATGCGGGACTCGATCCCAGGACTCCGGAATCGTGACCTGAGCCGAAGGCAGATGCTTAACAACTGAGCCAACCAGGCGCCCTAATTATTTTATTTTTTTAAAAAAGATTTTATTTATTTATTTGAGAGAGAGAGAGGGAGCACGAGTGGGAGGGGCAGAGGGAGAAGGGAGAGAACACCAAGCAGACTCCCCACTGAGCACGGAACCTGACACGGGGCTCGATCCCACGACCCTGAGATCCGTGACCTGAGCCGAAACCAAGAGTTGGATGCTCAACTGACTGAGCCACCTAGGTGCCCCTATTATTATTATTACTTAAGCATTTATCTTAGATGGTGCGTTTACATGGTTTCCAGTTTGTCAAACTGGCAGACCATGTGCATTGTCTTTGTTCAAGCTGCCAGTTCTTATATCCATCTAGTAACTGAGGGCTGAAGAAGCCTTGGTTCAAACCTTTTGGCTTTTACTAACCCAAAGAAGTCACTCACTGGCGGCTAGAGCCCTAGAATCGGCTTGTAAGAGCTGGAAGAGACCAAGACATCTTCTCACTCATTTGTCTCATTTTTCCAGAGGGAGAAACTGAGACTCAGAGCTGTTCCAAGCCTGACTTGGCCCAGGCTCACCAAGTGAGCTTGTGGCTGAGACGGAATTTGAACCCAGGTTTCCTGTCTCCTGTCCCGTGATTGTTCTGCTTTGTCCAACAGCTAAGACACCTTGGAGGATAGAGGGAGGCTTAAGTCATGTCCAGATGAGTCAGAGGGCTCCCACGTGCCTGCAGGGTTCCTGTGTCCCTGGGAAACATCACTCCCAGACTCTTTGACATGAGGGCCCTATAAGTGTGGGGTGTATGTGTTGGATTGGGGGGGGGCCCATGCTGTGTCCCAGGTCCTGTGCTCACTGCTGAGGACACAGATGTGATGAAAACAGAGCTGCTTACTCTTATTCAACGTCCATGGGGCCACAGAACCTTGGGTTTCCAGCTGGAGGTCCTCACGCCGCGTCAGGCCCATAAGTAGATTTTGTCAGGCATGTACAGTGTTTGAAAAATTTACTGGTTGCCAACATTGAAAAATCAAGGTATTTCATACAAAAATCCATATTTCTGGCTCTTTAATCAGAAAACTCTATGTACACCAAGTTCACATTCCTATAGGCAAGGCTTGGCTGGAGCTGAACGGCAGCGGTTCCATTCAGACAGGGCTTAAGTCTTCACTTTGCCACACTCCCCACTCTTCCCTAATGTCCCCGAAATAGAAACGAAATGGTAGTTGCCATTTATCATTACGCTTGCCCTGCTAGGTTTTTGTTTTTGTTTTTTAATATAGAGTTAAGAGAACAATGGAATATTTCTTCTAACCTTTGTTTCTATCAGATGGAAAACTGAAAGGCAAAGAAGGTCCTATGTTTTAAGAAAAGTGGGAGGTGGCAGATTTCTCTTTGGAAGAAAGATGTGTTTAATAAGCAAAAATGTGTTTAACAAGCAGAAATGTGCTCTTTTGTGAAGAGGTTGGCCGCTTTCATTGCCATTACGAAGGACACCCATCCAGCTCTGCCTTACCTTCCGGGTGGCTGTAGGCAGCTGAATTTGAGGTGGGTGGGTGGTCCCTCTGGCTCGGTGAGGTGAGCAGAGGGGAAGAAGGAGGGGCTGCCTTAGAGAGGGTGATTCCATTACCCCCCAGCTTCCATCTCCTGGGGCCTGCGGGCAAGTCCCTCTTCTTTTTTGCAAGCTCAGCTGTTGAACTGGAGATTCCCACATTCATCTGTCCTGCTTCCCGAATCTCATTCTGTACTTGTGCTCCGTTGGGAGGCCCTGGGTGCAGACCGCAGAGAGGAAGCAGTGGGTTCCGGCACGGGTGTGAGAGGGCCTTCTCTTGGACTGCAGGGCCCTGATACCACCCCCGGCAGGCTCCGCGTCCTCCCGACCATGTGTAGCCCAGCAGCACCCTCTCCCTGGCCTCCTTTCTCCCACGTCTCGGTTTTGAGAGAATAACAAGAGCGAGAACAAGAACAGTAATATTACTGCTGTTGCTGATGAGAGTAGCAGACGCTCATCGTCAGCAGTCCTTGGTGGCAAGTGACCGGAGGCCCAGCTCAAACTGCCTTAGCGCAAATGGGAATTGCTTGGCTGGTGTCAGGGAAGGGTCTGTCCTTTGTCCTGGACTGGGCTCTGATTGGCTGCCTTGGGTCGTGTGGCTGTCCCTGACCGAATCACCGAGACTTGGAGTGGCCAGGTCTGGGTGAGGGGCCCACCTGTGCCCCACGGCAGTAAGGGAACATTAACTCCAGGAAGAAAGACCCCAGGTGCTGGGACAGGAAGAAGGGAAGGGTGCCGGGTGGGAGCATCTCTCCTCCTCTCTGCTGGTGCCTCCATCTCAGATTACAAGCATTTGCCTTCTCCTGAGCCGTGAGTTCCCACTGAACCCTGTTGTCACCTGGCTTGCCTGTAGTGCCTCATGGCTTTTCCAGTTCCTACCTTCAAAGCCCTGTTCATACTCTGCTTCCTTAAGAGGTCTTCCTTGACTGTTCTGGCTCTTTCCATGGATCTAATAATAACACCAGCGTCCATAAGTATGAGGTGTTATGCTCAGTGGACGTGTCTCAAGCAGTGTGGCCTCCAGGAACCTGATGGGGAAGGTTGCCTATGTTGCCTATTTTATACACGAGGAAACAGAGGTTGAAAAGGTTCAGCAACCTGCCTAGAGTCACACAGCATCCTTTTCTCTTCTGGCAGACCCTGCTGGATACATTCTTTTTTTTTAAAAAAAGATTTTATTTATTTATTTGACAGAGAGAGACACAGCGAGAGAGGGAACACAAGCAGGGGGAGTGGGAGATGGAGAAGCAGGCTCCCCGCGGAGCAGGAAGCCCGATGTGGGACTCGATCCCAGGACCCTGGGATCATGACCTGAGCCGAAGGCAGACGCTTAACGACAGAACCACCCAGGCACCCCCCTGCTGGATACATTTTGTCTTCTCTGAGGGCACACAGCCTGGGTTTGAATCCAGGCTCTGTCCCTTCTAGGTATTGTCACCCTAGGGAAATGACAACCTCTGTCTCTGGGAGAAGAACATTCCAGGCACAGGGAACAGCAAGTGCAAAGGCCCTGAGGCAGGAACATATTTCAGGAAAGAGGCTAGAGTGGCCAGAGCAGAGTAAGCCAGGTGGAGAGTGAATTGGAGGTGAAGCCAAGGAGGTAGCAGTGGGGGTGGGGAGCCTGGTGGCCAGATTGGGCAGGGCATTGTGGGCCACTGTAGGGATTTTGCATTTCACTTTGAGTGAGGTAGGGCTCCTTGGGACTTTTGAGTGGAGGAGGGACAGAATCTGACTTAGTTTTCCCAGGGCCCCTTTGGCTGCTAGTGGAGAATGGACTGTAGAGGGGCAGGGTGGAGGCAGAGGGAAGAGCCTGCCATGGTAGCCCAGGGAGAGCAACGTGGCACCTGGGGCCTGGGGTTTTCTGTGGGTGGTTAGAGGTTAATTGCCTCTTCTTTGTGCTCCTGTGTTATTTAGTAGTAGTGTGATGTTGGATCCGGGCTTTATCTGATTGAGCCTCAGTTTTCTCATCTGTAAAATGAGGTTAATGATGTTACCTCTCTTATCAGGCTGTGGGGATGAATTATATGAGGTGATGAATGTAAAGTGCTTCCTGGAGCGCCTAGCACGTCATAAGCGCTCAGCAAATATTCGTGGGATGAGCCAGTGCGTGAAGGACGGGGAGTTTGGGGCTACTTCAGCTCTGCCCAAAGCGTCTACCCCTAAGGTCAGTTCCAGAGTGGGAAGCCTCCTATTCTCCCCGGACTCTACTCTCCTCCTCCCCACACACGGAGATTTGAATGAACAGAACCCAGAATGTTCTGGCAACAGTCGCTCCCTCTTTCCTAGTGACAAAGGCATCTTTGTTGTGTCTGGGTGTGAAATCCATTTCAGAAGTGAGGATAGTGCAGGCTCAGGAGGCAGCTTGTGAGGATGGGGAGGGGCTTGGGAGAAAGGCATCTCAGGGCCCAGTAGATGGACATCCTGCTTCCTGACAATCCTCGGTCCTCTTCTGGGTCCAGAATGCTCTTGAATTGGTTTTATTTTGTGGAATGAGAGCTATGTGGACATATCTGCTGAGTAACCCGTCAACGTTACCTCTGGTAGCATTACCACTCTCTCTCTTACACGTGCAAAGTGATAATACCCAGTGTTGGCATGGCCTCTGGGACACAGGCAGTGCCATATGATGCTGGTGGGAGTGTTGACGACTGGCGTCTTTTGGGAAAAATAGTGTTTTTAGAAATAAATAAATTAAAAAAACCCACAGTACCCTGTAATTCAGTTCATTTGGGAATCTCCCCTATAAAACCAAGAAAAAAAAAGCACGTAGAGACGTAAGTTACAAAGATATTTCAGTTTTGTTTGTAAATGGCCAGAAAAAAGGGTTCAGGGAAGCCACAGTAACAGAAAATTCTGACTAAGATTGTTGTTTTTCCATGTGCTGGGATATCAGGCAGCTGTTGAGAAGAACGAGCTTGATCTCCTTTTGACAGGAAGGGTTGTACATGCCGTACCGTTAAGCAAGAAAGGTTAAGTTGTGAGTCAAATGTAGAGTGTGATCCCAATTTTGTAGAAAAAATAAGTACAACAAGACTCTCTCAACGGGTGTTTATGAACGGGGAGAAAGGCTCTGTAGGACGCACACCAGAAAATTAACATTGGTGGTCTCAGGCTGATAATGAGGAGGGGTGCGGAGAAGATATTTTATCTTTGTCCTTTTTTTATTTTTGTATTGCTTCACCAGTTATAATTAACACACTATTTCTCAAATTTGTCAAATTAAGATAAACTAATAATTTTTTTTAAAGATTTTATTTATTTATTTGACAGAGAAAGACACAGCGAGAGAGGGAACACAAGCAGGGGGAGTGGGAGAGGGAGAAGCAGGCTTCCCGCGGAGCAGGGAGCCCGATGCGGGGCTCGATCCCAGGACCCTGGGATCATGACCTGAGCCGAAGGCAGACGCTTAACGACTGAGCCACCCAGGCGCCCCAAGATAAACTAATAATTAAAAGAAGAAGATAATTACTGGCTTTTCACCCGCTGCGTGGCAGACGTGTGTGTCTGTAACATTGGGTCAAAGACATACTCCTGTGGGGCTTTGCGAATCATAGTGGGGTGGTTGAGGCCCCTTAAGTTACCCCTGGGCCCCAGATTTGACAAAGGGACGCAGATCTTTCCCTCTAGGGAGCTGATGTGCTGGTTGGCCTCGAACTGTACCTGGGACCTCGGTTCGCAGAGAAGGGCCATTTTTGCCCCCTGCCCCCACGGCGGACATTTGGCAACGTCTGCAGACCTTCTTGGCCGTCCTAACTGGGGAGGCAGGTGCCTCTGGCCTCTTGTGGGTGGAAGCCAGCGTTGTGGCTAAACGTCCTGCAGGGCCTAGGACGGCCCCTGCAACAGTGACCTGACCCGAAATGTCAGTGGTGCCACCGTCGAGAATCTGGGTTCAAGCAGTGTCTGGCACAGCGGATGCTAGCCGGTCTGCCACACTGATGACATCGGTGTCTCTGCATCGGCCACCCATCTGACAGGCAAGGCAGTCACGGCCCGAGGGGGGCCACCGCTGAGGTGGGCTCGGATCCCTTCGCGTCCCGGCAGAGGGAAGACCCTGACCCTGGGCAGACTCTGCAGACCCGGTCCTGAGTGTGGTGCTGGCTACCCCTCCCGCCCCCCAGCTCGGTGCCTGTTCTGTCCTGGCTGCATTCTCTGTGACTTGGGGGGCCAAGACATGTCCTCAGTCCCTTCCCTCCATGTCAGACTTTTGTCACACCCTCCATGCCGGCAGCTGGGGAAGGTGGGGTGGAGGCGGTGGGTGGGTGGGTGGGGTCTCTATTTCTCTATTTCTGCTCATGAAAAGCTATGTTTGACAGCAGTGCATTGTGTCTGCCAGCCGAGCTGGGCCTCAGAGCCCCTTGCATCAGCTTTGTCCCTCTCTGAGCCTCAGTTTCTCAGCGGGGTGGTGGAGCGGCGTGGGAAGCTAACTCCTGCCCTGCTGACCTCTCCCAGGAGCAGGGTGTCCCCAGCAGTTCATTTCAGAAGGAGCTGATGTCATCGGGACTCCGTCACTCCCTGTCCCCAGCTCTCAGTCAGAGAGGCTGGTGGGCGCGGAAGCCCAGTGGCGAGGAGATGATTCGTCCCCTCTCTCCCTTGGTCTTTCGTCTTTTCTCATCCTTCTGTGGTTGAGGTCCTCTCATTCACTCCCGTGAGATGCCATCCCTTTGCTAACATTTCCTGTGCCGACCTCTGCCCTGACGTCCAGGTGTCTGTATCGCCATGACAGCTGGACATCTCTCCCTGGGTGCCTGGTGGGCATCGCAGACTCTGCATTCTCTCCTGCTCCCCCTGTTCCGGGGCCCCTCCTGTCTAGTTAGTGGCCCCTCCGGCCTCCCACTTACTCAGGCACATGCTTGGAGCCATCTCCACTCTGCTCGTCCCCTTAGGAAATCCCGTTAGCTCCACCTTCAACAACTACCCGGAGTCAGTCCACTCCTCAGCCCTCCACAGCCGCCACCCTGGTTTCTGCCGCCATTGCCTCCTGCTGGGACTGCTGCAGTCACCTCCTCCCGGGTCCCCTCTATCATTGCCCCCTGACATCTTGTGTGAGTCACATCACATTCCTCTGCTCAAAACCCTCCCACGGCTCTGACCTCCCTCAGTATAAAAGTCACAGCCCTGAAGATGACCTAGATGGCCCTCCAGTATCTGGTCATTCCACTGCCCATGTTTACCTCTCTGACCTTATCTCTAAACATACCTAACATAGTCCAGCCCCAGGGCCTTTGCATTTGCTGACTGCATGGTCTAAAGCATTCCTCAGGTATCCAGGTAGTTTGTTACCTCTTTAGGTCTCTGCTCAGATATCTCACTTTCTCAGTGTGGCCTTCCCTGACCTCCCCATCTAAAAATTGCATCTCCTTCCCGTGTTCCCTTTCCCTTCTCCATTACATTTATATTTTACTCACTTGTTTGATTATCGTCTACTCCCCACTCACTTGAATTTGAGCTCCTGGAGGGCAGGGATTTTTATCTCTCCTGTTCCCTGTTGCTCCCAGACCTAAAACAGTACCTGACACCTAGTGGGTACTCAGTAAATATTTGTAGAGTGAAGGAAGGAACACCATTCATTCGTTGTCCCTTATCTCCTGAGATTATGTTAGACATCTGGATTTCTGATATAGAATATATGGATACCAGGAACAGAGCTAAATCGAACAATGGTGTGTGTCCTTAAGGAGCTCCAGTCCAGGGGAGAGAATGGGCACATAAGTAATGACAGTTCAGGGTGGTAAGTATTTTAACAGATATATCAAGATATATCAGGACTCTTTGGATTGTAAATGACAGAACCCCCAATTCAAAGGGTCCCAAGTTAAAAAAAAAAAGACTTTTACGGGTTCACTTAGGAGTAATGGCTTCAGGCGTATTTGGATCCAGGTGCTCTCTGGCTTCACCCTTAGGTCATATACCCGTCCATGAACCAAGGATTGCCCATCCTGGAGCCCAGAGCTCTGACCGGTCAGGCCTGGGGTCATATGTTTGTCACTGTAGATGGAGGTGAGGCTCAGCTCCTCCATAACCATATGTACCAAGATTGGGACTCAGAACGGCTTTCAGGAGGTCACATTTCTGGGAACTGCTGAAAAGGTGGATTTCATGTATTTCGTGTATATTCTCACTGGTTTTGGGGGGGTGCATGACCCTGTGTGTTGCAGGTGGTTGGGAGCAAAGTGGGGTTGCTGCAGGTTTCCTGGTGACAGGTGGCCCCCTGCCTCTCCCTGCACACACCTCCTTTGCCCCATCACCCTGCACTTTATAAATACTCCTGGTTCTCTGCCTCTCCACCGTCCTCCCCTGCCTGTATCACAAAGGGGCTCCAGATGGTACGGCTCTCAGGGAGTCTGCCACGCAAATCTGCCAGGTTCCTACCCCCCTTCTCCCTCCCCTCCTGCATCTGCTGACTGTGGGCTTCTCGGTTCCTATTTTGGGCCTGAGGGAGGAAAGATGCTCAGGGTCCCTGGATGGGCCTGGGGCTCTTTCTAGCCCATGGTCCCGGGAAGCTGTGTTTTACAGACTTTGGCCTTTTGGTTCCCAGGGACTCCCTGAACCAGACTGGCCTGCTATTACCAACCCATCCTGGGTCTAAACCAGGATATTTCAAATTTTACTATATAGTCAAACCACCTGGGGACCTAATTAAAGTACAGATTCTGGGTCAGCAGGTCTGGGTGGTGGGGCAGGGGGACTGAGAAGCTGCATTTCTAATGAGCTCCTGGGAGCTGGGAGGTGCATACTGCTGGCCGGGTGGGCTGCAGTACCTTCTCAGGAAAGCCCTCTTTGGCTCGTCCCCTCCCTGTGCCCTAGCCTGGCTCAGATCCCCCTTTGCTAGCTCGCAGGCCTGCCTATCTTCTGTCAGAGCCCTTGCCACGGAGGGAATGGGTGACTCACACACCATGTTAGACACACTTTTAAGCTCCAGCAATCTTGTTTTCTGCTGTCTTCATAGTGTCAGCAGATATCATTTCAGGTCTTGCCATTACTCCAGCCAGGCACTGAGGAAGCAGCAGGGAACGAAACAGAGAAATTCCCTGCTCTGGGAGATCGGACGTTTAAGTGGGGAGAGATGGACGATAAATAAGGAAAACCCTACAAATGACAAGCCCCATGAATATGGCAGTACAGGGATATGAATTAGAGTGTTGGGGGCTGTTTTGGATTTGATGATCAGGGCAGGCCTGTCTGATGAGGTAGGTAACTTGAAATGGGACCTGAACCCATGGGAAGAAAGGCAGGAGGTGCTGTGTTCCAGGCAGAAGGGACCGCCCGTGCAAAGGCCCTGAGGCAGGGATGAGTTCAGTGAGTTTCAGGATGAGCCAGGAGGCCAGCACGACTGGGATGGAGCGAGTGAGGGGAGAGTGGGTGGGAGAGGAGATCTGAGCAGCACAGTATGAGCTCCATCACACGGGGCCAAGGTGAGGGGCTGAGCCTCTGTTGTAAGAGCAGTTGAGGGTTTCAGGCCAGGGAGTCTGTAGTGAGTGACTTATGTCTGAGAAGAATCCTCCTGACTGCTGTGAGGAAAGTAGGCCGGGTTGGGGAGACGGGTTCAGGACATGAGTAAAAAGCCAGTTTCCATGGAGCTGCAATTGGCCTTGGCTCTCACCTACTCAGGGGCCACACTCCACTGGGTTCCACTAGAGGATGGTTTTAGGAACCTGCTGGGTGCTGCCTTGTGGCCAGTCTGGGCTTGCTTCTGAGGAAATGGCTGATGCTGGGGGTGCAGGTCGGGGGGGGGTGTCCCCTTTTCAGAGCTTGTCTGCGAGTGGGAGAGCCCGGCTGGCTGGGCCTGGCTTCTCAGAATGAGGCCTTTGACGTAACTGACCCATACAGAGCTGCTGAAAGAGGGGGTGTGCCTTGCCCCGCTTCCACGGTTTCCACGAAAGACTGCACTGCTCATGATACTAAGAAGTACTAACACTACGGCGGCCACTGAGCGAGCGCCCGATGCTTATGGAGTGCTTCCTGCGTACGAGCTCGACTGTGTTCCTAGCCCTACAGTGGGGAGAACCTCGTGGGCTGCTCGCCGTAATCCTGCCACAGAGTCCTCATTGTCTCCTTTGTACAGTCGAGAGACCCGAGGCCCGCAGGGGTGCAGGGACGTGCCAGAGACCTCCTAGTTAGTAAATGGCATCTGTTACCATCTCCGGGATTGGTTGCATCCACAACAGTCCGGTTGCGTGTCAGGTATCCCACAGGCGTGGGTCTCCTGCAGGTGGATGTTCAAAGTGCGCCGTGGCCGTTGGGGCCCCGTTTGGATGCTGAGAGCCCTAGGAATGGCGAGCCGGGCTGCTTCTGCCAGACAGGCACCTGGGCTCCCTCTGCCGGGTGCTGACCCTGGGCAGCTTCGACAGCCTCCGTGACCCTCGGTTTCCTTGTCTGTGAAGCAGGGGAGCGGAGGAGGAGAACCAAAGCCCCGATCTGTCTCTCAGGGTGGTGTGGTGAGTGGTCAGCGAAGACCATGCTCCAGGGGCTTGCACGGAGCCTGGCTCATGGAACGGCTCAGTGGTCGTTAGCGGCTGTTACTGTTACCCTTGTCGTCTTTATTCTTACTGACAGGTGGAGTGGTACACAGAGTGACCAGCAGCCCTGGTTTGTTTAGGACCGTCCTGGTTTCAAAACGGAAAGTCCCACATCCCAGGAAACCCCTCGGTCCTGGGTAAACCGGGACAGGTGGTCACCCCTCTGATAAAGTGCTTCAAAGTAAGTTTAGGCCCTGGTGTCAGCTAAGCCTAGGTTGGGATTCCGCTCTGCTCCTTCCCGCTGT
This sequence comes from Callorhinus ursinus, assembly GCF_003265705.2. Taxonomy (NCBI): domain Eukaryota; kingdom Metazoa; phylum Chordata; class Mammalia; order Carnivora; family Otariidae; genus Callorhinus; species Callorhinus ursinus. The sequence continues at coordinate 9,541,462 of NW_027397115.1, forward strand.
GTGACCCTGAGCAGGTTACGTGGCCGCTCTGTGCCTCAGTTTTCCTCTCTGCTCCTTGGGGAGTGGTTGTAGTACCTGCCTCAGAGGGTTTTTGTGAAGTTTAACTGAGATCATGAGTATAAAGGGTGTGTGGCGCAGTGGTTGTATTTAAATTGTCGGGGGGGGGCGCCCAAGTGGACTCTGGGGAGAAGCTGAGAGGTTTTGAAGGCTGGGCCTGGGGCCTTGCAGGTCTTCCCCTCCCCCACAGCGGGCTTCTGAGTCTGGCTGGCTCCCTCCTCCACCACATCAAAGCTCCCCCAGGCCGCCTTTATGGCAGGGTCTGCCAGGCCCCTGGTGCAGAGGCAGATTACAGCAAGATCCTATCCGGATGCGGGGTGGCTGTGGCTGGGAGACCCTTCTTCCAGCAGGCCCTGCTCCTCCCACACAGCCTAGAGCACTGGCTGGTGCTCTCTTGGGTTTCGACCTGGCCGGCCCCTCGCTGGTCCTCTTGAGGGTGGACAGAAGCCCACACGCCAGTGGGACCCTGAGAGGCTGGTCAGCCTCTCTAAATGGGTCTGTTAGAGCCTTCCTGTGGGGTGCATGGGAGGGCCTCCCAGCTTGGACTGTATTCACAAAATTCATGTAGGACAAAACCAGATCCTGGATGATGGCATTTGAAATCTTTTACTTTGAACCAGGTAGCGCTTTGAACACACACAGGGGTTTATGGAGCTTGCTCTCCGATCTTCGGATGCTGCAGACAGGGTGCTCAGGTGGACACAGCTTCCGAAGGGCATTTCCAGCTACTTCCTCTTTCAGTCCCACCTTGGTGTCCTCGTTGGGGGTAGCTCTCTGGGCAGCGAGCCCCGGCCACCCCCAGCCCAGCTGCAGGGTTGTCTTTTGAGAATTAAGTGGGAGAAAATATGCGGGCCCTCTAGAAGTTAGTGCTATTTCTTTTACATTGAAATTAAAATTTTATTTGGATCTGTTTCCAGACTTAAGTCAGGGTTTTGCACAGATCTGAAAAGATTTCAACTTATTCCTGGTAGGAGGACCAGATACTTTGCTTACCACAATCTAATTTAGTCAGATGACAGTAACTATAGTAAGATACATTTTACTGAGCATGTACTATGTGCCAGAACCTTGCAGGTCCTTGCTGCCCTGCAGCTGTGCCCCGGGGCCAGCAGCATTGACCTGGGCGCTTGGGCCTCCCCCAGATCAGCTGTATCAGAATCTGCTTTTTCAAGCAGTTTGTGCCGGTGAGTCACAAGCACGCTGCAGTCTGAGAAATGTCAGTTTGGGTGTCACTCACTCCTTCGGTCCCCAGAACCACCCCGTGAGGTAGGGCTCCTTCTTACCAAAGAGGACACTGAGGTACAGAGAGCCTCTGTGGTTAGCGGCGTCTATAGAGAGGCAGTGGGGGCTCCCGCCCAGGCTGCCCGGCCCCAGAGCCCTGTTCTGAGCACCGTGCTGTAAGCACCCAGGGGCACGCCAGCTGAGAACATGGAAAAGGAGTGGGTGATTCTGATTGGGGTTGGGTCAGGCCTTGTGGCAGCCCGATTGGGTTGGACCCTCCTCAGAGATGAGGAAGCTCTTGCCGGCAGAGGAGCAGGCCTGCTTGGTCCCCAGAGTGCTGCTCGGTTTGGCCGTCCCTGCCCCGCACCTGGGGGGAGCCCCTTGCTCTCTGCTCCGGCTTCGGGAGCTGTGCAGGATCCACCCTCCTCGTCCTGCCGGATGGGCCGGCGCTTGAATGGGACATAATTCAAGAAGAATAGGAAAATTTTTCATCAATTAATCAAGTCCCTAATCTTTACTGAGGAGGGGAAGAGGTTCTGTCTTTGACGGGGTGTTCGGGAAAGGCCCGATCTGGGAGCGAAGCCGTGGATAATGAGTGGGAGCTGGCGTTGTGACAGTTTGGGGTAAGGGCTCCAGGGGGAGGAGGAAAGTGCAGGCGAAGCCTGGGAGGTGGGAGACACCTTGGTGAGTTTGAAGAGCGGCTGGTGCTGGAGTGGAGGGAGGGAAGGCCAGGAGGTGAGGGGGTGGCATGGAGCAGGGCCTGGCGGGTAAAGGTGAGGGGCTGGGGCTTCCTCCTAGTTCAGCGGGAGGCCACGGGGGCTGGAGGCAGGACAGAAGAGTGGTCTGATTTGTGTTTTAAGAGCAAGGGTGGTTGGGTGGCAGTGGGTGGCAAAGGATGGAGGTGGCCTGGGCCAGGAGGTGGCATAGAGAGAAGATGACAGATTTAGGATGGTGATCCAGCTGGCTCAGACTTGAGTTGGTGGTGGAGGAATGTGGGTGGTGTGACTCTTCAGTGGAGGGGAAATTTGACCTTGACTGGTGTAACCTGGAAGGCTTCCTGGAGGAGGTGGAGACTTTCAGGATAGGAGGGACATGCTTGGGGACATTCTGGAGGTAGGGATACCATGAGTGAGGGCAAAAGTGGGTTCATGTGAAGGGTAGGAGATTGGCTTATGCAACCTCTTTCCAACCCTTGAAGGTCACCGCATGAGCTCAGTTTTCCCTGGGGTTTTGAAACTAGAGAAAAGGTTGAGGGTCAAAGGTTTGGGTCACCCCCTTGAGTGGGGGGGGGGGGGGGGGGGGGGGGGGGGGGAGGGGAAAGAAGGAGGCTTAGGGAAAGTCAGGACATCCAGGCAGAGGAAAGTTTAAGGCTCTTAGCACTGGCCCTGGCTGGACTGAGGTCCTGAGTGTCCTTGGGCCTCAGTTTCCTGCGGCATCAAGTGGGGTCACAGTGAGGTACAAAGTGAGCGTGCCAGTGACCTGGCACACTGGAACAGGGTGCCATTCCAGGGCCTGATGCCCCTGTGCCAGGGCCAAGAGCAGCTTGGTTTGCAAAGCAGCGCTTTCTGGGTGAGAACAGAGCTGTTTGAGGAAGGCGACAAGGAGGGGTGCGGGGGGCTCTTTCTCTTTTCTCTCTGGGGAGATCATTGAGAAGGAGCGGGCACACAGAGGGGCAGTGAACAGAGACAGCGCTGTGGGCCTCTTTTTTGGGGGTGGGGTGGGGAGCGGGAGCTAGGTCAGCTGTATGGGCCACTTAATACCCATGAACTTGCAATTAAATGCGGAAGTGGGAGACAAGGGGGTGGTAAAAGGGGATATTGTTCCGAGCTCCGGCTGGAGCCCTGGGGAAATGGCCAGCCTCCAACATGAATGAGCTTCAGTGTCCTGGGGGGGCTGGGGGGAGCAGGGGGCCGTCATTTGGCCCTTTGTCCTGCTCTGCTGGACCCAGCCACAAAGGCCAGCTTGATTCCCATTCAGCTTCTTTTGGGGGGGGGGGGAGAAGGGGGGGCTCAACCCCACTTTGGCCCCCTCCCAGGGCCTGAAGCAAAGAGTTCCCTTTGGGACTGAGGGGATGATAGAATTTGGGCGCTCTCTAGAAATCCCTCTCTCACCATGATTAAACCTTTTCTTTTTCCACAAAAAGATTTTAATTAAAGAATTTTAAGGTGTATTTTGCATGCAAAATGCACAATATTAAATGCGCGGCTTGATAAACTTTTACATATGATTTAGCCGTATAACCAGCGCCCACACTGGGTAGCAAATATGGTCAGCACCCCAAAGAGGGTCTGTCTCAGTCAGTATCCCCTAAAGTTATCCACTGTTCTGATTTCTGTCATCAAGATTTTGCTTACTTTTGAACTTTGTGTAAAATGGAGTGATACAGTATCTGCTTTTTTGTATCTTTACGTTAAAAATATTGTAACTATACACGTATACACGAGTGTATATATGTGTGTACATAAAAACTGTATATGCTGCACGAATAATCTATTTTTTTGGGTGTGTATGGTATATGCAATCATCCCCATGGTCCAAATTAAGAAGGTATAAATAATGCAGAGTGAAAAGTCGGCCTCCCAAAACTGTGGAGACAGTCAAAAGATCAGTGGTTGCCAGGGGTTGGGTGTTGGGATGGGGAGGAGACCCAAAGGAGGATTTTTAGGGCAGTGAAACTACTCAGTATGAGCATAATGACGGAAGCATGTCATTATGCGTCTCTCCAAACCCATGCAATGTGCAGCACCACCGGGGAGCCCCTAATGTGAACTGTGGACTCAGGGTGATAATGGTGTGTCCAGGCAGGTTCATGGATTGTAACAAATGGACCACACTGGTGGGGGATGCTGGTAATGGGGGAGGCTGCATATGTGGGGGCAGAGGGTCTAGGGGAAATTTCTATACCTTCTGCTCTGTTTTGCTGTGAACCTAAAACTCCCTCTAAAAAAAAATAGTCTTAAAAAAAAAAAAGTCAAAGCCAGCTGCTGGCCCCAGTTTCACATAGGACTTTGTGATGGTCTGGACATGCTCCTTTTGTTACCCAAGTGGTGGCTCATTGTACTCACATTTCTGCACTTGGCTTTGGCCCCCTTTTCATCCTGTGTCATGGAGGTTGTTCCATAATAGTACAAAGAATTCCATCGGATGGTTTGGTTGTGCTGTTTTCTTTTTTTTTGTAAGCCGGTCCCCTTTTGCCAGACACTGAGGTCGCGCTCCCATCTTTTGCCATTACAAATGACGCATGGCAGACACAGCCACTTCATACCTGTAGGTTTACACATTTTTTTGCAATGAAATTTCTGGGTTAAAGGGTATGTGCACTTACAATTTTTTAAAAAAGATTATTTATTTGAGGTGGGGGGGAGGGGCAGAGGGAGAGTGAGAATCTTCAGGCAGATTCCCCACCCAGCGTGGGGCCTGATGCGGGCCTCGATCTCACAACCCTGAGATTATGACCTGAGCTGAAACCAAGAGTCAGACGCTCAACCGACTGAGCCACCCAGGCACTTACAATTTTTCATTCATCTTAAATTACGTGACAGCTATGAATGTGATCTCTTTGTAGGAAATTAAGCCATTCCAGAGAGGTAACCCTCCCCTTCCTGTTCCCGGTTGCCCCCACCTCCGGTTTCTCTTGTTACTAGTCTCCTGTGCCACCTTCCAGGTCTTTCCCTGTGCTCCTGTCATTGACATACGTGAATACGGAACGTGAAAAGGGCAGGGCGTGATTTTACGTGTGTGCGTTTGTTTGGATCAAAGGCAGCAGACCGAGGCTGTGGCGCAGGTGGGTGAGGCTGTGGACTCTGGAGCCCGGCTCCTGGGTTTGACTTCTGGCTCCAACCTTCACCTGCTCTCTGGGGGGAAATCGCTGTGATCACCGAGCATCCTGCGGCTGGCTTTGTGCCCCGAATGTGTATGTCTGGGTGACCTTTCTATGGTGTTTTACACCGTTCTGGCTCCTGCCTTCTAACTTCTGCCTACTGTTTTGTAGAGTGATTATGCTGGAGTTTGTATCTGTCCCGCTCTTGATGGGCATCTAGGTGGTTCTTTTTCTTCTACAGCAGGAGTTCTCAGCATCAGCACTATTGACAATTTGGGCTGCGTAATTCTTTGATGTGGGGGACTGTCCTGTGCAGTATAGGGTGCTTAGCAGCATCCCTGGCCTCTCCCCACTAGATACCTGTCACACCTCTCTCCCCAGCTGTGACAACCAAGCCTGTCTCCACACATTGCCAAATGGAGCGCTGAGAAGTGCTGCAGGGAGCATTCATGTCTAAGCCTCTTTGTGCACCTGGGGCAAGGTGTCATAAGATAAGGAAATGGAAGCCCAGAGAGGTCAGGTCATTTGCTTGAGCTCACACAGCACGTGTGTGGCGGAGCCAGGGTTTGAGCTCACGCTTCTTCCCATTTTGGGGGCACCCTCCGAGTGCTGGGAGCAGTTCTGGGCTGAGCTGGGTGTGTTTAGTGGGTGACAGAGCCGACCTGAGCCCCTGCCCTCATAGACGTAGCGTTCTTGTGGGAGCGACACACAGACAGTACGCCAGTCATCTAACGGATACTTGGCACATCAGGTTGTAGTTGGGGGGTGAGGGGAAGGAGGAAAAGAATTATACCAGCAATGCCAGCTGACGTTTGATGGCATTTTACAGTAATAACTAGTGTGTAGGGAGGGTTTCAATATGTCAGTTACAGAAACCAAAGAGTCTCACATGATTAACTCATTGAATCCTCCCCTCCCCCCAGCTCCCTTTGAGATACCACTAGTGTTTTTCCCATATGGCAGGTGGGGAAACCATCGCACAGAGGGGTGAAGTCCTTTGCTAGGAAGTGGCAGAGCTGGTTCTAGAACCTGGGCTGCTGGAACTCAGAGCCACTCTGCAGCCCCGTCCTCACGCCCATGCTGGCACCTACTTCCTGGGTGGTCCTGGGAGTCACCAGGGCCAAGAGTGCAACTCAGGAGTGTGGTTTGTGTGCAGGTAGAGATGGAAACTGTGAGTGAACATTTAAACTTTTATAGCAATTGGGCAGAGGACTTTTATGCCAGTTTAGGCCAATACTAAAATAATTAGGCTTGTGGTCTTTTTTTGTTTTTCAAAGGATTCGTTTTTATTGCATTGTACAAAAGCATAAGTCTCAAATGGTTTGGAAAGTAAAGGAAAAAAATAGCTCTTCCCAGCACAGGTGGAGGCAGGCTGTGGGAGGATGGGGCCAGTGCTGAGAACAGACCCTGGCTCATAGTAAGTCTTTAGTAAATATGAGCTTTATTGTCCATCTGTTAACTCTCACATTTGGTTCTCTCCATCCAAGCTCCTTACCCCTGAGAGCTCTAGAACAAGCTGAGACATCTTCTCTCCATTTAATGGATGAAGAAATCGAGGCCCAGGCGGGTTGAGTACTTAGGGTGGTCTGGCGGGGTCTGGATGCTGGGGATCTTCTCTCTGCTGACTGCCCCTCTCCGGCCCAGGTAGCTGGATAGGCCCTGACCTATAGGCCGCCCCTGGAGGTATGTTTGGCCAGCAGCTTGGAGCCCCAGCTAAGCAGGTCCTAGAGAGAGGCTGGGCTTCTCTGGGGCTGTAGGTGGCTGGGGCCCCTCTTGGGGAACCATCCCCGGCACCTCATCAGCTCCTGTCTTTGTCTCCGTGGCCATGGCAACTTGGCTGGACGCTAGGCACTCCCGGGCCCAGCCCCCAGGCTGACCAGCCCGCTTCTTCCACTGAGGCTTCCTTGGCAGCTTCTGCCTGGCTGGGGAAGCCGCCCCCACCTCCCACCGAGGAAGGGCCTCAAATGGAGGCCCCTCCTGGGTCTCCTCTCTTTCTCGGCCTCTCCGCTTCTGGTTCGAGGCGCTCTGGTTCTCAGTCATCTTTCTTTCTTCCTTGCTTTCCCGGCTCTGCCTCCAGTCTCCTCCTGGGGCTCTTTGTCAGCCCGAGTCTGTTCCTGCCCTTCGCTTCCCTGTTTTTCTGCCTGTCTTATTCTTTGTGCCTCCGTCTCTTCCTCTCTGTGTCTGGCCCCTAATGCATCATTTGCAGGTTGGTCCTGCATGTGAGAATGGGGCTGGTGCGGAGCCCCCTACTGCAGGATGCCCTTGAGGACCCTTCCGTGCTCAGAGAAAGGGCCATGCTTTATAGGGGCTCATTTGTGGAAAAGCTGCGGCACTGTTCCAACCCCTAGCAGCCCAGGGAGATCCTGCTGCCCCAGGGCAGAGGGGAGAGGGGTCCATGAAGGGATCTTCCCATGAGGGTTGGGGTTCTGTGGTCCTGTTAGGGGCTCCTCCTGGTGAGGGAGGGGTTCCTCTAGCCTGGTGAGGTCATCTTCCCATCTGTGAATAAGGCATCTTCCTGCCGAATGGGGTGGTCTCCTGGTCAGACCCTCTTAGGAGGAGGTGGGCTGCTGCGCGCCTCCCTCTTGCTCTGACATCCGAGCTGGTCATGTGAAGGGCTTGGACTTGGAAAACCCAGAATGTTTTCTTCCCATGTACCTGGGAGAGGGCCAGTTCCCACTGTGGGTCGTTAAATTCATCACTTATTAATGGTCACAGCTGTCCTCATAGATATGAATAAATAATGCTCCACTACAATGCCCTAGACTTGTAGGATCCTCGAGGACCTTGGAAGGATAGATTAAGAGTCTTCCTAGTCCGGCCTTTGACTGGAGTCCAGAGAGAGGAAATGATTTGCCTGGGCGAGGTTTGAAAACCCAGATGCCCATGGCTCTGCCGAGTAAAGCAGGCAGGTGTAAGAAAGAGCACGTCACCCTCCCCGCCTGTGTCTTCTCTTCACTTTCAACATCAACGTGGATAGAGAGAAATATTTATGTTAAATCTCTCTGGGCCTTGGCTTCGTCATCTATGAAATGGGGATGATAACGTCTATCCCCTAGATGTTTCTTTTTTAAAAACATTTAAAAATTGAGATAGAACTCACACACCATAAAATCCACCCTGTTAAAATGTCCGCTCCAGTGGCTTTTAGTATATTCGCAGGGTGGTGCACCGTCCCTGTTTTCTCCTTCCACAACATTGTCATCACCCCAGAAAGAAATTCCAAACCCATTAGCACTCACTCCCCTGCTTCCCCTCCCTGAACCCTGGCAGTTGCCACTGATCTGCCTTCGGTGTCTGTAGGCCTGGACATTTCATAGAAATGGACTCCTACAGTACGTGGCCTTTTGTGTCTGGCTTCTTTCACTCCGTATCATGTTTTTGAGGTTCATCCATGCTGTAGCGTGTGCCCGTCCTTCGTTCCTTTTTATGGCTGAATAATATTCTGTTTATATGGCTGTATCACATCCGGTTTATCCATTCATCCAGTGACAGACATTGGCTTGTTTCCCACTGTTTGGCTATTATACAAAATGCTGCCAAGAACATTCATGTACAAGTTTTTAGATGGACATAGGTTTTCATTTCTCTTGAGCTTATACCTAGGAGTGGTCTTATGGGCTTCTTGGGAAGATCAACTAAATCCATAAAAATACAACTCTTAGGACAGGGCCGGGCTATAGCAGGTGCTGGGTGTGTGCTAGCTTTTACTGTTCCCAAACAGTGCCTCAAGCCATTGGCCTTGGTGTTGTGGGGACAGCAGGGCTATTGAACACTTACTGAGTGCTTACTGGGTGCCAGGCGCTAGTCCTGGTGGAGTGGCTCCTCTACAGATGAGGAAACTGAGGCACAGAAGCATTAAGTTGCCCAGGATCACACAATGAGGAGATGGCAGAGCCCAGATGCGAGCAAGCCCTAGTGGTCTGGTTCCAGAGCCCATGCCCCTGACCCCGGGCTTCTGAAGAATGGGAGAGCACGTGTCCGTGCCTCGAGTCCCAGGTCCCGTGTAAAGAGGGTAGCTGCTCCTCAGCCCGGAGTGGCGGTTCTCATGTGGGAACACGAGCCTGGTGTTGCCAGATCTCCTGACTTTTTAAGGATGTTTCCCAACAGCCGGAAATGTAGAGTTTTTGGTATGAAATCATTCGATTTTTAAAAGTTGGCAACTCAATCACATTTTTAACAAACACTGCGTTGGCCAAACAAAACACGTCTGTGGGCCAGACCTGTGGGTTGCCAGTTTGTACACTCTGGGGGAGGGAGGGGCATATCTGGGCATTGACCTCAACAGCCTGGACCCCTGGACCTTGGGCACCTGCTTTCCCTGGGGGTTTCTGTTTCCCGTCTGGGCCAGTCCCGTTCAAATCTGGTCCCTCACTGGCACGGTAGGTTCCTTGAGGGCCCCAGGGGCGTCTGGTTATTTTGGGATCTCTCCCTTTCATCCCCAGGGTCGTAAAACCCTGGCTTGCTCATGTTGGATACTGGATGGATAGATAGCCCTTGCCTCTCTGACTTTAGGAGTTCACTGTCTTCCTACAGCTGGAACCCCCTGGTCCATCAGGGCCTGGGATCCAGTTTCCGTCCCTGGTTCGGACTCTAGCCCTGCCACCTCTCAGCTGTGACCTCGGGCAAGTTATTTAACCGATTTGTGCCTCAGTTTTCTCATCTGTACACCTGCAAAATGGGACTGATACATTATTTCAGGGACTAAGACATAAATTGTGATCAGGTGCACGTGGAGCCCAGCATCCTGGTCAGCTAACTGTGCTGTTGCCGCAGTATACTGTGGTGACCATAGGGTGCAGGCTTGGGAGCCCGGCTGCCCGGGTTCGAGTCCCAGCTCTGCCACTTGGCAGCAGTGTGACCTTGGGGCAAGTGACTTGACCTCTGGGCCTCAGTTTCCTCATCTGTCGAATAGGGGTCCCAGTAACACCTCCGTCATGGGGCTGATGTAGCACGTAGGATGGTAGGACGGCATCTGGCAGCGGGTAGGAACTCAGTGACGTCAGCTGCCGCTATTATTACATACAAACAAATGCACAGACGTGCAGACACACGGTCATTGCCAAGGCTCTGCCATCTGGCAGAAACAGCGCGAAGGTGACTATTTCTGCGTGCGAATCTGTGTGCTTAACCGTGGGGCGCGATGTTCGTGTGTGTGCTTGTACGAATCTGCAGGGTCCTGAGCCAGCTCGCTGGGGTGCTCTTTTCTGCATATGTAGTGCCCTGCATTAATGCAGCGTATACGTTACATGTGCATGCGTGCCCTTTCTCTCTCTCTCTCTCTGGCACATCCCCAGAAATAAATACACGTTGGGTTCTCCAGCCATGAGCCCAGTCACTGGAGCAGCCAGTAATGTTCCAGCTGACTGGGGAGGGTGGGAGCTGGCAGGGGCCGGTGGGTGCAGGTGATGGGTGCAGAGAGGAACTGTGAGGGCCGCTCGGGAGGTCGGGATGTGGCCGGGAGAATGTTGGGGAGCACGGAGGGCCGGGTGAGGCCTTGGGCATGACCCACAGCTGCTGGCCACGGCTGTGGGGAGAGGCTCTGGGATCCCATGTTCCCCCTTCTTGTGTTCAGCTCTGGTCTGGGCACAGCGCCCAGTGGGCCCAAGCTTTTCTCCGCTTGTCTTCACCTTCCCTTTCTCTGCGCGGCATATTGCAGGCACTAATTTAGGCAAACGCTCCTTGGAGGCTGAGAAGAGCTGAGGCATGCAGAAGTAGCACAACAGAATTTAGCTATCTGCAGAGGCAGCCCGGGCTACTGACTTTATCTTTTTTTTCCCTCCTGCCTCATGTTCTTTTCTCGCCCCTGTTCAACCTCTCAGATCACCTTGCAGCCCCCGCCGGCCTCGTTTCTCCTTTGAGCCTGTGGGGAGTAGAGCCTTCTCCCCTCTTTTCTCTTTTGTCCCTGGAAAATCTTTTGGAGAGGCCCGTGGAGCTTTGGGGCTGGCTGCTTCCGAAGGAAGGAGGTGGATCAGTTTGGGATCCTTCGCCTGTCCTGGTCCTAGGAGGGATTCAAGAAATGATTCTTCACACTGTTGCTGACATAGATCAAGACTTAGGGTGTATCAGACTGTGTCCTGAGCTTTCTGCAGGCATGAACTCGCTTGTTCCTCTCTACAGCCTTGATGGAGGCGTTCTTACTGTCCAGTTTCACGGATGGGGAAACTGAGGCACAAGGAGGTTCTGTCACGTGCCTTGGGTCCCCCAGTGAGGAAAGGCCGAAGCAGGATATGAACCAGCAGTGTGACTCCAGGCCCAGGCTGCTCACCGCAGCGCTGTGCCGCTTCCCTTGAGGATGGGTTTAAGTTAGTGTGTTTCCTGAGCACCTACTATGTGCCAGGCCCATTTTTCTCTTTCCTTCCTCCCCTCCACTTCATTCTTTTCTTCTCTTTCTATCTTGTCCGTCCGTCCGTCCATCCATCCATCCATTTAGCCAGTTAGTGTTTCCTAAAATACGCTCGTCCAGGATCGGTCTCCTGATTTCTGTTGTATTCATCTACCAGCAGCACCATTATTTCTGTAGTTTTTTGAACTTAATCTGACCTTCCTCCCTTTTTAAAAACTTTAGTCTTAAACAATAAAGTTCAGGAGTCATGGATTTGATGTGGTAGCCATAGGTATTAATATCAAAATAAGAGATGTTTGTGCATGCTGCCCTGTGTCACCTCTGCGCAGCGTTGTGGGGAAGGCCTGGGGAAGCCCGTCGTGAAGCAAGCGCAAAGGTCGCGGATGCACACTAGGCCCAGGGTGGCTGGGGCATCTTAGATCTGGGTTTTCCGCCAGTAGTTCTTACCGTAATGGGGAAGGTCAGACAAAAACCTCCCAGCGGGCGTGCAGCAGGGAAAGTGCCCGAGCTGTATGAGGAGCCCTGTATTAAAGAACTCTGGGCGGGCATCCGAGATCACCTCTGGCCAGAGTCAGGGAGAGGTGACATTTGAGCAGGATCCCAACATCAGATTTTTTTTTTTTTTGAAGATTTTATTTATTTGTCAGAGAGAGAGAGAGCATGAGCAGGGAGAGTGGCATGCAGAGGGAGAAGCAGGCTTCCCACAGAGCAGGGAGCCCAATGCGAGACTCCATCCCAGGACACGGGGATCATGACCTGAGCTGAAGGCAGACGCTTAACCGACTGAGCCACCCAGGCATCCCCCAACGTCGGACTTTTGTTTCTGATTTGTCAAATATGTATTTTAAATATTTATTTAAGTAATCTCTACACCCAATGTGGGGCTTGAACTCACTACCCTGAGATCAAGAGTCTCATGCTCTTCTGACTGAGCCGCTGGGTATATCCCCCCCCTTTTTTTTGAACATTTTATTTTTTTTAAAAGATTTTATTTATTTATTTGAGAGAGAGAGAGAGAGAGAGAGAGAGAGCACAAGTGGGGGGGAGGGGAAGGGGAAGAGGGAGAAGCAGATTCCCCACTGAGCAGGGAGCCCGACGTGGGGCTCGATCCCAGGACCCTGGGATCATGACTCGAGCCAAAGGCAGACTGGAGGAGAAAAGAATGAAGTGGAGGGGAGGAAGGAAAGAGAAAAATGGGCCTGGCACATAGTAGGTGCTCAGGAAACGCACCGACTTGCTGCATGGATTGGGGCAGGAGAGGCAGTAGACAGACCAGGGAGCAGGTGCTAGCATAGTCCAGGTGGAGGTGATGGTGGCCCTGACCAGGGAGATGTCAGAGAAGAGAGGTATTTAGAATGTGGGGCCAATAGGATTTGCTGATGGTTGGCTCTGGCGGGAGAGACGGGAGTCGACGGGAGCTGGGGTGAAGCACAGGAGGTGCTCCTTTCAGGGGCTGACCCCATGCTTGTAGGACCCTGAGGGGGAGCCCTCCTCCCCTGCAGCTGCCCTGACTCCAGGGTTTTTGGCCTGAGCACCTGAGCAGGAGGCTTGGGGAGGGAGGACATACAAAGCACTGGTGGTCCTCACTGTGGCCCCGGGATCGCCGCCTCCTCTGAGCTATGCTCAAGTGGGTCTGTGTGGGGGGCCGCCTCCTCCACTCATCTGTGGACTAATGTAGCTCATTTTCTCTCATGGACAAGAGTTTTCTTACTCTGATCCTGGTGTGAAAGAGGCTGAGGGGGTGACAGTTTGGGGGGACAGACAGTGAACAAATAAGTAAATTCATGGAGTACCCATTGGTGATGAACATCAGGAGGAGAACTAAGGCAGGGATGGGGATATTGGAGCGCAGGGGTGGGAGTGAGTTGCTCTGTTCAGGTAGGCTGAGCAGGGATGGCTTCCCAGAGACAGTGATGTGGGGAGGGTCAGGGCCAGAGCCTAATAAGGCTGAGCAGGTTGTCCTGGCAAAAAAAGGTGAATGGAGACCTCGAGGAAGCATTGTGAGGTTGCGTGAAGCTGGATGCCTGTAATTTGCCCTCAGCTGTGACACCTGAAGGACTTGTTCGTTCTGAATTGGTAGTTATTTGGAAGGGATGGACATAGCTGGACTTCTAAGCTCCTAGCTAAAGTTAAGAGTTTTGTTTAATCCTTGGATGGCGGACTCTTCAAAAACCCAAACCAGACTGACTTAAATAAGAGAGGAAATGTCATAACTCATGAAGCTAAGACATTAGCTTCAGGTACTGTGTGATCTAGGGGCGCTATGTCCATCTCTCAGTCACCCTTTCTTTCTTTTTAAAAAAATTTTTTTATTGTTATGTTAATCACCATATATTACATCATTTGTTTTTGATGTAGTGTTCCATGATTCATTGTTTGTTCATAACACCCAGTGCTCCATGCAGAACGTGCCCTCTTTAATACCCATCACCAGGCTAACCCATCCTCCCACCCCCCTCCCCTCTAGAACCCTCAGTTTGTTTTTCAGAGTCTATTGTCTCTAATGGTTCCTCTCCCCCTCTGACTTACTCCCCTTCATTCTTCCCCTAACTTCTTCTTCTGTTTTTTTTTCTTAACATATATTGCATTATTTGTTTCAGAAGTACAGATCTGTGATTCATCAGTCTTGTAAAATTCACAGTGCTCACCATAGCACATACCCTCCCCAATGTCTGTCACCCAGCCACCCCATCCCTCCCACCGCCCACCACTCCAGCAACCCTCAGTTTGTTTCCTGAGATTAAGAATTCCTCATATCAGTGAGGTCATATGATACAAGTCTTTCTCTGATTGACTTATTTCACTCACCATGACACCCTCCAGTTCCATCCACGTCGTTGCAAATGGCAAGATCTCATTCCTTTTGATGGCTGCATAATATTCCATTGTGTATATATACCACCTCTTCTTTATCCATTCATCTGTCGATGGACATCTTGGCTCTTTCCACAGTTTGGCTATTGTGGTCTCAGTCACCCTTTCCATTGGCTTCATTCTTGTGCCTTGTGTGGCTCAGGTGGAGGATGCGTCACCCCTCCAACAGCACTGGGGTGCTTTACTACAAAAGGGGGAAATAGAAGCCCATGGCAAAAGACACAGTGCCTGCCATTGCAGCCCAGGCCAGAGCTTATTTCAAAGAGGGGATATTCCTCTTTGAGGTGGGAGGTGGGGACGCCTTCGGGTCTCAGTCCTGTGTTCTGCAGTGGAGATTTCTGAAGGACACTTGAGGGCTGCTTCCATGACTCATTCTTGGATGAATTCACTTCACCCAGGTTACATCATATCCCCAGACATCTGCCCTCCATCCTGCATCCCAGGACAGTGCCTGCCTGTTCCTTGGGGGGTAGAGAACAGGGTTCCACGGTGGATGCCGTCTCTACAGGGAAAGTCCAAGGCTTACAGAACTCTTCCCACGGGCTTTTCAAGCACACCAAGAGAATTAGAAGTTCCTTTTGGGTTTGCACACACGCTCCCACGGTCCTCCTCCGATGAGATGTTTGGTTTCTGGGTGCGTTCATCTCGAAGCTTCTGGCAGTCCGCACGTGAAGTCACCACATGGGCAGTGTTCCTAGCATTTCTTCCCTGGGTGCTTGTGACTTCCTTGATTTTTAGGTTTCTTAAAAACAGGAAACAAAACTAACCATAGTCGTATTTCCAGACCCCAGCATCTGGTGGCCACTTGTAATTTGGGATGTTTGGAAAAAAAAAGTGTTTTGATCATTTTTCAAAATTAGACTTTAAAAATGTATCGTTGGGTGTTTCTATGTTAAAAGTTTTGTTTTGTTTTTTTTCCTTTAAAAAACATTTTGCAGCCAGGCTTCTTCGTTCTTCCCCTGCCCTTCAGATCTGCTTATAAAATTCCTTGTAAAAATGGGTTCTTCTTCTTCGGTTTGTTCTTTGTTTTGTTCTTAATGTAAATCTACAATGTCATGAGCAGCAGAAAGAGAAAATGAGCTAGAAAAGTGGCTCAGGCCTTTGAAACATTCTCTCATGGACCCTGACGGGCCAGGAGCTGTTGCTTCTTCGAATACTTGTTAGGTGTGATGTTGGAAAATCAGCCCTTTTTTTTTTTTTTTTTTTTTAAATATATAAAGGACCTTTATGATGCCTTTTAACGGAACTCACTGGACATTTGGGACCAACTTTTGCCTGATTATAAGATTGGTATATTCAGAGGTGTTGTGTAGTCCCATGTCTGGGGTCATTATCACCAGGTTAATTACCAGGTGTCGTTATTACCAAGTTAAAAGAGTTCTCTCTGCTCGTCCTCAGGGAGGGCCCAGGGCTACCATGGTGGGGAAGGAGGGCATCTCAAATGGCCTGCTGCTCAGCTTTGCTGGACCTACTGGCCACCAGCGAGGCCCAAGGGAGTGAGTCCCAGAGGGTCATCAGCATGCGGTGCTCAGTGGGGCTTCTGAGAGGCTCTCAGAGTGTAGGGCGGGGAGTGGGGACCGGGAGGGTCATGGGTCATCGCAGGGATGCTCTGACCCTTTCCAGCAAACTCTTGCCCTTCCTGCGCCTTCTCCCCTTCACCGCCTCCCTACGCCCTTCCCCTTCTTCCTTCCTCCACTCTCCCCCCCACTCCCCACCCAGGCCCTCTGCCTGCAGAACCCCTGCTCGTCACCACTTCCCTTTCCACCTGCTCTGCACAGACTGTCTTGGGCCACAGGTGCTGGTGTGTCTGCAGAATCCAATCCAGAAGGGGACTAGTTTGCTTCCTCTGAGAACACATGGATTTTAGATTTTGGTAGTTGTTGCTCATTTATCCCATAAAGGGGTCTTAACACTTGCCCCCTCTCTCTGCCTGAAGCTCCCCTGCCCTCCTGCAGCTCCTCAGGCACCCCAGGCACCATCCTGCCCGTTCTCTTCCTGCTGTGGGACGTTCTCCTCAGGATCTGCCTAACCTGGACCCCCCCCCCCGCCCTTGCCCCCCATCCCCTGCTGTTAGGCCTCTTTCCCCTGAAATACCCTTCTCAGGGGGGCCTTCTGTGGCCACCCTGTCTGAAAAAAACCCCATGCCTTCCCCAGCTTTATTCTTCCTGTAACAGCTTTCCCCTCCTGTTGGTTGGTTGTTTTTATTTTTTAAAGATTTATTCATTTATTTGAGAGAGAGTGTGTGCACAAGAGAGAGTGAGCAGGGGGAGGGGCAGAGGGAGAGGGAGAGAATCTCAAGCTGATTCCCCACTGCGCACTGAGCCTATGCACGACTCCATCCCACCCACCAGTTCAAGATCATGACCTGAACCTAAATCAAAAGTCAGATGCTCAACTAACTGAGCCACCCAGGTGCCCCTGGTCGCTTGTATTTGTCTGCTTTTGATAATCTGTCTTCCTTTACTGGAGGTAAATGCTAGGTTTCTCCTGTTCCCTGCATCTCCATTGCCTGGCCCGCCCATGGTAGGGGGCTCATAAATATTTGTGGAATGAATTTTGGGGTATGTGCTCAATTCCTTTTTTTTTTTTTGCTGGGGCCTTGGTTCAAAAACCAAAACTCAGAAGTGCACACGTGGGCTTAAAGAAGGATCAAGAGGGGCCATTGGCTGGGGCCTGATTATCAGGGGAGGTAAGATTTTGAAGGTTGACTGTAAAAACCAAGAGGCTGGCAGTTGAGGTACGTCCTTATGGCTGCCAAGGGGCTCCGGGTCACGTCCATGGGATGAGGGGAGGAGCCCCAGAGTTTGATTCCTGAGCTTGCAACTGGCTGGGACAACAGTGCCTCCCTGGTGCCAGGCCCCCACCCTCCCCAAAGGGGTTTGGGGAGCACTGAGCTGGCATAGTTCTTGGAGCCCAGCCTGAGCACCACCAGGGAGAAGCCCTGAAGCCAGTTTCTTGGGGCAGAGTGAACAGCAGGGGGGCACCAATGGCTCTTAGCGTTCTATGCATTTCTGAGTGAGCCTTAGTGGTGGGGGCTGGGCTGCCTGCCACAGGCCGTCCCCCAGCTGACCTGTTAGAGGGGGTGGCAGGCAGGACAGCACAGGCAGGTCAACACTTCTTACAAATTTAAGCTTTCTTGAGGTATAAATCACATAAAATAAAATGTACCCGTTTAAAGCCAGTACCTTCCCAGATTTCACAAGGGTGGATCCCCTGACTGCAGGCAGGGCTGCTGATGGCTGCTTGCTGTATGGCCTGTGGGGTGGGAAGGGGCCGCTGTGGGGTCAGTGGGCTCAGGGGAGGCGCGGGCACTCCCCACTTAAGGTGTCACACCCAGCAGCCCCCTTGGCTTTCTCTTCTGGTGGGTTTGTGGTTCCTGTGGGCAAATCGGCTTCTTGACTACCCGCCACCCCCCCACCATGAAGAGGTTTCTCTGGGGAAAGGCAGGAATGCCTTTACGGAAGGAGGGCCTGGCACCCTGAGGATCCGGGACAACCTCATTGTCCAGAACGACTGGAACCGGAGAAAGGTGTGCAGCTGAGTCCATCGGAAATGGGTCATAACAGCGATATTGGGTGTGTTGGTTAGATGAGGACTTCACCATGGAAAAGAAAATCAAGATCTAAAAAATAAGTTGAATTTCCTCGTTTCATTAATAGGATATAGTATTTAGGATACAGGAGCAACTCAGCACGGATTCTTAGAATCAGCAAAGAGGGAAATCAGTGATTGATTTTTTTTTTTTTTTTGGCCCATTGGGGGATGCATAATTTTTTTCATAAAAAGAAATGATTACATGATATGATGTCATTCATGTAAGGTTGCCTTTTGCAAGGTGATGATAAAGAGTATGAGGATAGAGCCATTTTGCAAAGATGCAGGAGCCCGTTTCTGTCTCTTCTGCATGTAAGTGTGTTTATACGTGTAAAATGCACAGCCTCTGATCTAACTGTAATTCTACCACTTGTTGGCTCTGCAACCTTAGATAAGTTACTTGACTTCTCTGGGCCTCAGTTTCCTAATCTGTAAAAAGGGGCTAATCATAGGGTTGTGGAGAGGATTGCATGTAGGAATTTCTGTAAAGCATGTAACCGTAAAGAGTCCAGTATATAATAACTCCTCAATAACTGTTAGGTTGTTATTACCATCATCATTTTTATTTCTAGACTAGCCTTATATGTGCATCTTGAACTTTCTCGGGGCACATTTTAATCTTCAGGATTTCCCTTTGCGAAGTCCAGGGTGGTTGTGGCCATTCCCATTTTGTAAATGGGGAAACTGAGTCGCTTTGAAGTTCACTGACTTTTTGCAGGGTTCTATAGCAGAGTAGTGAGCAGTGGGCAGCCCCAGCCCTGGCAGGCAGACCACCCCTAGGCCGCTCAGTCTTCCATGGGAGTCTAAGTGGGCTGGGCCTTCCCCTTTTGAAGCTAACCTCAAATTAGAAGGGTCCTGGGAGCTGGGGCCTCCTGGTGAGTGGTTGGGTTTCCGGCATCAGGAGTGTGGGAAGTTGGGGAGAGACTTCACGGACGTGTGGCTGGGGTATGCGGGTGGTCATGGACCTGGCAAAGGATGCAGGGTCATTCCAAGAGACCTGCCTGGGGGAGGGGGGGGTCCTGTCCTTACGGACGATGGGTTCCCAGCCCTGTCTTACTCTGGTGCCCTTGGAAGCCTTAGGACCAGGTCCCTTTGGCCCTTGAAGGTTTCCCAGGGGTCCAGGGTTTGGGAGATTTCTCCAGGATTGACTCTGAACCCCTCTGCCTTTTGTTCCCTGGAAGCCAGGTCTTTTAACTCCTTATGTCGTTTAGGAAATTAAACTCCTCCATGTAGGCTGTGTGTCCACTGCCTGCCTTTCTCACCACTGCTCCTTCCTCACTCCTCCCCAGCCTCTGGGCCTTCTTTAGGCCTCCCACAAACAGTACTCACTCCTGCCTCAGGGCCTTTGCACCTGATGTTCCCTCTGCTGGAATGTTCTTTCTTAGATTGTCCCTTGTCTGTTTCCTTCTCATCCTTGAGGTTGGAGCCCAAGTGGCACCTCCTCAGGGAGGTCTAAGAGAATGGCCTTGGCTCCTCTCTGGATCTTCGCTTCCCCTAAAGGCTAGAAAAACCCAGTTGAAGTTAACAGAGCAAGTGTGGAAGAAGTAGTAGAATCTGGGAGCAGTAGTTGTAGCACCCAGGGTTGTTGTAGTGATTAAATGTGTTCATGCATGTAGGACTCTCAAACATGGTCAGCATCCAATAAATGTTAGCTATTATTTTGTTGTTCTGTTGTTACAACAAACTCATTATCCTTTGGGGATTTGGTCTGTGTGATAAGCGGTCTCCAAGATGGCCCCCAGATCCCCATCTCCTATTATTCACACCCTGTATCTTTTTCTCTTGTTGACTGTGGGCTGGACTTAATGAGTCACTTCTGATGAATGGAGTAAGGAGGAGGAGAAAGTGACCTAGACTCTCAGTCATAAAAGGATTGTGGTGGGTGTTCTCTTTCTCTGGGATCACTTGCTCTAGGGAAGTTGGCTGCCATGTTGTGAGGCAGCTTGGTGAGAAGGTAACAAGAGGTTTCCAGCCCAAAACTGTGGCAATGGATCCCTGGGCTCCAGATGACTGGAATCCTGACTGGCTGTTTGTCTGCAAACTCATGAGAGACGCAGAGTCAAATTAGCCATATTTGTAACCCTAAAAGTTAATGGCTTGAAATACTAAACATTCATATCTAACACAGTTTCTGTGGGTCAGGAATTTGGGAGCAGCTTAGCTAGGTAATTCTTTTTTTTTTTTTTTAATTTTTATTTATTTATTTGTCAGAGAGAGAGAGAGAGCACAAGCAGGGTGAGCAGTAGAGGGAGAGGGAGAAGCAGGCTCCTCACTGAGCAAAGAGCCCGATGAGGGGCTTGATCCCAGGACCCTGGGATCATGACCTGAGCCCAGGGCAGATGCTTAACGACTGAGCCGCCCAGGCGTCCCTTAGCTAGGTAATTCTTTTGGCTCTGGGTCTCCATTGAGGTTGCAGGGAAGCTGCCAGCCAGGTCTGCAGGCTCATCTGATGGTTTGACTGGGGGCAGAGGCTCTGCTTTAAGATGGTGCCCGCACAGGGCTGTTGGCTGGACTAGGCCTCCATGTGGGCCTCTCCGTAGGTAGATATGACGGGTGGCTCCCCCCACAAGTGTGTGGTCCCGAGAGCCATAGGTAAAATCCACAGAACTTTTATGACCTAGTCTTGGAAGTGCCATACCATCTCTTTTACTCTGCTGTGTGTAGTCTCTTAGTCACAACCCTGATGGAATGTGGGAAGACACTCTACATGTACCAGGTGTTGTGAGTACCAGGAGGTGGGGTTCGTTGGGGCTCATCTCAGAGGCTGCTGGTCACACAGCTCTTCCGAGCAATGTTGCTGTGAACCTTGTTGAGAAGTCTCCTGGTACATATGTGCTGGAGGTGCTGGGTCATGAGGTCCCCCTCTCTCTTTTTCCTCTTAGTCATATATCTTTTTTTTTTTTTTTTTAAGATTTTATGTATTTATTTGGGAGAGAGAGAGAGCATGCGTGCACACACGAGCAAGGGGAGGGGTATAGGGAGAAGCAGACTTTCTGCTGAGCGGGGAGTCTGACGGGGGACTCGATCCCAGGACCCTTGAGGTCACGACCTGAGCTGAAGGCAGATGCTTAAATGACTGAGCCACCTAGGCGCCCCTCTTATTTGTATATCTTGGACCTTGTTCTCTACAGTACCTATGGGCTTCCTCATTCTTTTTCACAGCTGCATAGTTTTTCATTCCTTGAATGGACCCTAATTTGTTCAGAATTGTAGAAACAGTCCTGCAGTTACTATTCTTAAAGCAATGTTTCTGT
The DNA here is from genome assembly GCF_003265705.2 of Callorhinus ursinus. Classification (NCBI taxonomy): domain Eukaryota; kingdom Metazoa; phylum Chordata; class Mammalia; order Carnivora; family Otariidae; genus Callorhinus; species Callorhinus ursinus. The sequence goes on from NW_027397115.1 coordinate 9,562,625, forward strand.
GCCTGTGTCTGAGGATGTCCTGTGAATTAGGATGTCCTGTGTATGAGGACGTCATATGTATGAGGACGTTCCTAACAGGGGAGCCTTTACCCATATGCAGAAGATCATTTCCCTGCCCTGCCTCCTTGCCTCGAAGAGTTCTGGGGCTCATAGAAACTGCTGTAGACAGAGTGGGGTACGGCTATGTTCAACTTGAATTTCCTTCCCCACGCATAAATTGTCAATGAAATGTCTCTGTCCTTCAGCCCCTACGTGTTGCTGTAATGAAAAAATAACACCTAACATTAGCTCATTGTAGCTTTCCTAGCAACTTCATAGGAAGGCACGCTCATCTGAGCTTCATGATAACCCCTGAAGGTTGACCCCTGCCCAGTTTTCAGAAGAGGGGGAGTCTTCAATGAGAT
>NW_027397115.1:9563428-9582907 GCF_003265705.2 Callorhinus ursinus
AAAGAAAGAAGAGGGGGAGTCCCTCACCCAGTCCCTCACCCACTCAATTTGTAGCAGGCCTTGGGTTTGAACGGAGCTCTTATTTATAGCCCTGGGCCCTTTTTGCTGCAGACTCTAGGTATGGCCATGAAAAGCCAATCAAGAGGGTGGCGCTGGGGACACCTGACTTGGGGAGTCTTTTATGTACAAGTTCAGAGAGTTTTTTTGTCTTGGGCCTCCCCAGGGAGGAATGGGGGTGTCGGCTGTAGACCAGTGTATTAGTCTGCTCAGGCTGCTATAACAAAACATCACAGGCTGGGTAGCTTAACCAGGACATTTGCTCACAGTCTGGGGTCTGGGAAATCCAAGATCAAGGTGTGGCCAGATTCAGTTCTTGGTGAGGATTTCCTTCCTGGTTTGTAGGCAGCTGCCTTCCGACTGTGTCCTCACAGGGCAGAGAGAGAGCAGGTGCTCTGGTGTCTGTTCCTCTTTTTATAAGGACGCTAATCCTCTGATGGGGACCCCACCCTCGTGACCTCATCTAAACCTAATTACCGCCCAAATGCCCCACCTCTAGATACCATCACTTTGGGGGCTAGGACTTGAGTGTATGAATTTGGGGGAGGGTCACACATTAAGTCCATAACAACCACGAGTGTGAACCAGTGACTTGTGGGCCAAGTCTGTGGTGTAGACGTGTGCAGTTTGACCAGTAGCTGAGTTAGCTTGGCCAGCCCAGGGTTTCTGATTTTGAGATAATTTTAGACTTATGGAAAAGTTGCATACAGTACAGAGTTCCTGTACCTCCTTCATCCAGCTTCCCCTTAAGTTAACATTTTGTAGAAACCTAGTACAGCGACCACAATGAAGGAATTAGTCCGGACATAATGCCATTAACTAAACTACAGAATTTACTTGGATTGCACTGATTGTCCCACTCTTTGCTTTTTTCTTCCCAAGATCCCATCTGGGATACCATGTTGCCTTTGTGTATTGCACCTCCTCAGTCTGTTCTAGTCTCTGGCGATTCCTCGGTCTTCCTGTGTCTCTCACAACCTTGACGCTTGTGAAGAGTACTGGTCAAGTATTTTATAGATTGCCCCTCAGTTGGGTTTGAGGTTCTGCATTATTGGGCGGGGGTAGGTCAGGGGTGAGGGGTCTTTCTCAGCACGTTGTATCAGGGACCCATGGTGTCGGTATTTCCTACGAATGATATTAAGCACGATCACTTGGCTTAGATGGCGAAAGCCAGGATTCTCCATGGTAAAGTTACAATTTTTTCCCTTTATAATTACTAGATTTGGGGGGAGATTCTTTGAGACTGTGGAAATATCTTGCTTTTGCTTCAATTTTCACCCACTAATTTTAGCATCCATGGGTGTATCTTGCCTGTGGCAATTCCTACTGTGATGTTCTAATGGTGAATTTCTGTTTTCTTCATTCCTTCTATTTTTATTAATTGAAACTTTTCTGTAAGGAAGCATTCCCCCCCTATTTACTTATTTATTCATCTAGTTATTTATATCAGGATGGCCTCATAAATCAGTGCTATCATTATTTATTTTGTCCAAGCGGTTCCAGCTTTGGACACTGGGAGCTCTTTCCACTTGGCCCCTGTGCCCTTTTGATAGACCTCCATACTTCTTTTAAAAAGAAATAAAAAAAAATTAATTAGTTAATTTATTTTTATTATCTATTTATTTAAAAAAATATTTTCTAATTTTATTTGCCAGAGAGAGCATGCACGCACAAGCAGGGGGAGCGGCAGGCAGAGGGAGAAGCAGGCTCCCCACTGAGCAAGGAGCCTGATGTAGGACTCGATCCCAGGACCCTGAGATCATGACCTGAGCTGAAACCAAGAGTCAGACACTCAATCGATTGAGCCATGTAGGTGCCCCTGCCTCCATCCTTCTAAAAAAAAAAAAAAAAAATTTCCTTCTCTTGCTTTTTTGCACCACATAATATTTCAGGCCCATCTTGTATTTTGTGTGTCCCAGCCCTGGGATCAGTTAGTTTTCCAAGGAGCTCTGGTTCTTTTTTTTTTTTTTTTTTTTTTTTTGGGAGGATGGTTCCATCCATTGGCCTCGATCTGGATGCTAGTGCATGTTACTGTTCCCAGGCTCTGAGGGAGAGAGTGAGGGGACACGCGTGTACGTATTACTTCGTGCATGCACACACACCTCTGTGTCTGTAGGATTCTCTCTCAACACATCTTTTAAAAAACCCTGAGTTCGTCTTGGTACCCAGTGTGAGATTTTTAAAGATTTAAAAAAAATTCATGTACAATGAAAATGACTTTTTGGGGGTGCAGAGTTTTATGAGTTTCAACACACGTATAGAGTTGCGTTCCTACACTGCAATCCGGATACAGACCACCAGAAAACTCTTTAGTGTGGCCACTGAGAGATCCCACCACAGGTGCAACCCCTGCCAACCACTCATCTGGCTTCTGCCCTTATAGTCTCGCCTTTTCCAGACCATGTATATGCCTCGTGAGTGGAATCACACTACGCAGCCTTTGAGATGGCCTTCCTTCACTCAGCATGAAGCCTCTGAGATTCACCCGTGTTGTTGTGTGTATCTAGAGCTTGTTCCTTATATTGCTGAGCAGTGTTCCCTTGTTTGCATATTCCAGTTGTTTCATCCATTGGCCAGTTGAAGGACGTACTCACTGTTTTTCGCTCTTTGGCAATTATAAATGGAGTAGCTGTAAACAGTTGTGTACAGGTTTTTGTGTGAACGTAAGTGTTGATTTCTCTAGTGTAAATGCCCAGACATGGATGTTTAATTTCATGAGAAACTGCTAAACTGTTTTCCAAAGTTGTTGGGCCATTTCACATTCCCACCAGAAGCATCCGAGACCCTGTGGTTTCCCCTTCTTGTCGGCACTTGCTATTGTCAGGGTTGTTTTTTTTTTTTTTTTAAAGCCGTTCTCATGGAAGTATAGTGATATCCCACTGTGGTTTCATTTCATTTCATTTATATTCCCAAATGTCTGATGATGTTGAATATCTTTTCATGTGTGTATTTTCCATCCATATATCCTCTCAGGTGAAGTTTATGTCCAGGTCTTATACCTGTCTTTTTTAATTGTTTTCTTCCTTTGGAATTTAGAGTTATATTCTGCATGCAGGTCTTCCATCAGCTGTGTCTTTTGCAAATATTTCTCCCAGAGAAAAAAATTCTCTTTTCATTTTCTAACAGTGTCTTATGCAGAGCAACAGTTTAAAATTTTCATTTATCGCTCTTTTCCTCTCCCCGAGCTTGCTTTTGATACCCTGAGAACTTCTTGTTTCAACTCAGGTCACAAAGATTTTCTCCTATGTTTTCTTCTAAGAGTTTTATAGTTTTACATTTAGATCTGTGATCCATCGCGAGCTAACTTTTGTATAAAGTGTGTAGATTTGGTTGAGGGTCATTAATTTGCATATGACGTCAGTGGTTCCAGCACCATCTGTTGAGAAGACTGTCCTTTCTCCGCTGAAGTGCCTTTGCGTCTTTGTCAGGAATCAGATGGCCATATTTGTATGAGTCTGTTTCTGGACTCTTTATTCTGTTCCTTTGATCTAGTGTCTGACCTTTGCCTGGTTCCATAGCGTCTTGAGAGTAACTTCGTAACTTCGGTGTAATTCTCAAAATTAGTAGTGTGACTCCTCCAACATCGTCCTTTTCAATATTGTATTGGCTCTTCTAGTTTCTTTGCCTTTCCATATACATTTTAGAACGAGCTAGCACAGGGTTTTAAAAGTGTGAAAAATGATCACAAAAATCTAGATTCCCAACTTCATTCGGACAGCAGAGAGATCTGGCTGTGTTTCTGCCCCTGACAGTTGATGGGAGCGGAGTAGTGACCACCCCTTTAGATGAGCGTCTGTGCTCCATGAGCCACAGCCTTCCCCATCTCCCTTTTGCACCACCTGGTCAGCTTCACTCATTCATCCTACCTGTGTGGCTCCTGTGGGCACGGCACTGGGATTGGCAGCTCCTGGGGTAGGCTCCTGGGGGGCGTCTCCAGGTGTGGGATCTGCAGTATTGATAATCCTGATGATGACAATGAAGACGGGGCGGCAGTCTCCAGTCAGAGCTGTGTTGTTGGTGCTATTCTCAGCCTTGCTGCTGCTTCTGCTTCTTCTCCTCCCCACCCCCCCCCTTCTTTTCTTCTTCTCGGCCTTGATTCTCATCCACAGTCTTTCCTCAGATCTTTGCTGCTATGGCGCATTACTTCATTACGTGCCCATTTTACAGATGTGGAAGCTGAGTCTCAGAGAGGTGAAACTGCAGGCCCAAGACCTGCGTTCTATCAGAGTCCACTGGACGTGGTTCTGGCCGCCTGGAGACTAAGGGCAGAGACCCTGCAGCATCCAGATTCTCCGCTTCCCCACCTGGCTCTGTGCTGTCAGGTTTGTTCTGAGATGTTTGTGATGTGACGTTCAGGAGCCATTTATTTCCCTGCAGGCTCTCTCTGTAGATGACGCTGGGTGGTGGGGGTGGGGTGAATGTCCAGCCCAGTGGCCAGCCTCGAGGAAGACGGGTTAACAGCTTTCTGTGTTCCCCTGGGGGGAGGGGGGATTCCAGTGAAAGCCGGCACACCCTCCGGAGAATGGTGGGGTGTGGCTGGCAGGGTGGGGGGGGGGGCCCTGGGCCCACAGGCTGGAGGCTGGAGAGTTGAACTGGGGACTCGGTGGCTTTTCCAAAGGCAGGCTTCGATTGTGATGATCAGACACTTACTGAGCACTCCGTGTGGTGCGGTGGGATTTGGTGTCAGGAACTGCAGTTTCCATTTTTTGAAGATTTTATTTATTTATTTGACAGAGAGACACAGCGAGAGAGGGAACACAAGCAGGGGGAGTGGGGGAGGGAGAAGCAGGCTTCCCGCTGAGCAGGGAGCCCGATGCAGGGCTCGGTCCCAGGCCCCCGGGGATCATGACCTGAGCTGGAGGCAGACACTTAACAACTGAGCCACCCAGGCGCCCTGCAGTTTCAGGACTATCTTGAGTACTTTCCAGGCAAGTTGCTTCACCTCCCTGTGCCTCAGTGGTTCCCCTGTAACAGGGGCTGTTCATAGTGGCCACCTGACAAGGTCGTGAGGATGAGGTGAGCCAGTGCGGTCGAGTGCCTGCTCCGTCCAGCACACTCAGTAAACCTTGGCAGCTGTTGTTGCTACTCTTATTAATACTGTAGGAATATTTGCTGACTGGACCAACCCCAGGCCCTTTGTACACCAGGGACAGGGTGATGGCGTGGTTAAGAGGCCTGGCACGGCGGTCAGCCTCTCTGACTCTGCCCCTCGCTACGTGTGATGCTTTACTTCCTAGGGCCTCAGCTTTCTTGTCTGTGAAATGGGGTTAGTACATAATAGCACCCACCTCAGGAGAGGTGTTTAGAGTGTTCTCTGTAAATGCTTGCTGCTCTTATTTTGTGTGTTAATGCTGAATTCTCATGTGTCCCTCCATGGTAGGCATAGCCTCCCTTCCAGAGAGGACATGGAAGGCCCGGAGAAGCCAAGTGAACCACTCAGGGACCCAGTGCAGGGCAGGGCAGGGCAGGGCAGGGAAGCCTGGGCCTCCAGTCCTGCAAGCGGTGCCCGCTGGATTTGCCGAGGGGCCGTGAGTCACGCTGCTTTAGAGAGCAGCCTGGGAACCCCCTGCCTTGACTCCCCCCTCTGAAGCGGTGCCTGGCCTCTGGGCCCCAGCTGCTGGTTGCCATGGAGCCCGGCTGCCATCCCACCCCACCGTTGCTAGACAGGCGTCTGGTTGCCAGGCGCCACCTCCTCAGACACCTTAGCCTTCAGAGAGCCTGTTTCAGGCCGTCTGAGGGGGGCCGGGTCCTTGAGGGCCTAGCTGACCCTGGAGGTTCACAGTGGCCCTGAGGCTGGGGTCTGGGGTACCCCAGCCTCTCGTTTCAATGTCTCAGCATGTTCCTCACTGGACCCCCACGGGAGCCTGGGTAGGGTTTGTGTCTCCGTTTTATAGATAGGGACAGATGAGGCCCAGGGAGCTGAGGGGAAGGTCCAATGGGGGGGATGTGGGGGTTGGTGTCAGGGCTCGGAGCCCTTTGCACTGCCCTGGGAGAAATGGGGCTGCACTCACCCTCCAACCCTGAGGACTTGGATTTTTCCCTGGCTTGTCAGAGCTGCTGAGTGACCCGCCATGCTTAAATCCGAGTCCCATCTCCTTAGTGTGCCTTTTGGCCAGAGTCCGTGAAACCCGCCTCCGGGGTCACCTTGCCTGGTCCTGCCACTCACCTGTTTGCTCTGCTTCAGCCACCATGGTCTCCTCGCTGTTCCCCAGACACACCACGCAGGCCCCTGCCTCAGGGCCTTTGTACTTGCTTGGGCTGTGTTCTCCCCTGGAATCCTGTGGCTCATTCCTTCCTTTCATCTGCGTCTCCCCGGGTTGTCCCCTTAGAGAGCCCTTCCCCTTCCTACCTCCCTTACCCACTTGAGTTTCTTCATAATGTTTGTATCCAGTGTAACCCCAGGGCCTAGAGCAGTGCCTGGCCCTTTGGAGGTGCTAAGTCGGAACTTTGTTGAGTGAGTGAATGAATGCATTCACAGGGTTATCAAGGACGCCGAAGTAGTCTGTCCCGGGACGTGCGAACAAGCAGCGGTGTGAGCAAGAGTGTGGTGACTGGCTTGTAGAAGCGTGGGCCGGCAGGCGCCCTTTCTCTCCAAAGCTGAGGAGAAACTGCCTTCCGGTTCCCTGCCACCCAGTCCTCTCTCCTCTTTCTCGAAGCCCCTGCCACCCCACACTGCTGCTTCACCCCACACTGCTGCTTCAGACTAAATTCGACCTCACTGTGGAAAAACACTCTTGCCCTGTGGCAGACTGGGAGGCTGTGCGTTTTCATAGTTCCTGTTCTGAACGGATGGAAAATCCCAGCAGGGACAGCCAGGGCGGCTGGGGGCAGGGGGCCCGACCGGAGCTGGTGCTGCAGGCCTGTGGTTTTAGCCCTGCGGGGCCCGGCCGCTCCCTGCCCGTCTGGGTCCAGCCTCGCACACAAAACAGCTTTCACTGGGGCTCAGGGGAGGCACGCCGCGTCAGGGGAGGGAGCCGGCGGCAGCTCCCTCTGGGCTTCCAGAGCTTCACAGCACCCCGGAAAGTTGGCGCCGTCACCCCCTTTTATAGATGAGGAGACTGAGGCATAGAGGGGTGAAGTCACCAGCTGAAGGCCACACAACAAAAAAGAGGTGGTTCTGGGACTTGAGCTTCACTCTGTCTGACCCCTCGCTTCCACCACAGAAGCCATACTGCCTTCATTCCTGGGCTCTGTCCCCGCCGGCTGTGAAGGGTGAGAGCAGACGCTGAGGCAAGTGGAGAATGCACAGAGAGAGGTACCAGTTTTCCTCACCTCCCTAGCTCTTCTCAAGCTCCTCAGCCTCTCGGCCTCAGCTCTGATGTGCCTCCTCCAGGCAGCCTTCCCTGAACGCCGTTGCCTGGGTCCCCTTGCCCAGTCCTGCTTCTTAACGCTCAACACGATCGTACTTGAATCCATATTGTGCAATGATTTGCTAACAGTCCGTCTTCCTTGCCAGACGGGCCTGCATGAAGGCAGAGACTTAAAATGTCCCCAGTTGAACTCTTGCTCTACCCCCAACCCCCAAACCACAGTCTTTCCTGTCTCAGTAAAAGTGACCTCCCTCCTGCCAGCGTCTCAGGCCAGATACCAGGGAGTCAGCCTCCACTCCTCTCTCTCACCCCCTACAGTCCCATCCATCAGCAAAGTCCAAGGGCTCTGCCTTCAGAATGCATCTGAGGATCTGACCATTTCTCCGCCTGCCACCGCCCGCCGACCCTGGGCGCGTCCGCCGCTGTCTCCCACCCGGGCTGTGGCAGGAGCCTCCCCGCGGGGCTCCCCACGTCCATTCTCTCCACACAGCCAGATGGGCCTCATGGCCACTACCCCACTAAATGTAGGTGTCAGCCCATATGTCACCTCCTCGGTAAACGCTTGCCGAATGAATGCACAAAGATTCCGTCCCAGGAAAGTTACTTCCCCTCTCTGTGCCTGGCATGTGGCTCGTGCTCTATATGGTTAGTGGCGATCAGGAAAGGGGTTAGCGCGGGGCACATGGAGGCCAGGGGCAGGGCCTCAGCTCCACCAGAGGAGGCCTGTGGCAGGATGTGGGAGCCAGATGCCGGGGTGGAAAGCTGGAACTTCATAATTGTTATGGACATTCACGGAGTGCACGCTGTGAGCTAGGCCCCATCCCAGGAAGCACTCTATAGATCTTCCCTTATTTAAGCCGTCATAGTATCCCTCATGGTAGGTGTTGTTTTGCCCATTTTCCAGATGAGTAAGACCGAGGCCAGTGACAGTGGTGGCTTGCCCGTGGACACGCAGTTGCTGAGTTAACTTGTTTGATGTCTCCAGACAACTTCTCCCTCTGCTTTGGGGCGCTGCCACCCAGCCGTCCCTGGCTGCCGCTTCCTCTTTCCTCAGCAAACATGAAATGATTTGTGTCACCGTCACCATTCCTCCTGCCGGATTGTCGACTTCCTTTTCAGCTTGATGCAGTGGGAAGTTCTGCAAAGACAAAAAGGGAACTGGGGCTTCTGTTTGGAGCTCAGTAGAGGATTCTGGGTCCGTGTCTTGTGGCTGTTGGCCAGGGGCAAGATTTGGGACATTGGGATGTCGTCCTCCAGTGGCACATCTCGACCACTGATGTGTCTGCAGACTCATGCCTTCCTTCAGTCATGAGTCCCCTGCCATATTCCCAGGGGTTTGGCTCCAGCGCTGGGCCCTGGGCTAGGGCATCTCCTCCAGCAGGCAAGGTCCAGCAGTGACATTGGGATATGTGTAGGGTCCCAGGGACAGGGCTGGCCTTAACCACCAGGAATGGCTCAGCCACAGGGTGTAGACGGATGACCCCTCTTGTCCTCTTTTGGGGGTGTGGGCACTCTGCTAGGCCATTCCTGTGCCATCTGAGAAACTTGGCCCAGCTTTCCGGAACCCTGATTTTGTTCGGGGATGTGGTTGGACACATCTATAGGAAAATCAAACACAGGTAATAGCAGGCATGAAACGTGCTTACTGAGTGCTTGGTACATGCCAGTATGTGGGCACCCGCCCCAGCACACAGGGTCCTGCTGAGGATCACATGGGTTCATGGTAATAGAGCACTCAGGACTGTGTCCAGGGATGAGTCGGTTCTGAAAGAACATCAGCCTTGAAGGTTTCACTGTCTGGGCCTCAGTTCCTCTGTGTGCTGGTGGGGCTGCACCTCCGGTAAAGCTCAACCTCGATGCCTTTTGTGTCATTTGGGGGCAGTGACCTAGTGCAAACCCTTTGGTGGATCGTTTAGCGGACTTAACTAGCAGGAGCCTCCCAAACACGTTGCTCCTGGGACTCCGGGACCCCCCACTGGTAAATGGAGTCTAAAAAAATCCTCAGTGTGGGGAGGGGAACAGATGCTTCTGTAACCTGGTATTCATCAGAGCACCGCGTGTGAGAACCCAAGGCTGGAACGAGCCGAAAGTCCCCAAATGGCGAGGGAAACAAGCCACGCCCACTTCTTCAGTCACCGGGGAAGGGGGACACGCCAGACCACCCACAGCCTGTGGTGAGAGCCGCCACCTCCAGAATCACGCAGGAGAAGGCCCCGGGGATATCAAGCCCAGGTATTCGCCGTGGGTACTGCTGCATTTCCAGTTCTCTTATTATGATTGTATCCGTTCTCTTGATGAAAGGCAGCTGTACCCATTCAAACCAGATCCGACCCAGCCAGTGCTTCCTAAATCTCAGGGCCCATCACACAAGCATAGTTAAAAATGCAGATGCCCAGGCCTCTTCCATCCCACTGAATTGGAGCCTCCGAATAGCAGGGTCCAGGAGTTGGCTTAGCCTGATCTTGGCTGTTTGTCAGGATCTTCTCTGCCCTCCTCCTCTGAGCAGCCCTCCCTGACCACCTGCCCTGTTTCCGAGTTCCACAGGCCCTCCAGCCCTTCAGGGTTCTCTGGGCGCTTGTACAAAGGCACAGGTTTCCTGGCTTTCCCCAGACTTCCGGAGCCAGACTTGAACTTCGCCGTGCACCTCCTGGGCAAATGAGCCTTTTGAAAAGCTCCTCAGATAATTTTTACGGCCAGTCTTTGGACCTCAGACCCAGTGACCTAGGGATGGTTCCCATCTGGCTTTTAAAGCCAGATTTCTGATTGTGCCTTTTCAATTGTAAAAGTTAACACATACTCATAACAGACCATTGAAATAATGCCAAAAATAAGTGAGTGAATCCTATGATTCTGGTTTACCTTTTTGGAGCCACAAGTAATTTATTGAGCACCTACTATGTTTGTACCAGGTGGCTGGGGATGCAGTAAGTGCACAAGACAGACAAGAACCCTCACCCCCATTGAGTTTACAACTGATAGACAGCGGAGATACTAAATAAGAAAAGTTTATAGTGTTAGTGGATGCTAAGTGCTGTGGGAAAAAGAAGCAAGGCAAGGTGTCCTGGGAAGGGTGTGGCAGTCTTAAGTAGGGTGGTCAGGGTGGGCCTCCCTGAGGAGGTGATGTTTGAGTCAGGACCTGAAGGAGGGGAGGAAATGAGTTGGGTGGACACCAGGGGACAGGTACAAAGGCCCTGTGGCAGGAGCCTGCTGGGAGTTTCCCTGGAAGGGCAAAGGGGCTAGTGTGGGAGAGAGGAGAGGGAGGAGAGCCAGAGGGGTTAGGAGCTAGTGATGTCAGGCCTTGAAAGCTGCAGTAAGGAGTGTGGTTTTGTTCTGAGAGTGGTCGCTGCTCTTGGAGTGTTTTAAGCAGGGCAGCGACGGTGAGATGGCTTGTGATGTACAGGGCATGCCCAGTGCTGCCACTCCTGGAGATACCCCATCAATTGTAGAGCAGACATTTGTGGGTGTCCTTGTGCCTGTCTGTGGTGGGTGGGGGACACCCATCAAACACCCAGATAGGATCTCCTACAGTATTCAAGGCACATCTCTCATTCAGGGGAGTCCCCCCCTCCCCAAGTTGCCTTCCCCTCCCCTACCACCCTCGGCCTTTTTGCTTCACAACCTCAGAGCAGACTTCCTGTTCTGGCATCTTCTCGGAAGCCAGGCTGGGGGGCAGTGGTGGAGGGGTGTGTGCGGAGGGCGGCTTGTCTCTTTGGCAGTGGGCCCCACAGAAGCCAGGGCTGCGTGGATGGTGAGGGGGCCCACGTCTGCCCGAAACCAGAGGGGTGTGCTTCTGTCAGGGCCTGCGAGACCCATGTGTGTGCAAGGGGATGAACCCCTTTCCATCCCTTTGTTGACAATAATTTTTGGAATAATTTTTATTGCGGTGTAATTCTATACATACATGCATAAGTCTTAAGTGCACGTTGCCATGAGTCTACCTGTACATCAGCACCAGGTGAAGCTCTAGAACATTGACTGATCCCAGAGGTCCCCTTGGGCCCCTTGCCGGTCAGTACCTGGCAAGAAAAAGTGGGGACTTTTGGTTTTGGGATTAGAAAAGGAACAACTTTTGTAACCTCTTTATCACAGGTGTATTTTATCAGTTTCTGGATTTTGTGGAGTGGATTCTGCAGGATGCACCCCATTGTGTCTGCTGCTTTGGCTGGGGCAGTATGTTTAGGACCCATGCACGCCGTTGTATGTGTCAGCAGCTTTTCTTCTGATTGCTGAGTTGTACCGCAGTGTGTGAACACACCGCAATTTGTTCGGCCATTCTCCTGTTGATGGGCATTTATGATTTTTAAAAAAGTTGAGTTCTTATTGTGTTCCTTTCCCTGTGCTAATTAAGCGCTTTATGGTACACGTAAGGTTTTCCTTAATCCTCAAAAGAACCCTCTGAGATAGAGACTCTGATTTATCCTATGTTACAGATGTAGAAATGGGGTGCTCAGAGGCTTATGTAACTTCCCTCCTTTCTTCTCTTAAGAAGTTGTTTTTGAGCATCTTATATCTGCCTCATCCCATTCTAAGGGCGGTGGATACAGCAGTGAACCAGACACAGAGAAATCCCTGTCCTCAGGGAACTGGCCCTCCACGGAGGGAAGGACAGCTAGTCAATGCACAAAATAACGTATAGATTGTGATAACTGCAGGCAACGTCGTTGTACTAGCGAGTGACTGGGTTGGGCTTGAGGGAGGCTGCTGCAGGATGGTCAGAGATAGGCTCTCTGAGGAGGCAACATTTGACCTGTTCTGTGCTGTAAAGAGCTGGAGAAAATGTCTTACAGGCTGAGGGAGCATCGTGTGCAAAGGCCTTGTGGTGCGAATAAACCCGACGTGTCTGAGGAGAGGGCAGACCAGCCCGTATGACTGGAGTGGTGGGAGACACTCAGTTTTGGGGAAATGTCAGGAACATACGGTGTGGTCTGTATGTTGGGGGTGAGGTTTTCCTTTATCAGGATGCACTGACACATAAAAATAATATCAGTGATGGTAACAGTAAGTGCTCACCTCTCATAAGGCCTCCTGGTGTGACGCTGAAGTTGAGGTTCATTATCTGTTTGATCTTCTGAGGTAGGTGTTTGAATCTCCGTTTACAGAAGAGGAAACTGAGGTTTACACTCTTGGGCCTTCTGCAGCGGGCGGGTGGGGACTTGGGCCAGAGCCTCCCCCACCCTCCTGTTTCCTCCCTCCTTGGGGTCCCTGGGCTGTAGTTGAGTCCCCCAGGGAAGGAGCTGTAGAAAGCCTCACTTGTAAAGTCTCTGGTGACCTGCCACTCTGTGGTGGGGCTGGTTGCTACTGGTTTGGCTGGAAGGTAGTGGGGGCTGGGAGTGGTTAGAGTGGGTGGGCCTGACCCCCCAACTCCAGAGCTGGGGGCCCTTGGGGGTTCTGTCGTCTGACCCCTGCTACCCCTATTTCACAGAAGAGGGAATAGAGGATGGAGCACGGGAGTGGGTTCCCCAGGGTCACATGGTGAGTCGGTGGTAGGGCTGCATTTGGAACCAAGCCAGCAGGTCCGAGCAGTAGACATTGTGTTGTACCCATTATGCAGAGGGGAAAACTGAGGTTCAGAGAGGAGGAGTCAGTCTCCCCAATCACCTAGCTAGTGTGCATCATTTCTTGTAACGCTCATAGTGATCCTTGAAGCCGGTGCTACTATTAATACTATTTTACAGATGAGAAAACTGAGCTCCAGGGAAAGGGACATCTCATTCATTCATTCATTCATTCATTCATCAAAAGTGTACTGAATGCCCGGCACTGTAGTGCTAAGTGCTGGGCCTAAAACCATGGCTAAAACAGAGTGAATGAAACGGGAATAAAACTGTGAGTAAGCAAGACCTCTGGGAGCTCTCCATTTGGTGAGGAAGACTGCTATCAGTTGAATAATCTCAAAATTGAGGTTAAGTTATAGCTCTGGTGGTGCTGAGAAGGATCTATGGAGGGGCGCCTGGGTGCTGTCAGTTAAGCGTCTGACTCTTGGTTTCGGCTCAGGTTGTGATCTCAGGGTTGTGAGATTGAGCCCTGTGTTGGGCCATGCAGTCAGCGGGGAGTCTGCTTCTCTCTGACTCCCTCTGCACCCGACCCCTTCCCCCCTCCCCTGGCCCATGCTCACTCTCTCTCTCAAATAAATTAAAAAGAAGTGTATATGAAGCTCCTGGAGCCTGTGTGGGCTGTGACCTCAGTGGGTGGATGGGGGAGGTGAATGGTTGTTAACTAGATGAAGGGAGGGAAATGAGTGTTGGAGGTAGAAGGAACAGTATGTGCAAAGGCCTGGGGCAGGTGCAAGTTTGGTGTGTTTTCAGAACAGCCTGAAGAGCCTAAAGGTTGGGCTGACTGCAGCATACTTTGGTGGTAGCAGTGAGGCTGGATCCTACTTTTGGTTGTTATTCTCAGAGCAGTGGGGAGCCACTGATGGGCGTGGTGGCATTGATGGAGGGAACTACATTTGCATTTTGTAAAGATCCCCTCTTTTTTTTTTTTTAAGATTTTATTTATTTATTTGACAGAGAGAGACAAAGCGAGAGAGGGAACGCAAGTGGGGGGAGTGGGAGAGGGAGAAGCAGGCCTCCCGCGGAGCAGAGAGCCCGATGCGGGGCTCGATTCCAGGACCCTGGGATCATGACCTGAGCCGAAGGCAGGTGGTTAACGACTGAGCCACCCAGGCGCCCCTGTAAAGATCCCCTCTTGACTTGCCTGTTGTCACTCCAGCCAGGGATGTTTAAATGACCCAGGCCTCCCAACTCCTGCTCATCCCACCGGGTCACCCTGCTCTCCTACCCTAGCTAACTTCGCCCAACTTCTGGACTCAAGAGGCAAAATAGTCCCCTGGGAAAGACTTGATTCTGGAGCCCCATGAGCCTGGGCTCAGTCATGGCTCCGGCCTTTCCTCCCTGAGTGACCTTGAGGAAATGACTCTACTCCATAATTGCATTTCCTTGTCTGTGAAACAGGGATAGAGCAGTTGCCTCCTCCTAGACCCTTGGCATTGATAAACAGTAAGTACTTAATACATGTCGAAGCTTGTTCTCGTGGCCATATGTATTGGAAGCACCGGGATCATTGAGTTCAGATCACTTGGTGTCCTGAGGTTTCCCTCATCTGATCTTACCAAATGGCTCCTTGCTTTGCAAACTCAGGAATTGAATATAATTGGGTAGTTCAGGATAGTTTATAGTCTTATAAGTATTAAAATAATTATCATTATCAGACCATCTGTCCTTAATGAATATTTGCTAATAGAGACCGTGAGTGGTGGAGAAAGAAGTCGTTTCACAGCTTACTAATTATAAGACTAATACATAACGTATGAAATAGGTAGCCATGCTATATAATAATATCTATTGTGTATTTGTAATAATTAACAGTGAGGTGTTAGGACTGTGTCACCTCTTACTGGAGATGCATGGAGGTTAATGATCTTCCCAGTGAGGTGGTTATATTAGTTTCCTTTTGCTGCTGCAACAAATTGCCACAAACTTGGTGGCTCAAAACAACATAGGTTTATTATTTTAGACTTCTGGAGGTCAGAAGTCTGAAATGGGACTTACCGGGCCAACATCAAGTTGTCAGGGCTTTGTTGCCCGTGGAGGCTCTAGGGAAGAATCCACTTACTTGCATTTCCGGTTTCTAGAGTCGGCCTGTGTTCCTTAGCTCCTGGCCCCTTCCATCGTCAAGGCCAGTGTCAGGCTGCACCACGCTGGTACTGTCTCTCCTGCCTCTCTCTTTCATTTTCCAGGGCCCTTGTGATTACGTTGGGCCCATCTGGATATTCCGGGATAACCTTCCCATCTCAAGTTCATTAGCTTAATTGCCTCTGCAAGGTCCCTTTTACCATGTAGGGCCACGTATTCACAGGTTTGGGGATTAGGATGCAGACGTCTCTGTGGGGCCTTGTTCAGTTGACCATAGTGGTCCGGGGCAGGTAGGGCCTCTGTGTTCTATGGCGTCTGCAGGCTCCCTATGCAAGGTCTCTCTGCCTTCCCCTCCCAGGCCCGGACCATGCAGACAAGGGTGGCTGCCCTTGTGGAGCAGGCTGAAGATGGGGACACCTTCAGTGAAGTGGCCCCGTCATGAGTGGGATGTGGGTGAGTAGCCCCGGAAGCTGAGAGCACAAGACTAGGTCAGAGTGCAGGCAGCAGGCCAGTGTCTGGACTCTGATGGCCCAGAGGTCGGGTCGCAGCTCTCTCCACCTGGCTGTATGTGCTGGGGCTGGCACTTCACCCACTGAGAACCTCGGTGTCCTTTTCCGTAAACTGGGGGTGAGGTGGTCTGGGATGAGGCGATGTGCGAGAAGCGGTAGGGATGTTGCCGGCACGCCCTAAATTTAAGACACCCCGACTGCATCTGAGTCGCAAATGTCTGTGCCGTCGAGGCAGACTCTGCTGTCCACCGCCTCTTCCCGAGCCCGAATTCCTTCCCTGGGGTCTGAGTAGGCGCTGGGAAAAATCAACCGGAGGAAACCTCCTTGCAGAGCCCCCGTCCCCTGGCCATGCCCTGAGTACCGCTATTTTTACATTCTCTCACTTTTGTGCATTGTTTCCTGACTCTGCAAACACAATCCCTCACAAGCCAGGGCGGCGGGGGCGGGGGGGGGGGGGTGGTGGGGGACTCCTTCACTAGCCCCAGGAACAATTGTTTGGGGAGAAGGAAAAAAAAAAAACGGCTGCTCTGAGGAAAAAACAAAACCTCTTGAAAGTCATTGTCTTCAGATGTCAAGTGTCAGCCCCTTGGAGGGGAGACCACATTCCACCCATTGTCCTGCCACAGACAGGCACAGGGACCCCAGGACGTCCCGCCGCCCCGCCCTGCATCCTGGGGCCCGTGAGTGACTTGGTTTGCTTTGTCTGGGACATTCCGGCGGGAAATACCACCCAAAGCGGAGCCTGTTCCCAGCCGCCACCGTCCTGGTCACTTGAGGCTTTTCCTCGCAGCGGCCCCCCCCCCCCCCCCCCCCCTCCGCCCCCCTGATCAGCATAGGCTGCTGCTGACTATAAGGGCTGACTCTCGTTTTGTGTTTTCTAGCGCATTTCATCTCAGCTCAAGGTGGGCACTGTGTGTGTGTGTGTGTGTGTGTGTGTGTGTGTGTGTGTGTGTGTGTAACAGCTTAGTGGGGTGTCATTCATGTACCGTATGATTTACCCACCTAAAGTGTGCAATACAGTGGTTTTTGCTATAGTCACAGAGGTGTGCAACCATCACCACCATCTAATTTAAGGACATCTTCAGCAGCCCCCAAGAAGAAACTCCATACCCATCAGCATTCAGTTACTGTACTCGTACCCCCATT
This sequence comes from Callorhinus ursinus, assembly GCF_003265705.2. Taxonomy (NCBI): domain Eukaryota; kingdom Metazoa; phylum Chordata; class Mammalia; order Carnivora; family Otariidae; genus Callorhinus; species Callorhinus ursinus. The sequence continues at coordinate 9,580,085 of NW_027397115.1, forward strand.
TCACAGGGAGAGAAACTGAGACAACAGAGAGGCCGCCCAGGGTCTCGCGGCCAGTAAATGACAGAGCCAGGGTCGCGCCCACATACTGGCTCTGGAAATGTTTTCTTCACTCTGATGTAATGCAGTGGTTCTCAGCTGGGAGACATTTTGTCGCCTAGGGGAAATTGGGCAATGTTTGGGGGCATTTCTTGTCGTCACAGCCAAGGGCAGCCTTTGTTACGTTACTTTGCAGGGAGAGGCCAGGGATGCTGCCAAACATCCTACTGTACACAGGACACCCCCACAACAATGAATTATCTGTTCAAATATCAGCGGTGCTAAGGTTAAGAAGCCCTGCCATAATCCCACTCTGATTGAGCCCATTCTGCAGGAAAAAACGCTGAGGGGCCCAAAGGAGGGGGAGAAGTTGGGGTTAGGATAGGAAGGATCTCAGACCACGTTGCAGGTCTAGGGGACAAGAACAAGGGGAGAGAAATTCCCAACAGTGTAGAAAAGATTCAGCGGGAATGAGATCTGTGTTCCATTAGTGATGTCTGCCCCGGGTGAGGGTGTGGGGACAGTGGGCTCTCAGTTGCCGGGCCTGAATCTAGGACTAGGATCTCACACGCAGATGCTTCTGGGGCCAAGTAGGAAGATGGGTATAAGCAGCAGGTTGGGTAGTGGAAAACAGTAGCGCCGGCCCTGGATAAAGATGGGAGCCGTCATGCTGGGGCCCTGCGGGCATTTGAGACCTGTGGTCAGCTTTTCCAGAAGAAGCTAGGAACTGTGATTTTAACGGGAAATCTGGTATTCAGACCTAGGCCTGAATTTTCTCAAAGCCCACGGCTGGTCAGACGAAACATGCCTGTGGGTCACCGGTTTGAGAGTGAGTTTTAGCTTGATAGCATGCAGGAGGCTCCGCCTGAGTCCTTGTTGAAGGAATGGCGGGTTGTTGGTGAGTTCAGGGAAGATCACAGGTCAGGCCCCAGCCCTGGGGTGGGGGTGGGGGGGTCCTGTGTGGGGAAAAGTGTTGGCTTCCCCTCTGTGACCCCCCCCTCCCCCTATGATTGCATCAGCCTGTTCACAGCAGGTTGTAGCAACTTGGTTTTTGCTTCATCTTCAACTTCCTCCATAGTCAGGGATGAAGTGGGGCTGGGTGAGAACTGGACACCTTTTTTCAGGGCCTAGAAACTAGGCTGGGCGTAGGGCGAGTCTTTTCTAAATGATTGATGATTCATCAACTAAACACGTATGATCTACCACGTGGCAGGCCCAATCCTGGGCTCTGGGGTACAGTGGTCCCTGGACAGACAAACATCATTGCCTTCCTGGAACTGACAGCCTGGTGCACTAGATGAACAATAGGCTGATAAACAGACGTGCATATTATCCACAGTGACAGGTGCTATGGAGAACACAGGACAGGAGCAGGGACAGATATTTTGGTTAGGATGGTCTTGGAAGGACTGAATGTGCCTCAGGGCCTTTGCACTGACAGTTCCCTCTCCCTCGAATGCCTTTCCATCGGATATCTGCAAAGCTGCTATCGCACCTCAGTCCCCGAGTATCTGTCTCCTCAAATGCCATCTCATCGGAGAGGCTTTCCCGGACTGTGTCTGTGAAACAGCTCCCCCACCCCATCCCTCTGTGTTTCCTGATCCGGCTTTATTGTTACTCCTAGCACTCATCTGTCACTGCTGTCACATTTTAAAATCCGTGTGTAATTGGTCTTGCCGCTGCTCCGCGAGGGCAGATTTACTCAGTCACCGATACGTCATTGGCTCCTAGCACAGGGCCTGCCTGGCACACAGTAGGTGTGTAGTAAGTGTTGAGTAAATGGGTGGCTGCAGGAATGAGCGGACGTGCCTGGGGCAGGGTCATGTCCTGTGTGTCTGCAGGGTGCAGGTCCGTGCCCGGCGCACACAGGCCTGGGTAACGCTGGTTGGGCCGGAGAAGACTTGGTGGTGGCCTTCTCCCCCGAGAACATAATCATCCCCAGGATCCTGCACCCTTTTGTGGCCCAGCCCCGCTCCCTCGGCCCAGAACCCCGGCCGCTTCTTCCAGGTTCTTCCAGGAAGCCTTTGTAGTTGACAGAGTTTTTACCTGCATCATCTTGCTTAAACCTCAACTGCCTCTTTTTTCAAACAAGGATGTAGAGTCAGAGAAGGAGGGTGACTCACTGAGGCCATGTGGTTGGCAGTCGGCGGGGCAGGATGGCGACGTGAGCCGTTAGTGACGAGGCTGTGACGGACGGCACACTACAGTTTATAAAGCCTTCCCTCTTTCTCACTCCAGGAGACTTGGAAGCAGGCAGGCAATCACAGAACTGTTTTTATGCAAAAAACAACTATCCTAAGCATTCCTCAGCCACCTCCTCGGACTTCAGCCCCCGCCCGACCCCCTTCAAGATGGTGCTGATCACCGACGTATTTCAGTGTTGTAGCAACCAGGGAGGCCGTCCTGGTTCGGACTGGGGAATGTCAGTCCAGCCTGGAGGGGCCTCTGTTAACCAGCCAGCGTGCCTTCCTTCTTCAAAGGCTTCCCTCCTGCGGACAGGGCCGTTCCAGGTGTTTCCTCCCCGCCTCAGCAAGGCCCTCGACCCTCTTTCTTTTGGAGGCCCCATGGTGGGCCCCCAGCCAGACTTGCCACTCACCCCTGCAGTCCTGTGCCTGGTGGCTTCGTCTGGCCAGCAGAGCTGCAGGGCCCACCGGAGGTGCCAGGGAATGAACACGCCCTCCGCCCTGCCCTCTAGGCAGGACGGGTTGTATAAATGCCCCAGCTCCCTTGCTGGCTCTCAGGCGCCCCCCCCCCCCCCCCCCCCCCCCCCCCCCCCCCCCCCCCCCC
>NW_027397115.1:9583007-9679337 GCF_003265705.2 Callorhinus ursinus
CCCCCCCCTCCCCCCCATCGCCCACCCTGGCCCCTTGCTTGCTCTCATGCCCTATACTGGCTGCCCTCCCTGTCCGGGCCCACTTCTCCCCTCCCTGCCTGTGTTTGCTGGAGCACCTCCCAGGTTGACTACTTGCATTCAAATCCTTGTCCCGGCCGGCATCTGCTTCTGGGGGCCCAGCCTCATAAGACTCCCATCATGGCCAGCCTGCTAAAATATGCCCACAGTCCATGTCCTCTGTGCTGGCTATATGCGCAGCTCCAGGTGGAGCTGCTTGGTGCTTGACATGGTGATGTAGGTTGTGCTTAGTAGACATTTAAATCAAGATTTATTCATTTGACGACACAGTTTTCTTTTTATATTTGGAGCCAGTACTTGGATTTTTTAAAGGTCTCCGGGGTTTTGTTTTTTAAAGATTTTATTTATTTGAGAGAGGGAGACAGCGTGAGAGAGAGAGAGTGTGAACATGAGTAGGGGGAAGGGCAGAGGGAGAGGGAGAACCAGACTCCCCGCTGTGGGGCTCAATCCCAGGACCCCAGCATCATGACCCGAGCCGAAAGCAGACGCTTAAGCCATGGAGCCACCCAGGCACCCCAAGGTCTCCAGTGTTTCTGACGGTCCGAGAATCAGCGCCTAGAGGCCAGGGGGAAGGGGCCTATTCTTGTTTAATATGGAATTAAAAGTGCCTGCCCCTTCCATGGTCATTTATTGAGCACTTACTGGGCACCCCTTGTGAGCCTGGTGCTGAGCTGGATCCTGGGGGCTCTCAGCATGGGGGTGGAGGGAGACACAGAGTTGCATTTAATCTTTAATCTTTATGTGAGCACCTTGCAAGGTGAGGCCCTGTTACCCAGGCACAGAGCCTGGCCAGCTGACTCTAGAACCCCCATGTGCTGATTTATGCCCTGGTTTCCTTTTCCCTAAAATGGGGATATTCACAGCACACCTCGTAGGATTGTTCTCAGGGACAAACAAGCTGGTCATCGGGTACTTGCGAACCCACTGACTTCTCTGTGCCAGGCAACAGTCTAGGCTTAGGGGTGAATGGTGTGTGAACAAGCCGCTTCTTTCCTGGTGTAGACATGGCAGGCAGTAAATGAGTGACAAGCAAGGAAATAGATATGTGTAGGTGGAGGTGAATGCTGTAGGGCAGAAAAAGATGGCTAAGATAGAGCGAATGGAGGGGAAGGATGGGCTTCTGCTGTAAGTGGGGTGGAGGGAGAAGACCTCTCAGAAGTGACATTTGATTCCAGATGGGAATGAATTGAGTGAGGAAGGGGCCCTGCAGATATCTGGAGACAGTCTTCCAGACAGAGGGAACAGCAAATGCAAAGGCCCTGAGGTGGGCTGGTGCTTGGTGTGTTCATGGAACAGTATGGAGGCCTCAACTGTAGCTTATTTTTAGTGCTTACAAGAAGATATTTGTCTTTTAAAGCTATAGTATGACGTAACATTATTTGTGCTGTTTTATATAATGACACAAGTTTTATATACATACGCAGAATTTATAATGTTTTATATGAGCTGTCACATGAAGGAATAAGTCTGAAGTTGCAGAAGGAATGTTATTTTCTCTCAGTCCTATCTGGTATATCTGTGACTGAATATGTAACTGACTGTGACGTCTCAAATCTGCAATTTGGGTATTTTGGGAAAGTTGTTCTGGGCAGTGGCTTTCTGCTCCTGGCACAGGCCCCACAAAAAGTGGCGAGAATGGAGTGCAGGAGGTTTTGCTCTCAGCCTGGTTGGTGGCAGGGGCTGTGGATGAGGGAAGGTCTCTCTCTCCTGCGGGCTGTGGGAGTGCCAGGCCAGCTCGTCGGGGGCTGGCCGAGATGGGCACCTTCCTGGGGGGCCTTGTGGCTTCCAGAGTCAACACAGAGAAGGAGGGGTGGGCAGCTCAGAGGCTCAGGGCAGAAGCAAAGCCTTCTCACCTCATATTTGCCTGGTTCCTGCTCTCTGCAGGCGGGCACTGCCCCGTCCACACAGCAACACACGCCGTTCAGGAGGAGAAGGCAGACTAGCCTCCTTGATGCTAAAGAAGTGATAACTTGGGTGGGCAGGAGGGCCTGGTTTGTTTAGCAACCTCTCCTGTCAAAAAAAAAAAAAAAAAAAAGGAAGTAACATACATTTATGCTAGAGAATGACTTGTGATTTGAAAGTGGCATGCTCATTTTGGAAATGCGGGAAAAAAACAGAAACGAAGAAAGAAGAAAATTAAAATCACTTGTAATTCTACTCTCAGAATTAGGTTCCACGGCTAGCGATAAAACCCAAGAAAGAGTGCCTTCAATGAGATGGAAGTTTTCTTTCTTATTGAATTATAGGCAGCCTGGGGCAGATACACTGAGGAACATAAGCTTCTCTGTTGCTGCTCCATCTTCTTCGGTATGGTTTCCACTTCATGGTACAAGGTGGCTGCTTGACCTCCAGGCATCACATTGGTTATCCAATCAGCAGGAAGGAGGTATAGCTGAAAAGAATCCCCACCTGTTCTTCCCACCCCCAGGGATACCTCCAAGATGTCGTACATGGTACGAGCACTTAGAGCCCCTAGCCCAAACTTAGTCACACGGCCATGCCTAGCTGTAAGGGAAGCTGGGAAATAGTCTTTATTCTAAAATCTTGGATTCTATTTCTAAAGGAAAAGGTCAGACCAGATATTGGGGGACAGCTAGTAATCTCAGCCTTATTCTCACACAGTTTAGGTTCTTTCCTTCCACACTTCTTTTTTCTGTGCTTATGTGGAGATGATTTATTTAACCAAAAATGAGATTATATTTTATGTATTCTGTAACTTGTCCCCCCCCCCCATTAGGGATCCATCAGTGGCCTTTGTCCATACCATGAAATGGACTTCTGAAAAACCATTTCTAGCATGATCATCCTTTGTGGAGATGACAATTTAACTAAACCCCAAGTGATAGAATTATAAATCAGATACTGAAGTTCAATCTCGATGCCATGTGTGAGATTTATTTTTTGCCATGGCATAAATGCCCAGAACTTGCACGGATAGAGCATAGGACTTGGGCATTCGAAGGAGTCAGTGGGCCTTGAAGGGTTCTCCCCAAACTCTGGCCTGTGCTGGGAGCAGGCCATGCAACCCCTACTCTGCTGCTGATATTACTGTTTTATTGTTACCGCTTGGACTCCAGGGCCCTGCTCTTCTGTGACACGCTGCTTCCCTGGACACCTGGCCACCCCGACCATGTGGGGGGATGGGCCCCCCCTTTCTCTGTCCTTGCTGTAATCTGGGGCTTCCCCGCCCCCCAGCTCCCCTTACTCCTGACCGGTCCCCTGGCCCTCTCCGGTTTCACCATATGTCTGGTGAGGTCACCCTGGCCACGGCAGGGGTGTCCTTGGGGGCAGCTGAGCCCACCTGCCCCCCTCAGTGATCAGGTTGCTGGCATCAGTCTCAGAGAGCGACCTCGAGGCCTCTTTCCATCCTTTTTCTCTTCAGGGAGAGATTTGTCCTCCCCAGGCTGTGGCTGCAGGTTCCAGACAGATGGCAGCTCCCTGGAGGCACCCCGAAGGACAGCTGCTACCTGTTTTATGCTCATGTGGTTTGTTGTCTGCAGTTACTCACTGAGGATGTGTGTGTGTGTGGAGGGGTAGGCTGAGGACTCATCACCAGGCCAAACTGCCTGGGTTCGAGGCCCAGCTCTGCCACTCGCTAGCTGGGTGGCTTTGGGTAAGCTCTTCACAGCGCTGGGCCTCAGTTCCCTCCTCTGTAAAATGGGCACAGCCATAAGAGTACCTTCCTGCTATGATTACCTGAGGATTAAAATGCTTAGCGCAGTACCTGACACATAATAGGGCCCCAAGATGTAAGGGATGGTAATAACAAACACTAGTAAATGTTTTATTATTACTATTATTATTATTACTGTTATTATTCCAGTACTCCCAATTCTGTACCAGTTACTTCTGGAGCCTCTTCTGGGCCCCCCTTCCTCAGTTTCTCTCCCTGTCCCACCTCTCCTCCACACCTTTGTTGAGCACCTGCTGTGGGCTAAGGAGCCGGCAGTGAATGAAACCGCCTTCTGCCCTGAGACCGCTCCCACTCTGTGGGGGCGATGCTCCCAGACAGTGAGGTACACACATAATTCCGTCGATGAGGCCACTGCCGACAGTGATCAATTCTGGGAAGGGTGGCAGGGTTCAGGTGGCTGTGGGGAGTGTGGCAAGACCCTCCTTTCTCTGGGTCTAAGAGGAGGCCTCCCTGAGGGGGGGGGGGGTCTCCTGTGCTAGGTGAACGTCTGGGAAGAAAGCTCCCTAGGCCCAGAGCAACCACCACAGAGGTCTGGGCGGGGACAGGCTCGCTGTGTTCCCCGGACAAAAGGAGACCAGCTCCCATAGCTGAGCAAGGGGTGGGAGGAGCCCTCATCCTGCAGTGTCTTGTCTTTCTGGGTTTTAGTAAGAGCCTCTTCTAAGGCATGGGTTACTCTCCCTTGGCGCTACTGACATTTGGGTCCAGATACATCTCTGTGGGGCCCGTCCCGGGCGTTGCAGGATGGTTAGCAGCATCCGTGATCTCTACGCAGTAGCACTCAACCTCCCTAGTCGTGACAACCCCAGGAACCTGCAGATATTGTCCTCTCTTCCGGAAGGCACGATTACCTCTGAGTTGGAAACCACTAATCCAAGGCAAGGTGGGGCAGGTGTGAGCCTGCCATCAGGACACCTGGTTCTTCTTCTTTTTTTTTAAGATTTTATTTATTTGACAGAGACACCAGCGAGAGAGGGAACACAAGCAGGGGCAGTGGGAGAGAGAGAAGCAGGCTTCCCGCAGAGCAGGGAGCCCGATGCGGGGCTCCATCCCAGGACCCTGGGGTCATGACCTGAGCCGAAGGCAGACGCTTAACGACTGAGCCACCCAGGAGCCCCAGGAGACCTGGTTCTGATCTGTGTTTTGTCACTAACCTTTTGCTTGACCTCAGATGAGTGCCTCTCATGCTCCCCGGTTTCCTCTGTGTAGTAGGAGCTCTCTGGAGATGGCAAACACACAGCCCTACTAGCCCCACCATTACCATAGCTGTGGCAGACATGACTAATCAATCATGTTGTGTCTGGGAGCCCTGGAGACACTTGGGCCCAATGAGCAGCTTCTGTGGTCCTCTGTGAGCGGCAAGCGGGAGTCACACAGTCCTGGGCTCAGGTTTGGCTCTGTTGACTTCTGGCTAGATGACTTCCTTTAGGTTACTCATCCTCTGGGCCTCAGTTTTTCTTATCTGTAGAATGGGACCAAAATACCCCGAAAGCTGATTGTGGGGTTCAAAATGAACAAATGATGGGACCGTGTGAGTCTCAGCACATGTTTGTTGCATGAAAGAATGAGAGCACGTGGATCTTGTCCCAGGTTTGGAGTCGTGGGGACTCTCATCTGCTGCTGGTTGGAGTGTATGTGGGTGCGATCATGTCACAGAGCTGTTTGGCCTTAACTAGTCAAGTTGAACATGTCTCTAACATCTGGCCAACCATTCCACACCTGGTATACATCTGGAGAGACTTGCGTGCTTGTACCTCAGGAGATCTGGGTATACATTTGGAGGATCTGGAGCACCTGGGCCCCATGGACCTGCTGCTCATTGTAGCATTGTTTATCGGAAGGACATTTGAAACAACCTAAACTTCTGCCTCATGATAGTGGGTGCAATACTTTTAAGTATTCAGCAACAAAGTGAACAACTTGAGATCTTAGTGTGGGTTGGGTGCCCAGAAGCAGATCCAGAGACTGATTCAGGGGGGAGGAGTTTCTTTGGGAGGAAGCACTGAGGGACTACCAATAGCCAAGTGAGGGATTGAGGTAGGGGATGGAAGGTGGCCACGCAAGGTGTGTCGTCAAGCAGGTTGCCATTGTGGGCCACTGGGGAAGTGGCATGGGTCACGCGCCTCGGGCTTCTCATCTGTCTGCCTGGCCTGCCCTGCCCTGGGAGGGGGCCCTCAGGCTCCGAGATGGGGGGCCGGCAGCTGGAAGGGGTGCTGGCGTGCACCCCAGGGGTAAGGACTGAGGGACGTGGGTGGGGTCCGGGTGACAGGTGTTGCCAGGCGCGCATAACAACATGGATGAATGTGGAAGATGGGATGTCGAGTGAGAAAAGCAAGCTGCTGAAAGTGCATCATTTATAGAAATGTTGTAAACACGCAGAACAGTGTTCTTTATTGCTTATCCATTCACATGTGCATGGTAAGTGGGCACCATGTCCAGGACGGGGGCAGGGGTGCCTTGCGGGAGGGCAGGTGCATAGGTGGCTCCCCTCTTTCTGTGGTGATTCATTTCTTCTTGTTCTTCACTGAGGTTTGATGTTCACATGGTACATGGATAAAGTACACCCTGAGGAGGCTTTGCATATGCATTGGCCTGTGTAACCGGTGCTCAGATCAATAGAACATTTCCAGCACCTCCCAGGGCTCCCTTGTGCCCCTTCCCAGTCGGCACCTCCCCCAGATTTGATGAATTTCTTTTAGAGAATGGTTTAAAGCCAATTTGGGATAATGCTAGGATTTTCCAATGCTGAGTTTGTGGGTGTTGGTTGGATTTTTCTCTGTCCTTTTCTAAATCCTTCACGTATTCCATCATCATCATCACCAAAAGCAGAGGGGGGACTTGGGCAGGTGTGGGGGCAGGCAGCACCGACTGACAGAGATTGTGGGGCCAAAGCAGAGTCTCAGGCAGCCCTGGGAATCCTGAGAATGGCCTCATCTCTAAGGGAGGTTCCCAAGACAGAGCTGCTTTTGGCCGAGCGTTCCAGAGCTGTCAGGCTTGGACCGGGAGTCGCCCCCGAGGGTCATTCTAACCGCCTGCCTGCACGGAGGGTATTGGCACCGCCTGGAAAAGCCGGTCGTGCCTTGGGCCGCTCAAGGGCTGGGCCCAGAGCCCCTGCCTACCCATTCTTTCCGGGTCACGAGCTGCCCATTGGCCTGTTTGTGGCTGCTCTGTGGGTGGCCTGAGCCTGTCATTGTCCCAGCACAATAGTGGTGGCTTTGCTTGCTCGAAGAAACCAGGACAGGAAGCCCCGATCTAGGCCAGCACTCCCAGCTTCCTGCTGTCCCCAGCGGTGCTGGGCCAGTGGGCCTTTGTCTCTCTCCTGATCAGGAGGCTGGAGGCCGGCTTTCCCGGCAGTGCCACTGCCCTGCTGAGGCATCCTCTAGGAGCTCCTGTCCCCTGGCCCCGTGGCCCTTTAAAAGGCAAGGTCAGCAGGCTTCCAGCAGGCTCCTGCTGTGTGTCGGGCACATCCCATCCCTTCCTTTGATTGTTGAGGGCTTGCGGTATGCCAGGCACTACTGTAGGCCCTGGGGATATAGCTGGGAAGAGAGGCAAGCGCCCTGCCCTCATGGAGCTTCCATTCACTTTATCCTGTTACATTCTTGAAAGGTAGGGCAGCAGTGCTATGATCCCCCTATTTGGGAATCGTAAACTGAGACTCAGAGAGGCTTATGCATTTTCCTGAGGTTATGCAGCAGGAAAGAGGAGGAACTCTGGTTTAAACACAAACTGTCAGTTTTTCCAAACCTGGCCTTTATCGTTGGATTGGGGTAAAGGTTTCATTCCAGCCATGCTCCCTCCTTATCTTGGCTGATGTAGATTGCCTAACCTCACTCTTTTCTTTTCTTTTTTTTTTTTTTTTTAAGGTTTATTTATTTGACAGAGAGAGAGACACAGCAAGAGAGGGAACCCAAGCAGGGGGAGTGGGAGAGGGAGAAGCAGGCTTCCCGTGGAGCAGGGAGCCCGATGCGGGGCTCGACCCCAGGACCCTGGGATCATGACCTGAGCCGAAGGCAGATGCTTAACGACTGAGCCACCCGGGCTCCCCTAACCTCACTCTTTTCATCTGTCAAATGGACTTTTAATGGAAGATGGGAAGGTGGGGAGTGTATGAAGACAAGGAGGGCTTCCTGTAGGAGGTGACATTTGAGCTAAGGCCTGATGGATGAGAAGCAGCTGGCCCATGGCAGAGTTGGGTAGAATACCCTGCTAGTAAGAGCAGCATGTGCAGAGGTCCTGAGGCAGGAATGTCTCCTGGCAGATGGAAGAAATAGAATGATGGTGGGGCTGAAGATTGTTGAGGTGTGGAGTGATGAAGTACTGGAAGGTGTGGTAAGAGATTAACTAGGACAAGATTATGGGGGGCTTTATGGGCCGTGGAAGGATTCTTTGTTGTTGTTGTTTTGTTTCGTTTTTGTTTTTAAGCATAGTTGGAAGCCATGGAGAATTTTAAGCTGTGGATTGACAGGATCTGATTTACATATTTAATAGGATTCCTCTGGCTGTGTGTGGAGAAAGGACTTTGGGGGCAATGAGGGGGAACAGGGAGGAGGTGATTGCACCTTGGACTGGGGCAAGGGTGGTCATGGAGGTGGAGAGAAGAGGTTGGATTTTTTTTTTTTTTTAAAGATTTATTTATTTGAGAGAGACAGAGAGACAGAGAGGGTGCACGCTCAAGCAGGGGGAGGGGCAGAGGGAGAGTGAGAATCTTCAGGCAGATTCCCCGCCCAGCGTGGAGCCTGATGCGGGGCTCAGTCCCATGACCCATGAGATCATGACCTGAGCGGAAACCAAGAGTCGGATGCCCAACTCACTGAGCCACCCAGGCGCCCCCAAGGTTGGATTTTTAATACCTGTTGAAGGTGAAGCTGATAGAATTTGCTGATGGATAGAAGTGGGGTGCCAGAGAAAGAGGGGCATGGAGGGTGACTGGGACAACTGGGGGGTTTTGGCTGGAGCCCCCGGCAGGCAGCGGTGCCAGGTGGTGTGGGTTGGGGGGCGGGGAATCAGGAGCTAGGTTTTTGGATGCCCCTCGGCATCCAGGTGGAATATGTGGAGTCTTCAGGGGAGAAGTCCAGGCTGGGGACTTAAACATGGGCCGAGGGGACTGGTGGGGATGGCTGTGCCTGGCTCTATGTCCTTGACTTTCCTCCCCATGACCCACTGCCTGAGGCACCAGTGCACCGCCTCCTAGGAGACCCGAGTCTGCGGCCGGCCGGCGCCCCGCGACAGCCCACTGACATCGCTTGGGTGATGGAAAGGGTCTGACAGCCGTCTGTGGAAGGCCAGCCTCCTTTTGGCCTGCCTGGCCCTGCTTTCCTCCACCCTGGGCTGTCCCCTCTGTCTCCCCGCCACTCGGAGATCTCCCCAGACAAGCATGGGCACAGGAGACACGCTCTTAATTAACCAGCAGCCGGGCTCTGTGGCGGGGACCGTGTGTAGATCCCCATCGCTGTAATCAGCTGTGGCAGGGAGGGTGAGCGATGGGCCACCGCAGCTCCTCGCGGCTCTTTGGCCGTGACCGGCCTGAGAAGTCATTTTCACAGGGGATGTCCTAGAGCTGATGCCAGGTCAGCTCAGGTCCAGGTCCTCAAGTCGGGACAGACCAGGCAGAGTTTGCTGTGTGGGACAGGCCTCAGTCTCCCTCGGGTGCGTCTCCCCTCGGCCACGTACTTGTCAGGAGATTTTCTGCTGCCTGCTCCGTCCCAGCCACACGAGGGTCAGGCCACCATCATTTGTCATTTCTCAGGGCGGCTGCACCCATCCATTCTGGTGCCCCTGCCGTCATGCTTGACCCCTAAAATCCAGTTCCTTACAAAAACCACCAATATTTGGCCAGTATTTAAAAACTGGGAGATTTTGCTTAAAAAAAAAAACAAACAACTTAATTTCTGGCTTCTGTTGAAAAAAATCCCAGAACATCTGGTGGTACTGGGCCGACCGGCTTCCCACCTGACCGCACTTGGAGGGGAGAAGCAGCCATCCCCCTTGGGATAGAAGCAGCCACCCCCCCTCCCTTCATCGTTGTCTGTCACATTGCAGAGGACAGAGATGACTTCTCTGTTCTGAGCCCCTGAGAAAAGTGGCGGGACAGCTGGGGTCCGTCCATACAGCAGGATCCCGGGCAGCTGTGAAAAAGAATGAAGATGCTCCCCGTGAAGGAAAGGAAGGATCTCTAAACAGGATTAAGTGGGAAAAGCAGGTGCCGCATGTCCTGGGTATGCTGCTATTTTTTTGTGTGTGAAAAAGGGGAAGAATAAGAAGACGTGTGCGTGTGTGTATGTGTATAAGTATATATATCCCCGTTTGTCATTTTTGCATGAAGATTCTCTGGAAGGTTACCCAAGACACTAGTAGCTGTGGTTCCCCTGGGAGGTGGGGAGGGACTAGACACCCTGGGGCCCGGGGTGTAGGAGAGAGGCTTTTCGTATTTTTGACTCTATATTTTTGACTTTTGAACCGTTTGAATGTGTTATTATTTAGAAGTTAAATTTTTGGAAAAGAGGGGGGAAGAAGGGAAATGAATTATGGCCTGGGAGAGACCTGTGGGTGAGGAAGCAGATGGGAGTGTGTCTTCCTGAGGGTAAGAAGGCTTTGCCATGTTCCCTGCACAGGGCCTGGGGTATAAGACATGCTCAGTAAACACTTGTTGACTGAATGGGGGTGAGGGGTATTCCAGTGTGTTTAATGCAGAAGCTAGGTAGGTTTTTCCTTATTCCCTGCCCACGTCCCTGGACCATGGTGCCTCCCGTGTCCGTCCTAGGTGGCATTGGAACTTGTGGCCCTCCTTTTGGGCCATCCCTGGGAGATCGGAGGCCTGCATGTTCACCTCTCCTTGCTTCTCTTCCTCTAGGCATTCCTGCATCGCATCCGGCAGAACGTGGCAGACTCTGTGGAGAAGGGCCTCACCGAGGAGAACGTCAAGGTGTGGACTGCTGGCTAGCCCCTTTGCAGACTGTCCTTGCTCCTCCAGGGGCGCGGCTCCGAGGGCAGAGTGGGAGGCGCACCCACCCTGCTGGCCGCTGGCTTTGCCTTCCCACAGCTTGCTCCCTGCAGCCCCTGGGGGCTCTGCGCTTGGCGGACGTCAGGAGGACTCAGCCAACTCGAGGCTGTGTCTCCTTGCTCACCATGGCCTCCTGGCTTCCAGCCTTCTCTGTGCCAGGCCCCCTGGCGTGGAGCCAGTGGAAAATCCCTTCCCAAACGCCCCTGGGAGCCTTGGCACCTCCAGCTGCCCTCTTGGCAGCCCTGGCCTGTGCCCCTGCACTGGGCATTGAGTGTCGAGGCAGAGCAGTTGAGTAATTGGGTCTGGCCTTCGCCTTGGCTGTGGCTCTGGGGAGTTTCGGGAGGATGTCAATAGGCCCTCTGTGTGCGTGGCGGAGGCCCCTGCACTCCCTGGGCCTGGCTTTCTAGCGTGACCTCACTCTCTGGGAAGCTGCCTTTAGTTCTTGGGGCTCCGGGGTCCTGGTCCAAGGGGAGAGCGGGGGGCAGCGTGGGGGTGGGAGTCAGAAGTGCCTGACTCGTATAGCACACGAAGGACTTGGTCCAACAGGACATTCTCCCCACATGCCTTGGTCAGTCTGGACAGGAACCTTACAGTGGATAATCCTGAGTCTAGTTTTTTGGGTAAGAAAGCTAAGGCTTTAGATGTAAAGAGACCCGCTCAGGTCTCACTGCCTGGCTGGTCCCTGATAGCGCTGGGATTTAAGTATTTTATGCATGCATGTATTCTTCGTTCAGTAAATATTTACTGAGGACCTGCTGTTTATTTATTATGTGTTTTTCTCACAATGTATTTCTTTGTTGCAATTTAAAAATTATTAGAATTTTGAATTGTAACATTATAGTTTTTAAAAAATTCCTTTTTTAATGAGCTAGGACTCCTTTTTTAATGAGTGAAGGGTGCATCCTAAGTGTCAAACGTGAAGCAGTTTCACATATGAACACAACCACAATGAAGACGGAGCATTTCCTGCCCCTGCGGGCTCCTCTGTGTCCCCCTCCCCGTAAATGCCCACTCCCCAAAGAAGAACCACTGATTAGTTTTGCCTGTATGTGAATTGTTTATAGAAGTGAGCTCTTTCACATCTGGTGCCTTTTGCTCACTGATATGTGTGTGAGATTTGCCCATGTTGTTATGTGTGGCTATGATTCAGTCTCTTTAATTGCTGGGTCGTAATCCGTAGTACGAATGTCCCATAATTTACCATCCATTCTCTTGTCGACGGATATTTGAGTTATTTCCAATTCTGGGCTTTTATATATGCCCCTAAGAATGTCTATATACATTCTTTTTTTTTTATGCTTTTTATTGTTATGTTAATCACTGTACATTACATCATTAGTTTTTGATGTAGTGTTCCATGATTCATTGTTTGTGCATAACACCCAGTGCTCCACGCAGAACGTGCCCTCTTTAATACCCATCACCAGGCTAACCCATCCCCCCACCCCCCTCCCCTCTAGAACCCTCAGTTTGTTTTTCAGGGTCCATCGTCTCTCATGGTTCGTCTCCCCCTCCGACTACTCCCCTTCAAGGAATGTATATATACATTCTTATATATGCCTTTTGGTGGACACAGGATCTCATTTCTTTTGGGAGACAGATATTTATTTTGAAATTTTGCAGCTGTCCGTTGAAGGAGGTATGACGGTAGATCTATCCTATCTGTCTTTAACAGAAGCCGATTTAACCATGTGAACTGGAAAGGGTGAGAGAGAAACAGAACCAGATAGTGCGGGTGGTTCTTCCAGCCACCTCCCTGACAAGTGTCCCCCAGGGCGAGGCAGAGGTGGAAGACACTCCCGGCTCTTTCACAGAGCAGCCTATGAAGAAGGGTCTCCACCCCTCTGCCTTCCCTGCCCACCCTCAGGCCATCTCCCTCTGCTGCCTCATTCCAAAGGTCTGTGGGGTTGCTCTTCATTCCTTGAGGTCTTCGCCTCAGATGTCACTTTCTCAGAGTGACCATCCCTGGCCCTCTACCTGGCCCTGGGACTCCCTTCCTGTTTTACTTTTGTCTTTAGTGCTTCTGGCCCCCCAGAACATTCTGTTCAGGTCTTTGTTGTCTGTCCCCATCCATTAGAATGTCACCTCCGTGGAGGCATGCACTTGTTTGTTCCCTGCTGTATCCCCCTGGGCCTCTAACTGTGCCTGGCACACAGCAGGTGCTCAGTCAGTATTTGCTGAAGGAATGAACGAGATAGAAACCCTAGAGGGAACCAGAAACCTGTATAACGCTGGGTTACCCCTGCTGCGAGCCCCAGTGGGATGGGTCCGGGGAGAGACTCCATTGTATTGTGTTCTAGTTTTTGAACCATGCGGGTACCTTCTTCAAAATTAAATTAAAAAAATGCACCTCTTTTTTAAAAAAGAAGGAGAAAAGAATTTATGCAGTTCAAAAGGACCTTAAGTAAGTAAATGAAAGTCTTCCTAGTTCTCTTTCCCAGAGATCCCTGCAGTTACCAGCTTGACTCTACATTCAAGTAGTCTCTGCTTTTAGCCTAGAGAGGACTGGACTTTTTTTTTTTTTAATTTCAATTTCAATTTATTTTTTTAAAAGATTTTATTTACTTGTGGGGGGCAGAGAGCATGAACTGAAGCGGGGGCAGAGGGAGAGGGAGAAGCAGACTTCCCAGTGAGCAGGGAGCCTGACACTGGGCTCGATCCCAGGGCCCTGAGATCATGACCTGAGCCGAAGGCAGATGCTTAACCGACTGAGCCACCCAGGCACCCCCATCCTTTTTTTTTTGTAAACACAAATGGGCCCATGCTGGAATCTTGCTTGGCACCATGATTTTCTTCCCCCTCACTTAATAATGTATATTCAGGATCATTCCTGGATTCCATATCCATATATACAGAGCTGTAGATTCTTTTTATAGGCTGCATAGTATTTCGGCATGTAGAATTTATTTAATTATAACCAGTCCAGTTTATTTAACTATTTGATGACTCCCCCTTTGGACATTTGCCTTTTTCCCCAGTTTTTTTGCTTTTGCAAATAAGGCTGTCTTATGCCCTCGTCTATCCACCAGGCTCTTCACCTTGGCATTATTAACACTTTGGGCTGGATAATTCTTTGCTGTGGGGGCTGTCTGTGTATTGTAGGGTGTTTAATAGCATCCCTAGCCTCTACCTAGGAGATGCTGGTAGCATCCTTCCCCACCATTTGTGATGACCACAGATGTCCCTAGACACTGGCAGACATCCCTTAGGGGACACAGTTGTCCCTGTTTGGAGACCACTGATTGACAGGCTGAATTCTAAAATGTAGAATTGCTGGGTCAGATTGTATATGCATTTCAAACTGTAGATTCATATGGGGAAAAAGGCACTCATATTATATATTGTGCAAGTTTACACAGCATATTTTGGACATCTTCCCCTACCATCTTGTCTTCTGCCACATCATTTAATAGGTGCGTGGAAGTACCCTCGTTGTTTTCAAGATCAGCCTTATGATCGGACATGCTGGTTGTCTAGCCATGATGAAAACTGTGATGAATGTCTTAATATAAAATTCTCTGCCTGCTGAGTGTGAACTTCAGTTCTGCTGCTCCCTGGACTATGTGACCTTGAGAATGTTAATTTACTTTGGGTCCCTGCTCTTCATCTATAAATGGGGAATGACAGTAGTCTCTACCTCATGGCGTTACAGTGAGCATTAGGTGCCATAAGTGCACGTAAAGTTCTTAGCACAGGATTAGGCATTAATCCCGTGTAATAAACATTGGCCATATTTTGTTTCAGCATTACGTTTATTAGGGGGAAACTGGCTCCAGTGATCAGAGTGCCTGTTGCATCATTATATCCTCATCCGCGCTGGGGGTTGTGTTTTTTTTGTTTTGTTTTGTTTTGCTTTGTTTTGTTTTTGCTTGATTTTGCTCTCCCCCTATGCCTTGATTAATGTGATCCTGGGCCTCCCTTTTCCCCATAGGTCCTGTTCTCGAACATCGAAGACATCTTGGAAGTTCATAAGGACTTCTTGGCAGCCTTGGAGTACTGTTTACATCCTGAGCCTCAGTCTCAGCATGAACTTGGGCATGTTTTCTTAAAATTCGTGAGTACAATCCCCCAGCCCCTGTCGGAGGCTGTGGCTTTGGGCAAGTGGGCTTCTTCCCCAGCTTCCCCAGGCAGGCCTGTCTGGGACATGGACTGGCAGGTGGCAGGCAGGCCCAGCCTTTGCCCCCAAGAGCAATGGGAAGCAATGCAGGCCCAGCAGATTCGTGGTATTTTTAGTGGGCTCTCCCTCCCCTTAGTGCCATGGAGAGTGTGGCTCCCTTTTCCTCAGGGCTCCTTGCTGAATGCCTGTGCCCTGGGGTTCCCCAGACCTCCTTGTCTGGCAGGGCCCTCCTGCCGCAGAGTGACCAACAGGGGCAGCCAGTGCCAAGAGGGTGGCCTTGGGTCAGACAGACCTGGGGGTGAGTCCCAGTTCGGCCAGCCCCTCACCCATGGGGGTATCTTAGGGTCCCACTTCAGCTGCTGCTCAGAGAGGCTGAGGCTTTTCATAATAGCTTCTGTCTTCCTGCAGGATTGCCAAGTTGCTTGGAATAGTGAGGGGATGGCTAAGGAAGGAAGGGAGATGTGGGCCCCCTAAAACCCAGCCACTGACTACTGAGTTGATCACAAACTGGCACAAACGTTCTCTTTGTGCTGGGCACTGTTCAAAGTGCTTTACATATTTTCATTCATTAAAACTTCAGAACAGGGCGCCTGGGTGGCTCAGATGGTTAAGCATCTGCCTTCGGCTGAGGTCATGATCCCAGGGTCCTGGGATCGAGTCTCGCATCAGGCTCCCTGCTCGGAAGGGGGCCTGCTTCTCCCTCTCCCTCTGCTGCTCCCCCTGCTTGTGCTCTTTCGCTCTCTCTGTCAAATAAATAAATAAAATCTATAAAAAAAAAAACCAAAAATCTCCAGAACAGCCTTCAACAGTGTGTACTATGATTGTTCTCACTTTGGAAGTAGGGGAACTGAGACCCCGAGAGGGTGAGTCCTAATGCAAGATTACACAGCCAGTGAGAGTTAGAGCCACTGTAATCTGGCCCCAGGGCTTCTATTTTTCACCATCTTAGATGATAAGTCTCCTGAAATACGCATTAAACACCTACTGTGTGCCAGGCACTGTACTTGGCCCTGACGATGCTGCCCTGTATAGGACGGGTTTGTTCCTGCTGCCCTGAGGCTCATAGGCTGGAGAAATGGAGGAGGCCATTTCAGATGGTGACATGGGCTGTGCAGAATATAAAATACAGATGTGGCAAGCAGTGACTGTGCTCGAGGATGTTTGAAATTGGGAAGTCAGGGACAGGGCTGCTAGAGTGAGCGAACAGGAGCACCCAGGTCATCTGAGTACATTTGGTAAATGACAGATAATTTTTTAGCGTAAGTATGTCTCATGCACTATTTGGGACGGACTTATACTAAGAAATGATTTGTTGTTCATCTGAAAGTTTGAACTCAACTTGGTGTCGTGTTTTATCTGGCAACCCTGGTCAGGGCAGGCCTCTGGACCGTGGTGAAATGGGATGATCTTGGGGAGGGACATTCCAGAGGGAGAGACGAGCAAGGGCAGCGGCGCCAGACTGGGAACAGGCATGTACCTGGGAGGAAGGCAGGCAGCGCCGTGTGGCCGGAGCCGAGTGAGTGACGGAGGGTGTGCAGGGGCGCCATGGGGGCAGATGCCACAGGGATCTTATTCTAAGAGTTGTAGGTTTTTAGCAGGGAGGTCATACGGTCTGCATATCCCGAGCTGTGTGAATAGGCGGACGATAAGTTGGGGAAACCCTTGCAAAAGTGAGACCTGGAGCTCATGCTCCCATCCACGCCGGAGATGTCTACGTGGCTAGCTCCGTCCCTTCTCTGAGTCTCGATGTTTTGGGTGTGAAATGAGTGGTTTGGAGCAGATGGCCTCTGTGGAGCATGTGTTGCCCCCCGGGTAGCTGTGGACAACAGCCGTCACCTCTGACAATCCTGGAGCCCTCCCTGGGGGCTCACCCCTCTTCCCCAGCTGTCCCCAGTGGGCACCTGCGTACTTCTCCCGCTTCGCAGCCCAAACCCACAGCCACACGGTCCCCACCCACCACATCTGTGTGTGCACAACTGCTTGTCCGTTTCTTCTTGGCACAGCAATCAAAGCCCCATGTGGGGCCCCTAGGAGGAAATTGAACGCTTGGGCTCCTAGCTGGCAAAAGCAGCACTTCCATGTCTGCAGGGTCCCAGGCCTGGGACACAGCGGGGATTGGGCTCAATGAAAGGACAGGGGGGTGATGGAGCTGGGCATGGTTTTGAGGAGGGGGCGTTGCCATTTGCTAAACTTAACCTCTTCAAGCCTCAAGCCTTGGGTCCCCTGCCCTTTTCGCAAGCTGAAGGAGAGGAGGACATTGCAGAGCACTCCCGAGAAGGGGCTTGGGATGAGCAATGACAAACCTGCAGCGATCTTATCACTCACTTACTCCCCTCTCCTGCAGCCATGGCAGACATTGCTAATCAGTCACAGCATTCTGCCTCTGGGCTCCCCAGGGGGAGCTCCGGAATTCTTCTCACCAGTGTTCCAGCCAGTGCTCCTCATCGATTGGGGTCGGCATGTGAGAATAAACAGATTTGCCTCTGCTTTCTGGCCCAACCTCTTCATTGTACAGATGGAGATGGACAGGGAGACCCTGTCACCTCACCAGGCTTGGGTCCAACTTTTCATTGTCTTCCCCCTTTCAGAGTGTGCATTTGTTAGGACTGTCTTCATTGCAAGTGACAAAACCACCAATTCAAATAGGCTTAAACAAAGAAACAAAAGACTTTATGACTCATTCAGATGAAACATTCCAGTGAGTGGGCTTTAGGCATAGCTGGATCCAGGGCCCCATATGTGTTTGCAGGACTTGGTCTGTATCTTTGGGCTCTAATTTCCTGTGTTGGCTTCATTCTTGAGGGGTGGGGCGGTGTATGCCTCACAGCGTGGCAGAGGTGGCCCCTCAGCAGTTTCAGGCCGACACTCTCCCAGCTTGCAGTGACAGTTCAAAGGGAGCTTCTCTTCACAGTAATTCCCGCATGAGTCTTTGAGGGCTGTCCTTGGCCCAGATTGAGTCACATGGCCACTGCAGCCCGGACAGGCAGCTCTCTGACTGGTTTGGCCTGGGTCGTGTGCTCACTCGTGGTGCCTGGGAGCGGAGCTGGGTCAGTGGGCTCCGAGTGGAGGAGGTAATTCCCAGGGGAAAACTTGGGGGCCACGACCAGAACGGGGGGGAATGGCTGCTGGGTGGGTGAAATAAGACATGGTCCAGCCAAGAGCCGAGGCTGTAGTTGCGGTAGACCAGGGTCATCTGGAAGAAGCACGGGGCCCGTGTGAGGCCTGTCAGGCCCCTCTCAGTTCCTCCTTGTGCTTTCTTGCTTTCATTCATGATGCCTGCTCGCTGCCGGGGACTCCATTCCCCACTGGGACTACAGCAGTAACCCCAGCAGATGCAAAGGCCCCGCCCCCACGGAGCTCACAATGCGGGTGGGGGGTTGGAGAGGGGGGAGATGGACAGTGCACAGCTGAGGAGTCAGACGTACCGGGATCAGGGCCTACTGTATTTCCCAGATTCTGCCCAGTCCCTTTCCCTGGTGGCTTGTTCTAAACCTGTGAACCCACTCAGCTCCCTTCCTCCCCACTCTGCCTGCCTCTTTTCCCACCATCAGAACCTACCCACCCATTGCCCCACCTTGTCATAGACCCATTCACCGTGGGATAATGAATTTGTTGAAGTTCTAATAGTGGTAATAGCAGCCCGGATAACAACAGCAGTAATACTAGCTGATACTTAGGGAGCCCTTGCTGCGCTCCATTTTCAGCACTTAACAGTGTATTCACATGATAATCCTCACAACCACCTTATGGTGGAGAGACCATTGTTGTCTGTACTTCATGGATAAGAATGCAGGGGCTCCAAAACATGACATGCCTTGCCCAAGGCCACAGAGCTGGCAGCCTGGGAAGCCGGACTCTGAACCTGGCTGGAGAACGTGCACTTGGACTTAAAAGGTTGATGCTGATAGGCCCATGGAGGCTGTCTTGGCTTATCTATAAACAGGACTGATAGCAGGGTCTGTGGGCCCCGGGAAAGTTCAGGCTCTGCAGAGCAGAGCAGTCCCCCCCCCCACACCCCTCTAAAGCTACTTACATACGGTTGGGACCTTCTGCTGTCATTCCTGTGCCAGCATTGGGAGCCCAGCCCCCGCTGTAGGGCCCTGCAGACCTTCTCTGTAGGAGTAGGCTCTAGGCAGGCCACTTCCTGTCACCTTCACCCAGAAAGGCCCTTTCTTCTCTGCAGCCCACTTCACTGTGGTCTGCAGCAGAGGCCTGGCTCCACGTGCGTCTGGCAGCCCCCCATTCACATCTTTTTTCCTTGCTTGGGTGAACCCCTGCACAGACTTCTCCTGACCAGTCTCCACTGGCCTCGATGGTCCCCTGGGCTCATTGGAGATAGTAGGAACGGAAAGAGGCCTGTGTGGGCAGTGTGGGGGATGCTGGGGTCCCCCCCTTCCCCTTCCCCGTGTATCTGCAGACACTGGGTGAGGCAGACAGTCGTCGGTGACTCGGGGAGTGTTTCTGTGTGCATGCTGACATTGGTCACGGTGTCTGGAGCACCTTGCTTGTGTGTTGTGATATTTCAGAGCATTTGGCCGCTCCTTGGAGTACGTGTCAGGTTTGTTCGTCCTGGGTCATCGTGACGTTGTTGGTTTTGGTGTTTTTCTCTATTGATTCATGATTATTGGCTGTGTGTGTAGCCAATACTTTTAGAGGCTTTTGAAATATTCTCTGGAGTCCATTGTGTCTCCAGCACTGTCCTTCTCATTCCGCATGGGTTATTTAACCCACTAGCCGCTCGAGTAGTGGGGGCTGTCATTATGTCTGTTGTTGTTTTTTTTTAAAAGATTTTACTTATTTATTTATTTGAGAGAGAGAATGAGAGATAGAGAGCATGAGAGGGAAGAGGGTCAGAGGGAGAAGCAGACTCCTCGCCGAGCAGGGAGCCCGATGCGGGACTCGATCCCGGGACTCTAGGATCATGACCTGAGCCGAAGGCAGCCGCTTAACCAACTGAGCCACCCAGGCGCCCCTATGTCTGTTTTGTAGATGAGGGAACCGAGGCAGAGAGGGGTGAAGCAGCCTGTGCCAGGTCCCCCGCTACTCAGGGAGCATGGGCCTGGGCTTCTGACCCAGGTGGTCTGGTTCTAGAGTCACTCTGAGCTTTTCATCATTATCTGCAGTCCCCCTCTGAGCTTAGTTTGTGGATTTGTGGCTCGCAGTTCATCCCCCTTTGCCCTTCTCCTCCCATCCCCATCCATGACTTGGAGTGAGGGGTTCCGAGAGGTTGAGTCCTGGTGCTGCCACTTCACCAGGCGTGAGCCCTCGGGCCCCTGGCTTGTCCTCAGTTTTCCCATGTGCCGCTGGGGCACATAGAGTCATTACCTGCCAGGTGACTGAGGAGTGGATGAACGGCCCCGCATTCCAAGAGAGCAGTGTGTGACAGCGACTCAGTGCTCAGCCCACGCTTGGTGTTGGCCGTCGGCTCTGGCTGTGGGCCCTTCGCTGTTGAGAGTGTCTGCCCAGGTTGTGCACCCACAGCTCCCAGCACTGAGCTGGGGCGGGCTGGAGCAGCTTATTGATTCTGAAACCCATTCTGCCTCCTCTCTGGTTTGGTCTTTCCTGCAGCCACCCAGTGGCAGGATGACTGGGGCTTTGTTTAGAGACAAGATGAGTTGCTTGCTTTGCAGACCCACCTCTTCCTTCCTTAGCTTCTTGGGGTCTCCTGCCCAACCCCCAGCCCAAGGTCAAGGCCCGTCAGCCCATCCTGTCCAGTGGCCTTACCCAGGACATCCTTGTTTAGGGTTTGGCAGGTTGGGAGGTGGTGTTCTGTGAGCCTTCTGGAGCCGAGATGTTCAGTGCAGAGCTTCCTGCTGGTCCCGGAAGCCCTGGCTGATGGCTAGAGACCTGGTGACCCACAGGTGACCTCCAGATTGGAAAGAGTCCAGCTTTGGGCTTAGGGGCATTTGGAGGTCAACAGAGCTAGCCCCTTGCCTCAAGACTGCCACTGCTGTGTGGCAGCGACCAGGGATCTCCTTTTCCCCCCAAATTCCTGAGCCTTCTCTAGATTCTTCAGGTTCATACGTACAGCGCATCGCACATAGTAGGTGTTTAAAGTCCAGCTAGTTAGCGAATGTTCATTGAGGGCCTATTGTGTGCCAGACACTGTGCCAGAATTGGAGAATACCTCAGTGAACAAGACGGAGGTGGTCACTGCCTCTGGGGGGCGGGGAGAGCTGACTGCTATGTGGGAATAGACAGATACATAACCTGAATCCTTCCCGTTTACACCTGGCTGGCTTCTTTAGCTAGGGTCGTCCAGGTGTTGTTTGAGGAGGGGGGATCTGAGTTGGGGAGTAGCCAGGCTTGGGGGGAAGAATGTTCTGGGTAGAGGGTATGGCAAGTGCAAAGCCCTGAGGTAGGAATAGGCTGGTAAATTCAAGGAGTAGATAGAAGGCCAGTGAGATGGGGTCAGAGAAAGGCAGGGTCACATTATTTGGCCCTTGAAGTTCATAATCAAGTGTTGGATTTCATTCATAGTGTAGCAGAATACCAGTGGGGCGTGTTCAGCGGGGGCGTGACACAGCCTCACTTGCACTTTAATGCTAAGGATGGACACTTACTGAGCACTTACTATATGCTGAAGCCTTGTGTTTTAACTCATTTAATCCCTCTAACAACCCCATGAATTAAGGACTATTGCTAACTCCACCTTCCTGATGATGAGATGGAACCACAGACAGGCCAGGGAACTTGGCCGAGTTCATACTTGGAAATGCAGAGCCAGGATCGCAAGCCCAGGCTACTGGCTTTGAGTCTGCGCACTTGACCCTGGGCCCTGGGCTGTGCTGCTTCCTGAAAGGTTACTCAGGCTGCTGGGTGCAGACTTGGGGCAGGAGTGGAGGCTGCGAGGCCCACAGTGAGTGCACACCCCCCTACCTGAGGTTCCTTCTGCTGTGTGGTCGCTCAGGGTCTGGGGCTCCTCCCGGCCTGGCCCAGCCATCAGCACATCTCAGAGCGTCTGCTTTCCTGCCACGGGCTCTCTCCCAACAGACTCTGTCCTTGTCTTGCAGAAGGACAAGTTCTGCGTGTATGAGGAATACTGTAGCAACCACGAGAAGGCCCTGCGGTTGCTTGTGGAACTCAACAAGATCCCCACTGTGCGCGCCTTCCTTTTGGTAAGTTTACTTGTCACCCTCCCTTCTACTCTGCTTCAGGCTTGCGGATCTCTGGGCACAAGAGAGTTTCACGCTGACCCATGTTGCCTGGCTCAGCTGGGAATAACAGCTGGGGTAATGCTGGGATCACCAAATGTTTTCTGTAAGGGGCCAGATTTTTGCCTTTTTGCATCAGGCACTCTTGGTCACAGCGACGCAGTTTTGCCATTGCAGCATGAAAGCAGCCACAAATAATACATAAAGGAGTGAGCATGGCTGTGTTCCAGTAAAACCTTATTTACAAAACAGGTGGCGGGTTGGATCTGGCCCTTGGGCCACGTTTGCCAATTTCTGATCTAAAGTAACGATCCTGATAAGAGTGGTAGCAAGGGTAGTAATGATTGTATTGTTAGGGTTGTTTAATTATAAGTGAAAGAAAATCCAGTTAAAATTGGCTTATGCCAAATTTTTTTTTTTTAAGATTTTATTTATTTATTTGACAGAGAGAGACACAGTGAGGGAGGGAACACAAGCGGGGGGAGTGGGAGAGGGAGAAGCAGGCTTCCCGCAGAGCAGGGAACCCGATGCGGGGCTCGATCCCAGGACCCTGGGATCATGACCTGAGCTGAAGGCAGATGCTCAACAAGTGAGCCACCCAGGTGCCCCCCCCCCAATTTTTTTTTATGGGTTCACTTTTCTGGGAAATTTAAGACCCAAGAGGGCTTCAGGCATAGCAAAATCTAGGTGTTCCAGTATGTCATTAAGAATGTGTTTCTTGGTTCTGCTTTTCTCTGCCTTGGCTCCATTCCCAGGGAGGCTTCCCCACGTGGTGCCAGCATGGCCTCCAGCAGCTCTGTGCTTACACCTCTCATAGCAGAGAGGCTTTAGGATAGGAAAGCTCCTTTCTCAGTAGTTAACAGCAAAAATCCTGGGTCTGGTGCTCATTGGTTCAGCTTGGCTCAAGACCTTATCCCTGAACCAATTGCTGTAGGTGGAGGGTTTGGTTGTTCCTCTGATTGGTCACTGCTGGAGCTGAGGGGCGGAGTCAACTCCACCCATACCACCAGCTCCAAGGGTGGGGTGGAGGCCTAAAGGACAGTTGGTTTGTACTTGTGCAAGTTAAGTTGGGAAGAGACATTGGTCAGACCAGACAGCAGACATCCCTGGAGGTCTTCTCTACAATTGCAGAGAGCTTCACTTGTGTAGAAAGGTTCTCATTTGTGATTTCCTGGGAGTTTTACCAGCCACTGTCTATTGTGGGTGAGTTAAGATATACATTTGTCTGCTCTGCAGACATCCCAAATAACAGTGGTTTAAACAAGGTAGACGTTTATTTCTCTGTCATGGTAAGAGTGTGGATGTAGACAGTCTGAGGCTGGGATGGGGGCCCTAGTGTCAGGGGCCAGTGCCCTGGGCTGTCTAAGTTGACTTCTTGCTACTTCCACATTCCGGGTAGTGGGGTGCAGGAAGGGTGGGAAGGAGGGCCTGCCCTTCTCCTTTTAAGGGCACAGTAGGAAGCTGCACACATCTCTTCTGCTCACATCCAGGACCTTGCCACGTGGCTACAACCAGCTGCAGGGGAGGCTGGGGCATGCAGCTGTGTGTCCAGATGAAAATTGTGTTGCCGTGGAAGAATACAGTAGGGGACACCGCATAGCCCTTGCCAGCAGGTGATTCTGATGACTCTAAAATCTGAAGTGACTTCCCAGGAGTATGTCTCCCAAGAGACTTCCCAAAGCAATTGAGCTTCTCATGGGTTCAAATCCTGAGCCCTCACTTCTAAATCCCCAGCTCATTCAGTCAAAGACCAGCATCCCCACCCCCAAGAACGGTTTTATTTCCCAACAGCGTGTAGAAAATAAGGCACACAAAAGTAGAACAGCTAACAGAGCACAAGGGGTGTTAACCACGTGCCCAGAGGGCTAAGCTAAACGATAAAATTCTTACCTGTGCTTCTCCCTGATGCACAGTCTCCAACAAAGTATTTCCAGAATTTTGATTCAAAAATGCGTGTTTTCTTCACTAGTACGTTCGTGTTGCTTGGTCCATTTTTAGGGAGCATCTGAAGAAGGGCAGATGGGTCTCAAGTGTCTTAGCGTTCAGGACTGATGCTGTTGGCCGCTCTTATTTGCATCCTTACCTTTCCGGTTTTATACTTAGATTCATTAAAGAGTCGGGGCCAGAAGCAAAGATGAAGTCATGTAGCACAAGACCACACATGGCCCCACTTCCGTGTTCGACCTGCTGACTTGAGTCCTGTAGTTCCTGCTGCCCAGGTTCTAGGCTGCTGGCTGAGGGCCCCTCTTCCTGGGGATGTCCCCTTGGGCTCAGCTGGGGGAAGCAGGAGATGCCAGGATGGTGTTAGCAGGGGTGGGCGAAGGGAAGGGCCCACTTTCTCTTTCCTTCCTTCCTCTCTCTCCTGCAGTCTTTCTGGTGGGCCAGGCTGCTGTTTTCCCAGCAGCAGCTGAGTGGGGCTGGATCCGGCCGGGGAAGGACACGGGGGGGGGACACGGGGAGGGGGCTGTGCCAGCCCATGCCTCGTCTTCCCGCCTCCCTGCTGGTGTCTCCCAGCTTTTGGCCACTGGCAGGAGAGCTGTCCTGAGTCTGTCGTGGGATGTTAAGGCATTGGGAAGAGACAGGATCTGGCTTTCCAGTCACGATGTGTTGTGTGCTTGCTGAGAGATGGGTTGGGGATTTCATCTTTCTGTGACTCAGTTTTCTTGTCTTTAAAATGGGGGTAATTTATTCATTTATTTGTTCATTCTAAATCTTGGGGGATGACAGGAACCAAGGCAAGAAAAGGCCTTGCTGTCATGGAGCAGCCATTCTAGTAGGAGAAACTTACGTGTTGTATTGTGTGGTGTCAAGTCCTCTGGAGGAAATACAGTAACTTAAGGATGATAGGCTGTTGGAGGGAGTTAGGGTGGTGGTCGCTATTTTAGATTGGCCTGTGGGAAAACCGTGTCTTCGGTGTTTAAGCAGAGACTTTGGTAAAGTAAGAGAGAGAAGCAAGGAGTATCTGGGAGGAGAGCATTCCAGGTAGAGGAATTGTACGTCCCAAGGCCTTGAGGTAGGAGAGTATTTGACAAATAGCAAGAAGGCCAGGGTAGCTGGAATGCAGGAGGAAGTGAGATCGGAAGAGTTGAGAGGCCAGATAATAGAAAGAACATTTAGGCATCGGAAGGGATCTGAGATTCTTAAAAACCTTTTATTGCAGGATACAGCGACATGCACTAAATGCACTCATAGCGTGACACCTCACCCAGATCAATTCTGTGAAGGAGCAGAATTTAAAGAGATAATTTTCACAAGTTTTTCCCATTGTGCTCGGAGTGTCATCTTGCTAGGATAGTGAATGGCAGCTCTGTGTGCGTTTGCCTTTTTTTTTTTTTTTTTTTTCCCTTAAATGAAAATAAAGTGAAACAAGAATTTGGAGTGTCTGGGGAGAAGTGCGGTTGGCAGCTTTGACAGTTATGTGAAAACCCCTTGATCCTGGACAAAGAGCCAGGCCCTTCTCCCTCCTGGTCCTGGGGGCTTCTGGAAAGTGCTCCCCTGCCCCCAGGCTCCCCTCTCTCTGCCCGGAGCTGACATCACCAGGGCAGCTTGTGGTGAGCTAGTGCTCTGAGGACAAAGGCCTGAGTGTGAGCAGTGTGGGGCCTGGCATCTCCCAGCTGCCGCAGCTCCCATCCCCCGTCTGTGCCCCGGGGGAGATGCGGGGGTGGGGGCCAGGCAGCTCCTGCCAGAGCAGGAACCTGGGCTCGCCGGGATTCTGCTTCTCCAAGCAGAGGGCCCCCTGAGCTCCCTGAAGGGCAGCAGGTTTGAGTCTCGGAGCCGTCCTTCTGCTTTTGTGTGCCAGTTCCCCATCTGTAAGAGGGAGGGAGAGAATGTCCCTGCTTATCCTGGGGCTGTGAGGAGCGCGAGGTACAGGGCCTGGCACGTGGTAGGCACAGGGCAAATGGTCTCTGGGCTTGTTTTCACTTGAATGTAAGCAGGCAACTTGGATCTGATTTGTTGGGCAGGTGCCCCAGTGCTTGGAACCATGCCCAGCCCATAGTACACGCACAATATTTCTTCGCGGAATGAATAAATGAATGAGTGAGCGAGTGAGTGACAGGTTGGGAATCCTTCTCCCCAGGAGTTCCTGTGTCATCTGCGGTCTGCCCGCGCGGTGTCGAGGAGGGAGACGGGGACTGCGGGCTGTGTGGGCAGGTCGCTCGTTCCTTAGTTTGTCCTTCCCTTCCTTCCTGCGTGCATGTCGGCGTGCATGCATATACTGGGCACGTAGTGAGCCCCGGGACAGGAGGGTGGGGGGTTACGGTGGGGGACTCAGTTCATTTTCCAAATCCCGTTACCCTCCCTCTGCAGAGGTAGCCAACCCCCGTTAGAATTTGGTTTATTTTCCTTCCATCTGTGTCTTTGTATTTTACTACAGATGTGTTCTCCACAAACAATGCCTGGTTCTGTTGTGTGTGTTTTTAAAAGCTTTGTGTGAATGGGTTCATAGCATCCACATCCTTCTGTTTGTGAGGTCCACCCATGTTGCTCTGCGGTGTGCCTGGTCCCCCGTTTCCACCGCCATGGAGTGTGGCGATGTGTCAGTCGACAGGCGTATTTTTTCCGTCCTTCATTTGGTGGCTGTTCAGGTTGCTTTCCATTTTTTGCTGTTCCAAACAAGGCAGTTTTGAATGTCCCCGTTCCTGTCTCCTGGTGCATATCTGTGAAAGTGCCTGTAGTTCCTACAGACTAGTGGTTCGCAAACTTTTTTGTAAAAAGCCAGATAGTGAACAGTTCAGGTGTTGTGACCGTATGGTGTCTGTCACAACCACTCAGCTCTGCCACGGTAGCTTGGAAGCAAGCACGTGCAGGTATGTAAACAAAGGATGTGACTGTGTTCTAGTGAGACCCTGCTTACCGCAACAGGGAGCGGGCAGGATTTGGCCCAGGGAGGACAGGTTGCCAGGCCTTGATCTAGGCTTTGTGCTGGGTGACAGATACACATATTTCCATCTCCCCTAGGTGTGGCTAAATTGCTTCCGAAGTCTGCAGCTGTGTTTTGAGAGTGCTTCCCCTGCTTATTTGAAAGTGGCCAAGTCCCTTTGCAGTCCCTGGCGAGTTTTAATGAAGGTCTTCTGTCCCTTTGCAGAGCTGCATGCTTCTGGGAGGCCGGAAGACCACGGACATCCCTTTGGAGGGCTACCTGCTGTCTCCAATTCAGAGGATTTGCAAGTACCCCCTCCTCCTCAAGGTGAGACGCTCACCCAACTCCTTTCTCTGTGTTTGAAGCGACAGAAAACCCAGCTTTGACTGGCTTACTTGAAAAGTAAAACTTGTTAGTTCAAGTAGCTGAGATGTGTAGGGACCACGCTGGCTTTGGGCCAGGCTGGATCCTACCAGGACCTTACCTCTTTGTGTTCAGTTCTGCTTTATATTGTGTGGTAGCAGATGGCTGTGTTACTCTGGCCGCGCACCTCATCAAGTTCAAGGGCAGTGGGAAAGCCTGAATCTCTCTTCTAGTAGCTCCAACATGAGTCCTGATAGTCACTCAGGCTTTTGCCATTTGTGGCCAGAAGAATGTGATGTTCTGAACAGTTTGGGACCAAGTCATGTGGTTTAATTTGAACCAATTACATGAAGCCTTTGCTTGTGCCATTTACCCTTCTCCCATGTGTTTAGACTTGGACTTTACTCCAGTGGCGAGGAGCTGGGCAGTGTGGGGCTCTGATCGGTTGAGACATGGTCCAGTGCAGTGAGCTGGGCAGTGTTATGTTCTGATTGGCTGATACCAGTATTAGGTGCTCCCCGCCTGACCCAGTCACACTGAGCAGATGAGCTGTAATTGGTGCAGACTTATGTCATGTGCTCCAACCTCCCAACTAATCACATGATCCCGTGGGCCACAAGCCTGTGGGTGGGGGATGCAGGACCTCCTCATCCCAATTCTGGCTCTTTGTGGAAGAGGTTGGGGGCTACTGCATGGGCCCAGTGCTAACAACCACACACCCGCTGTCTTCATCTTTGATTTAGTCTCAGTAGCGCAGACCAGGGGGGATTTGCTGCTTGTGTGGCTACCCAAGAAGTCTTAATTCTCAGCGTCAGAGTTGGCTTCTGGGCAGATCCCCAGCTGGGTGGATGGCTCTGCCACCATCCGCTGCTCTCTGCCCAGGGTTTTCAGTGCTTGGAAATGGCAGCTCATTGGCCCAAGCCTCCCCTGGCTCCATCCTAAAGGCCTTGCATCTGACAGCTGTTCCTTGGGGTCTCTACTGGTGGATTAATTTGGCTGGTGGTGCCTCATTCATGCACCTGTCACTGGGGCCACATGCATCCTCGCTCTGTGAACTGGAAGGCAGAAGGGAGGGGAAGATTACTAGGGCACTCTTGAACTTGACTTTCTGCTGGACAAGGTGGGTGACCCTTGAGTCTGTGAGCTGGACCAGACCCTCTCTGGGGCCATCAGCTCTGCCTGTGACCACAGGCCTCTAACGTGTGCGGCCATGGTTGATGGGACGAAGTTCTCTCTGTACCTCCTCTGGCCTCCTGCTCTGTGTCTGTCCCTGGGATCTCAGAAGGACCGTCTGCAATCATTCTTGCAGCTGCTTTGACCCCCAAACATGTGTTTGAAATGCTGTGGATGGCTGGCTCTTCACCTTGGTGCAGGGAAAGCTCCAGGTAGAACTTGTAAATCGGTAGCCTGTGGATTGAACTGGACCTACAGACATGCTTTGTTTGATCTGTTCAGTGTGTTTTCCAAACTTGAATCACGTCCCAGCATTTAAGAAGTTGTTCTCTGTAGTGGTTTAGGGCAGGGGTTGGCAAAATGCTGGCCTGTGAGCCAGATCTAGCCCATGGCCTGTTTTTGTCCAACGCATGAGCTAAGAATGATGTTTACATTTTTTAAAGCCTTGTTTAGAAAAAAAGAAACCCCCAAAAACAAACAGAGAAGAATATGTGACAGAGACCGGATATAGTCGACAAAGCTTAAAATATTTACTATTTGGCCGTTTACAGAAAAAGGCTAGTGACCCCTGGATTAGCGCCAGGCTTTGCAGCCAGAGGCAGCTTGAGTTTGAATTCTAGAATGCTCACCATTTACTAGCTGCTTGACCTTGGGCAAGTCACTTCTCTCTGCCTCAGTTACTCATCTGGGGCACAGGGTTTGTATTAATACAGACAGGGTTGTTATGATGACTGAACACTTTTTCACTTAATTCTGAGAACAACTTGATGAGGGAGGCACTGTGATTAGCCCCACTGGCGACACTGAGGCACGGAGGAAGTGGCCTGTTCACGGCCAGGTAGTAGGTTAAGTGGTAGGAACTGGGATTTGAGCCCATTCTAGAGGCCCACCCTCTAACCTCTAGGCTGCACTGCCAGTTAAGCACTTTGGGGAGTCAAGCTGCCAAAGTCCTTGGGTTTTGGGGATGCTGACCTTCTCAGTGCCCTAGGTGAGGGTCTGGGGAGGTCAGTGGCCTTGTGTTTTGTGGCTCAGTGGCTGCTCTGTTCTTTCTCTCCTGGGGTTTCAAACCTGGGACATCTGACTCGTTCGGAAAAACGCCATCTGTAGTCCCACAGCCCAGCCGGGGCTCCCTAGGTGTTAGCCCTCTGGTTTCTGGGTCTGGGAAAAGTCCGGGGTCTCAGCAGGTGCTTGGAGTGGTAGTTTCTGTAACATATTTTAACAACCAGCGGAGCTGGACCTGAGGTCCAGGCGTTTCTGAGGCCTGCTTGTCCCCAGGGGCCACAGTTCGGTCTGGTGGGATTCACGGGCTCTGGATTCCCAGGAGAACAGACAGAGAGGAGCAGAACTGGCTGGCAACCAGTGGGAGAATAACTGCCCACCGGAAACGATGATGAAGCCAGGCTGTGGGTTTGCTCTCCTGACCAAATGGCTGTTTACTCGCCCCGTTTCCTCCGTCTCCAGCTGTGTTTATCGGGAGCTCAGAGAGCACCAGGGGGACCAGCCAGCAGGGCCTTAGGTTCCTGCGGGGACGTGCCATGCTCCCCGCCTGATGGACTCGCTCAGTGTCCTGGCCTTTGGCACCCACAGCTGGAACATTTGCATCAGGACACAGCTGGGACTGAGGGCAACGCTTCATGCTCCTCCTGAGTTCCTCCTTCCTGTCACATTTTCCAGAGGATTCTAAAAGACGGTACCATGAGCCCAATCCCTCAAGCCTCTCCCCCTCTGGCCCCTGCAACTCTGACGCCCTCGCAGATGTCCCCATGGCCCTCTGAGCCCCCTTGTTTGAGCTGAACTCCGAATCCAGTAGGCGAATGGGGTCAGTGAGCCCGGGTGGGAAGAGAGAAGAGGCGAGAATGAAAGCTTCATTGGGAACGGCCCCAAAAAGCTGAACTTGAACCTTGCCTAAGAATAGCCAGAACATTCTATCTCAGCCTTCGGCCCAGGCTTGGGATAGACAGTTGGCATTTTTAGGCTTTGTTGAGTTTTCCATCGACCTTTCCAGGGAAATGATTCAGGCTTGGGGTCACGCCCCTGGTGCTCAAGTGACAGGTGCCCGAGGGGAGGCTGACTGTCATTGTCCCTTTGGGTTGTTTCCTGGTGATGCACAGATCTCATTGGGCCACTCACACTGTGCCCCAGCTGCTGGCGTGGCTCAGGACCCGCAGTGGTGCCCGGGGCAGCCCCTACCCCTCAGGCTCCAGGCAGACTGGGCCCCACGAGGGCCTGGTACATAATGGAAGCAGGTTGGGGCAGGTGGGGGCAAACTGGATGGGCACACAACTGTCCAGAGGGGGCAGCTGCCACCCCAGCCCCCCTGCTCTCCTTTGCCTCCTATACTCTCGGCCCCTTCCCTGCTGTCTCCTTTGCTGGCTCCACACCTTCTGGGCCTCTAAGCACAGGTGGGCCCAGCGCTTGGTCCTGGGGCCTTTTCTTTCTCTCTCTAGACTGGCTCCCGGAGTGGCCTCAGCCACCTTGTGGCCTTTTAAAAAAATATATATATAGTCAAAAGTTGTGCAATCTTCATCATAATAATTTTAGAATATTTTTATCACCATCAAGAGAAACTCCAGACCCATCAGCAGTCCTTGGGCTTTTTCCTCCTGCCCCAGGCCCTGGCCACCGCTCATCCACTTCCTGTCTCTGGGGATTTGCCCATTCAGGACCTTCCATATAGACGGGATCATATCATATGTAACCTTTTGTGTCCGGCTTCTTTCCTTTAGCACAGTGTTTTCCAGGCTCGTCCACATGGCAGCACAGATCAGAGCTTCATTCCTTTTTATGGATGGATAATATTCCATTGTATGGAACCACATTTTGTTTATCCGTTCGTTCCTGGAGGGATGTTTGGGTTCTTTCCACTTTCTGGCTATTATGAATAACGCTGCTTTGAACGTCCACGTACTAGCTTCCGGCGGACACTCCCACGGCTTTAACCCCATCTCTGTGTCCGACCTGCAGCCCGGACCTGTCTCCCAAGCTCCAGGCTTGTTTTCCTGCCCACTCAGCTTCCCCACTTGGGTGTCAGACAGGCATCTCCTGCCTACCATGTCCAGAGGCCAAAAGCTTGGCTCCCCTCTTGCCCCAGACGGGGCTCCCCTTCCCCGCCACCCTGTTGCCCCCATTTCCATAAATGGCCTCTCCTTTCTGGTCGCTCAGGCCAAACCGGAGCTGTCTTTGGCTCACCCCACATCCAGTCTCTTAGGAGGTCCTCTTGGCTCTGCTTTCGGAATCTGTCCTGAGTCTGTAGCCCGTCTAACTCCTTCACTCCGCCGCGCCGCCGGGCCCCTGCTACAGCGCCCGCTGGGTCTTCCTGCCTCTGCCCTTGTCCTCCACAGTCTCTTCTCAACTCAGCAGCTAAGCCTAAGCCAGTTCATGTCACTTCCTCGCTCAGAACCGTCCAGCAGCTCCCTGTCACTCCGACTGCAATCCGGATTCCTCATCAGCGTCGCCTGTAAAGTGCTACACAGTTAGGTTATGTTTCTTTCTGACCTCCTCTGCTTCTTCTCCCGCCCCCCTGGCTCTGCTCCAGCCACACTTGTCTCCTTGCCGTTCTCCGAACACAACAAACACGTTCCTGCCCTGGGTCCTTTGCACTTTATTTTTCTTCTGGGACATCGTTAACGTGGATATCCTGCAGCTCACTCTCTGATATTGTCAGGCGTCTGTACTCGGTTGTTCCTCCTCAGAGAGGCCTTACCTGACCCTCCAGCTGTAGCAGAGGCACCTCTACCATTCTCTGTCCCCTTGCCCTGTTTTTATTTTTCTTCACAGTCCCTTTCCCTAACTCACGTTCTGTTCTGTAACTCTTGGTGTGCGGATTGATTTTCTGAATCCTCATTAGGCTATCAGCTCGGCCAGGGCAAAGGTTCGGGCCTGTTCTGTTTGTTGCTATTCCCCAAGTACCCAGAATGGTGCCTGGCACATAGTAGGTACTCCCCCCCGCCCCCCGCAGTGACTCACTGAATGACTGGAAATGCCACCCTAGTGTTGCCAACCGTTTCTAAACCCAGAAATTGGGACTTTTATAAAAGGTGCAAGCACCTGATTTCCAAATGTCAGCCTGGTTCAAAACTTGTCAAACATGCTGAGGCCAAATAGGGCATGTCCTGGGAGCCGTCTGCTGGGGACAGCTGCTCTAGCGGGCTGGTGGCAGGGATGCTTTTGGCAGAATGGCTACTCAGGGTACAGCCTGGGGGCCCCGCACAGGCTCCGGTGTGTCTTGCACCTCCCACATCTGTTTGCAGGTGATGCAGCTGTCGCCCACGCTCAGCATGAAGACCTTGCCATTCAGTTGTTCCCTCTGTCTCCCCGGCCACCGGGGGTGTGGCACCCCTGCGGATGGACCACGGTCCATCACCGGGGCGGTGTTGGCATCAATTCCTCGTGTAGGGGGATGGCTGGGGGAGCGGTGGTGTGTTCCCCGGAGTGGGGGCATGGACCACTTAGGGCTCTCCAAAGGATGTTAGGTGGCCCATGAAAAACCTTTATGTGTGGTGAGTGGTGGGGGAGGGAGGCGGGCACACTGGAAAGCAGTGCATCACATAGGGAGAATGTTCTTTTCTTAGCAAATCCGTTTGTGTCTTCCTGATTCCCTCCAGGAGAGAGTTACGGTTGGTGCTGCAGCGTCAGGCGTTTGGGAGGCCATTTATTTACTCACCAACGATTGTTGAGTAACTCTTATGTATAAGGCGTCGTCCTAGGTGCTGGAGATACAAAGTGAACAAAACGGCCCAGAGCCCTACTTCTGTGGGACTGGCATTCTGCTGGGGGAGACAGACAACAGAGGGATAGATAGGAAACGAGTAGACTCGTAGAGTGGGCCTGGGTGCTGTGCAGGAAAAGTATCTCAGACTAAGAGGGTTGGTAAGGACCAGGAGTGAGGGACTGAGAGGGTGACATTTGAGCAAAGACCTGGAGGAGGTGAGAAAGGGGGCCATACAGGTACTAGGGGGAAGAGTCTGCCGGATAGAGGGAAGAGCCAGTGCAAAGGCCCTGTGGTAGGACCGTGTCTGAGGAACAGTGAGGTGGCCAGAGGAGGATCTGAGGGAGAGAGTGGGGGAGTGAGGTCAGAGAGGTGACGGGGCCAGTGTAGGCAGGGCCTTGTGGGCCATTGTAGGGTCTTTGTCTACTCTGAGTGTTGTAGGTGCCTCAGGAAGCTTCTGAGCAGGGGAAGGACAGGGTCTCCCTTTGTTTCCAGATGGACTGTGATTGGGGAGTGGGGGTGGCCGGGTCCAGGGAGTTGACTTCAGCGGTCTGACCCAGGGTGGTGGTGGGGAGGGGGTGGTGGGTTCATTTTGAGATTTACCCCTTCACATCATTTGCCCATTTCCTGTTGAATACTTTGGGTCATTCCTCTGGAGTTCTTCTCTGACTCTGAGGTTGCGAAATGAGCTCCTTATCTGCCAGGGATCTGGCAACGACTGTGGCCATCTTGCTGTGAAGGCCCAGGAAGTGAGAATTCTCCTCACTGCGGGCCCTGCCGCCCCAGCTGTCATGCTCCCCCAGCCGCAGTGTCCACCCTCCATCCTGCACCTCGGGCTGAGCGCAGACACCTTGCCCACAGCGGCTCTCACACCCAGTGTCAGCTCAGGTTCTTGTGTGTGGTGAGCCGCGGTAGCCTGGGGATGCTCCCTCGGGGTGGGGCACCTGCTCGCACTTCTTTTTTTTTTTTTTTTTCAAAGCTTCCGGTCACGCTCTCCTTCCCCTTGTCTGATTTATTTCGATCCTGTTCACCGCCTGGGGCTGTTGTCTGGTCCCCCCTTCCCCTGGGGGAGCACCTTTTGCCAGAGAGAGGGCTCCATCTCCCCCTTCCTTGCTTCCCCTTTGCTGTGTCCCCGGAACCTGGCAGGCGCTTAGGAAACCCTCCGGGTCCTGATGCTGCAGGACATCTGGGCCTTGGGACCGTTAGGACCTGTCCTCCAGAAAAGAGGCTGTTGGTTTTCAGGCGGAGCAAAAATGAAGTGAATGGAGAGGGAACATTCTGGGGTTGGTTTTCTGCTGGGAGCCCTCCGAACAACGCGCTGGCAGATTGCCCCCTGCTGTCCCGGCACGTGTTGTCAGAGAACAGGCTGCTGATGGCTAGCGTAGACTGAGAGCTTACCACGTATGTACTTGACTGCGGAGGTCCTTTCCCTGGAGTACTGGATTCACCGTGCCCGTGAACAGAACCAGATTCACATCCAGGCTCTCATCCACGTTCCTCCTTGTACTTTGTTGGGGCCTTGGATTATTCTGCCTCTATCTCCGTATCTGTTAAAGGGGATAATAATGGACCCCACCTCCCACGCACAGAGTAAAGGCTGAGTGGGCAGTAACTCTGCCACCCTTCTCCTCCTCACCATGGTCCTCCTTATCAGCACTTTTCAGCATGGAGGGCCACTGGCCCGAGGTCACCTGGCTACAGAGGGGCAGAGCCAGCCCTGGCACCCACGTGTGGCACGTCAGAGCACCACATCTGTGATTTTCAAGGGAGCAGAGAGGTGGGGAGATCCTGGAACCGTTAGGCACGTCTGGGTCGTCTGGTGAAGGAGACCTATCTCTGCTGGCACGGGCCTGTCGGTTGAGTGATTCGGCTGGAAAATTTTCCCTGCAATCTTGAGGTCCTGCTAGCGTCTCCCTCCTGTTTCCCTCTCATCACACATAGCGCGTGGCAAAAGCCCTTTGATGACAACGAGCCTGGCCTTCAGCACGGCCCAGGCCTGCGCTTGTGGCGGGGGTGTGAAGCGGTGGGAGAGGGCCGTGGAATAGGGCCTGCCCAGACTGGCCACTTGCCGCGGGCCGTCCTGTCCCTGTGAGGTGGGGTGTTTTTCTACCTGTTCTACAGATGAGACGACTGGGGCTGGGTGGGGTCTGTGTCTGTGGCCTGCTCTCTGACCTCCTGATCTCTGTCTTGTTTCTCTCTTTTCCTTTCTGTCTTTCTCATTTACATCTCCTCCAGCTACACTGTCTCATTGCCGTTCCTCCTTACATCCCGTAAACACTCCCACCTCAGACCCTTTGCATTTGCCCTACACTCTGTCTGGCACACTCTTCCCCAAGATTTTTGCAGGACTCCCTCCCTTGCTTTATCCAGAGTCTCTGTTTAAATGTCACCTCCTCCAAGAGGCCTCCCCTGACCTCCCCATTTGAAAGAACACCTCCCGGGGCTCCTGGGTGGCTCAGTCAGTTAAGCGTCTGCCTTCGGCTCAGGTCACGATCTTGGGATCCTGGGATCGAGCCCCAAATCGGGCTCCCTGCTCAGCAGGGAGTCTGTTTCTCCCTCTGCCCATCCTCTGGCTTGTGCTCTCTCTCTCAAATAAATAAATAAAATCTCAAAAAAAAAAAAAACAACAAAAGAAAGAACACCTCCCTTCCCAAGACCTTCAAGCCTGTCATTCTGATTTGCTTTCACAGTATTTATCAGTGCCTGACATTGTATTGTACACGTGAGTTTTCTTTATTTTGGTCCATCTCCTTTACTAGAATGTAATACCCACCAGGTGAGGAATTTTTCTCTGTTTCATTGACAGATTTGTCCCCACGCCCTAGAATACTGCTCTGCCATGAAGAAGGTGCTCAGGGGACATTTATTGAATGAGTGAATGAATGAGCGAATGAATCAGTGATGCTCCCCAGCCCCAGAACACCCGCTTTGGCTCAGGGTCAGGTGACCTGGATGCCGTGTCTGGGCCCCTCTGAGTCAACGTCTCTCATTCCTGTCCTCATCTGTCCCCGTAGGAGCTGGCCAAGAGGACTCCTGGCAAGCACCCGGACCACCCTGCGGTCCAGAGCGCCCTGCAGGCCATGAAGACCGTGTGCTCTAACATCAACGAGACCAAGCGGCAGATGGAGAAGCTGGAGGTCCTGGAGCAGCTGCAGTCCCACATTGAGGGCTGGGAGGTGCGTCAGGCGGGAGGCCTCCCGGGCTTGAGAGGGGCCTCGGGGATGCGCAGCTGCAGGTACACTGTAGTCTGGCCCCCAGATTTCAGCCTGCCATGTGTGTGTGGTTTGGCCTCCGCGGCGTTTGTGTAAAAAAAAAAAAAAAAAAAAAAAAATTGTTATTTTCCTGTGAAGTCCTCATAAAAGTCTAGATTTAAAGTTTCTTTTGAAAAATCGGTAGCCCTGGGCCCCCACTTCCCCTGACCACAGCCACTAGAGCTTCCAGTTTTTTCCTTAGTCCCCAGTGCCTCCCATTCCTCCCCAGTCTCTCTCCTTCACACGTTGCCTTGTCTGCCTGGTGTCCATAGGCCTTTGAGCTTTTGATGCCAAGGTCCACGGTAGTGCTTACCGGTCCACTCCAGGACAGAATTCTGGCCTTGACGCTCCCTTGCTGGGTGACTTTAGGCAGATGTCCTAACTTCTCTGAACCTCCTGTTTCCTCATCTATTCCTGGCACACAGTAGGTACTCAATAAATGGTAGGTGTTGCTATTACATTACTATCGTCACGCTTACGGGGGTCTGGGATTCTTGAAATCTCATTGTGCATGTGTTTAAACCTCCATGTTTTCCTTAGATTTATTTGTTTAAATCTCCATGTCTTCCTTAGATTATCAGAGATTTCCTACAAATCTGTTGAAGGAAATGGGGAAATCTGAATAAATAAAAAAAAAATGAGTATCAGAGTAAATGCAGCTGGAATGGAAGATCAAACGCAAAGATGAAAGACTCCTGGATTCTTCTCTGAATCATCTGCCTTTGGGTTTTCTGGCGCTTGCTACTTTTGGGATTTCCACTTCTTTGCCCTGCGTTCCGGAATCCTGAATGTGACTCCGTATCACTGCAGAGATTGAGAGTCTGACTGTAGAGAGGGGCCTGCTTTGAGGGAGGAGGCGGGGAGTGTCGATTAGTGCTTGCCACGTACCCATCCTCCTCCCGCTGGGCCTTCCTGTCCTCCTGGAGCCCGGGAACGAGGAGCTGCATTTTTCAGACCCCCTTGTAGATCAGGTTTGGGATGTGATTGGCCAAAGTCAGATCCAGCTGCTGGGGATTGGGCAGATGGGGTGGGACAGAGGCCACCCCGTGCTGTCTTTGCAGCAGAGCACAGCTGTGGTCGTGTTGGGCAGTCCATGGTAGCATCAGCAGAGGGTCCGGGCTCCAGCATCCTGGGTATCCGGAGGCATGGGACACCTGCTGGTTGTTGGTGGCGTGTATCTATCAGGCAGGGGACCGGCTCTGTGGCTGGCAGTTGAGGCAGTAGCTCCCAAAGGCTAGATGCAGCCTGGTGGCATTTTCCTGGAGTATCTGCTCGGGCAGGTGTGTGTGACTCTTCCTTCTCCCAGTGGGGGCCAAGGCAGTGGCTCTGTGGGGAGTGGGCCAGATATACGGTGTTGTTGGTTTTCTGGGAGCCCCGGTTTGGATTCCTGCCTCTCCTAGACCATCTGACAATTAAGTAAGCCCCTTATTTCTTTCTGCTTAAAATATATGTAGCTTGGTTTCTATGTCCTGTGACTGCAAATTGCCGGATACTCAGGTGTGTCGGTTAGGGTGTGTTGTCTCAGGACTCATGCGGGCCCCAAGGTGTCAGAGCTCCCACTTTGTCTCCTGCAGTTCTGTTGGCCTTCCCCGCCCAGTTCCATGAGAGCCGGAGCTCCAGGCATCTCGTGTTCCAGAATTGCAGGAGACAGGGGTATGGCCAGAGCAGTTGAGAGGAAGCTCTTCTCAGTGGAGGAAAACCTTTCCCGGACGCCCCAAAGAGACTTCCCCTTTCGTCTCATTGACCGGTGGGTCACACGGCCACTTTCAGCCAACACGCCTGCCTAAAGAGCCAACAGAATGGAGGGTGTGTTTAAGCCTGTTTGGGCTTTGAGCTTCCTGGCAGCCAAGGTGAAGAGAGCTGGAGACATAAGTTACTCAATATTTATTTTCAAAAAAGGAAGACCGAGCCGTTCTTCTGGGAGACAGAGAGTTTCCTGGAAACCAGCTGAAAAAGAAATTTCCCACATGGGAGCCTGTGGAGAGGAGAGTTGAGCAAGCAGTTTGGCAGCGGGAGCAGAAGTGATTTCTAGATGCCTACTTCTGGGAAGGGCCTAGGGAGATAGGAACTAAGGACCTTTGGGGGCCCTTTTAGACCCTGAAA
Organism: Callorhinus ursinus; assembly: GCF_003265705.2. Taxonomy (NCBI): domain Eukaryota; kingdom Metazoa; phylum Chordata; class Mammalia; order Carnivora; family Otariidae; genus Callorhinus; species Callorhinus ursinus. The sequence continues at coordinate 9,621,507 of NW_027397115.1, forward strand.
AATCTGCAGTTGGAAAGTGGCCCTGATTTCGATCGCCGTTTCTGGGTGCTGTAGGAAATACATGTGCCAGAATAAGAATTGCTGGCGATGATTGAGCCCTATTGCATGTCTCCAGGACTAAGGGGAGGTGCTCTTATGATCCCTATTGGACAGCTGAGGAAACTGAGGCACAGGGACTTGGTTTGGAGGCCCAGCCCTGTAACTGACAGATTCCCCTGCCTCAGGCAAGTTTGTCACGCTCTCTTGGCCTCCATTTGCCCTTGGTTGTCTAATTTGAGTAATAATATCTCTTGAAGGTACCTCCTGGTGTCATTCTTTTTTTATTTTTTTAAGATTTTATTTATTTGTGTGTGTGTGAGAGAGAGGGAGAGCACAAGCAGGGGGGGAGGGCAGAGGGAGGAGTAGACTCCCCGCTGAGCTGGGAGCCCAACGCAGGACTGGATCCCAGGACCCTGGGGTCACGACCTGAGCCGAAGGCAGACGCTTCACGACTGAGCCGCCCAGGCGCCCCTGTTCTGGTGTCATTCTCAGGATAAAGTGAAAATTGGAGTATGAATGCTCTTTGGAAGAAAGTAGAGTGGTTTTCTGTGCAGTAGAAAGGTTTCTTTTTGTTTTTTTTAAAGTGTGTTTATTTAAGTAATCTCTACTCCCAATTTGGGGCTTCAGCTCACAACCCCGAGATCAAAAGAGTCACGTACTCCACTGACTGAGCCAGCCAGGTGCCCCAGTAGGAAGGTTTTTAAATGCAGTTTGATCCTCAGGGTGACTTGTAAAAATAATGTGTTATCATAGCTAGAAAAAATCGCATGTAACAGTGAAGCTACTTGCAGTGGCCTCATGCTCTCTGTAGTTACAGCCTCAGGGGACAGTGTGACTTTGGGGGTAGTTTGTGGTGAACGTCAGTGGTTGCAGATCCTTACTTCTGCTGATCTTCCTGATAATCACTGATCTTTCCATCTGACCTCTCACCAGTCTGGTTAGATGGCTGCCATCTAGCTCTAGGAATATGGCTGGCAAGGGACTCGTTGTGGGAGGAGGGGCAATCTCTCCTTGGCTGCTTTCTGGCCATGTGCTTGGGCTTGCATCCTGAGTTTGATCTCCGATCGCTGGCTCCTCGCCCTCCCCGCATCCTTCCTAAGCTGCTTGTCCTTTTTAGTCGTGAGACTGGTTTACTTAAAACCAGATAAGTTAATCCGTAAATCCACTTTACAGAACACGCAAGGAAATGGCAGGGTGTTGCAATACGGTGGAAGTGGGTGAACGAGCCAGCCCCCTTTGCGGGGAGGGGTTCTTTGTCCTCAGTTTCCCCATCTGAAAAGTCCGGATAATCGCAGCCCCCCTTCTTGGGTCACTTGAGGATTCGGGAGGGGACGCATGTACAGCACTCAAAACAGTGCTCCTTCATTGGCTCGGAGTAAACGCTCTGTAAACGTCAGGAGGAGCAGGGGCAGAAGAGCAGGATTTCATTCTTACTTTTTTTTTTAGATGAAAAAGTATCATGCAACTTTAGCTACAGCTCATACCCGGTGTGGCCCGACCCTCCTGCAGGGGGTCACTCGGGGAGCAAGCCCCATGGACTTTTGTGTGAAGCTCACAGTAATAAGAAATGCATGTTCTTAATAAGAAGGAAATAGGGCACACTTGTCTTGCTGGCTCTGGAAATGCTGGTTGCCCACTCACCCATGAGGGTACAGAAGGAAAATAGGAGTGAGGAAACATAAAATTTTTATTAAAAAAAAAAAAAAGACCATAAACAGAAATGGTCATAGGTCCTTCCACCCTTCCTGGGATGCTCTACGCTCCAGGGGGCTATGGTCTCTCCCCTTCGGAGACCCCTGCTGTAGACCAGTAGTCTCATAAAAAGTCCTTCAGGTTGTCAGGTTACCTTCTAAAAGGCAGCCCTCCCTCCCCTCCCTGGGTAGTAGAGGTTGGTGGGTAGGAGAGGGGGGCCATCCTGTCTGGGTTCAAATCCCAGCTTGCTCACTGACCAGCTGTGTGACCTTGAACTAGTCACTTCCCTGCTCTGTGCTTCAGTTTCTTTATCTGTAAAATGAGAGTTGTCGTAAGGATGAACTGTACTTGTATAAAATACTTAGAACCGTAGTGGGCGCGTGGTAAGCTTTCCTCATCTTCTCTCCACGTTAATGCTTCAGTTTGAGCGAGCCTGCACTGTCCGCAAGTCTCTAGCCCTGGCTGGTGGAAACCTTGGTTCTCAGCCTCTTCCCTGTGCATCTGATCCTCAGCACCACCCCTGACCCAGGTTCAAGGATTCTGGGGAGACTGAGGGCCATCTGGGCTTCTCAGCAGGGCTAGGGTGGATGGGGCATCCCCCTGTAGTGTCCTTGGCAGTTCAAGTGTATTTGCTAGGTGGTCTTTGGCCAAGGCTGGAGGGGCAGCTTCCCAGGCTGGGTTCACTGCTCTTTGCAGTCCCTAGACGTTGACAGAGGGAGGTCAGGTGTAGGCCTGTGTGATGTCGGGGTTCTGGGCCCTGCAGCCAGGCCAGGTACCAGATTCACATCCAAGCAGCTAAAATCCCTCTTTGGAGGCTGGAAGGTGGAGGGTGGCCATGAGTGAGGTGACGGGATGAGGCGGGGAGGCAGGCGGCCTCCAGGAGCTGCTGGATGGCTTCTGCCCTGAGCTGACCCATGGGCCGTGGGTAGAGCCTCATCACCCCAAGAGTCATGCTCACCCTGTTGGTGAGGATACTGGGGGCCCAGGGGGCTCTTCGTCATGAGAGCCCCGAGCCCTGGTGCAGCGGGCTCACTCCCTCGCTGGTGGCTGTGTGCGGAGTCTGATGCCTGTCTGCAGCATGCAGACGTCGGTGCTCTGGTTTCTGTTCACAGGTGCCCATGCCTGCCCTAGGCAGCCTAGCCCTTGACCACAAGGAGGCTCGTGTCCCAGGACCCCAAGTGGGCCCCAGAGGGATCTCTGGCATTTTTGGGTGATGAATGTGCTGTGCTCAAGGGACACAGCACGGAGCAGGGGAGACTGCAGTGGGCAGTTAGCAGAAAGCCTGATTTCTGCGTTTCTAGAACCAGTTCCCCTTCCTGGGCCTCAGAAATAACTGAGTCAGCATACCTCATTGGATGTGAACTCCTCTTTGGTTCTGGGTGTCGCGTGTTTGGGGAAGGAGACTGTGCACACTTCTCCCTCTCTCTTTCTCAAGTTCATTTCTGGGCAGAGACAGCATCACGCATCATTCTCCTCCTCTGTAATCTGTAGGTCTGTCAAACAAACCTCCCTGAACCCCTCTTTCGTGTAGTATCCCTCGGGCGTAAATGTCACAGGCACCCCACTGTCTGCCTATTGATGGGCCTGGTCCTACTCTTGATGTGTGGGTTCAAGCACCTGGTTGGCTGCCGAAAGGAGGGAAGATGGCATAAATGAGGTAGAAGTTGATTTCTCAGCAGGAGAGCAGGTGGGCGGGTGGGCAGCTCTGCTCCCTGTGGACCCAGGTTCCTGCCTGCTTCTTGCTCCACCGTCTGCTACTGTGTATGCCGTGTTCTTGGTTGTCTTCCAGCCTGTGACAAGAGGGAAGGGAGGGAGAGGAGAGGAAGCTATTTTCTTTCAAGGAAATATTGTAAAAACAGGGCACACTGGCCATACTTTAGTCACATGACCCACATGGGTACAAGGGATGCTGGGAAACGGAGTCTGTGCTTGGCCAGCTGAGTGCCAGCTAACTCCATTCCTGTGACAGGTAGGAGCCTATGTGGCTGGCATCCGGGGCCCTCCCAGGTGTGTTTCCAGCCCCCTCTCATTTAGCACTTTGAGAGCTCTGTGCCCCACTCTTGGTCATGCCCAAGCTCCAGACAGACCTGTGCCTCTCCTGACCCCACCAGCTGGGACGTCACAGAGGTTCAGGGAGCTTCACACACACGGAGCGTTGTGGCCACCTCCGTCACTTAGCATAGATGACCAGGTAGAGTTTGAGAACTGCTTCCATCTGTGTTCCTCTCTGTAGCTAGGGTAAGTGCTCCCAGAATCCTGCCCCGATGGTGTTCATACTGTTTATCACCTGCTCTACAGGCATTTATTGAGTATCTGCTGGGTGCCCGAGAGGGTTACAGGTGCTTGGAAGACGGTGGCAAATGCTGACTAATGCTTGATAATGCTTCCTGTCCTTAGTGGAAGGGGCATTCTAGTGGGGTCAGTGATTATCATCACAAGGTAGGACATAAATGAGGAAGGGATAGGCAAAAACAAAACAAACATGAAAAGCCCCAAACCCCAAGCAAGAACTGAACCAAAATAAAACCAGATGCCAACTCAGGCTGGGTGGATCACTTCCCCTCCCCGAGCCCAGGTTTCTCTCCTAAGAAATGGGCATCTCCATGCGCTCTTCCTGGCACTGTTCCGGCGTGCTCGACAGACAGAAGCCATTGATCAGATCGTTTGGATTTTTCTGGCTGCTGAGAGAGTTCCTGCAGTGGTGCATTTAAAATGGTTTTGGGGTGCGAGCAAGGCAGTGGTAGGTTCTGTCTCTGGGAAGGAAGTGCGGATATCCCCGAGTGCTCTCCTGGATTTACCAGCTCATGCCCTGCTCCCCTCGTCACTCTCTCAGGGCTCCAACCTCACGGACATCTGCACCCAGCTCCTCCTGCAAGGGACTTTGTTAAAAATCTCCGCGGGCAACATCCAGGAGAGGGCCTTCTTCCTCTTCGACAACCTCCTTGTCTACTGCAAGCGGAAATCCAGGTGAGTTGCTGGGGCGGCTGGGGGCTGGGCTGCCCAGGTGGGCCAGGAGGCAGGAATTCGGTGGGACCTTGACAGTCTCTCACGGTGACACCTTAGGCTTGTCACTTCCCTCTCTGGGCCTCCCTTTTCTGAGTTGAGGGGTTTGTTCTAGATCAGCACTGCCTAATAGAAATATAATGTGAGCCATACGTCTTATTTAAAATTTTCTAGCAGCCACTTTAAAAAAAATCAAAAAGAAATAGGCAAAGTGAATTTAAATTATATATTTTATGTTTTCCAATCTGTCTCTAAATATTATTTTAATGTATACAACAAATATATAATCAATTTTTGAAAGTTATTAAAGAGATATTTTGCATTTTGTTTTGTACACTAAGCCTTCAAAATTGGGTGCATATCTTAACACGTAATGGCACATCTCAGTTTGTCCTAGCCTTGTTTTAGGTGCTCAGCAGCCACATGTGGCTTGTGGCTGTTGTATTGGACAGTGTGGTTCTAGATGGTCATAGATATTTGGGGATTCTTTGTGACACTGACATCCTGTGATTCTAAGATCCAAAGGTGGGGGATTCAAGGGCAGAGGGCTCTTTCACTATTAAGCTTTTTGAGGGAAAGAGTAGTACCTTTGTCGCTTTTGTGTCTTTCCCTGGAGCTTCCTACACTTTGTAGAGTCGAGGAGTGAATGGACGAGTGGTGAGTGGTAGACACATACAGGTGCATGCAAGCTTGCAAGTGTGAATGATGGGACGTGTGGGCAGATGGGAGGCGGGATCGGTGCATTGGCAGGGGTTGGAGGATGAGTGGATGGTGGATGAAGGGGGGCGGGGAGGATTGTGGGTGGATGTGTGAATTGATTCGTGGATGGATGAGTGAGTGGGTGAAGGAGCGAATGGGTGAGTGGTTGGAGGTGTAGGAGATGGCTGGATGGAGGGATGGACAGAAAATGGGGAATGTGTGGATGTTTGGATAGTTGGAGAAGTGGATGAAGACATGAGCTGGCAGCGGTGCGTTCAGATGAATGGTGAGTTGGGGGCCTTCAGGCATGATATTTAAATGAATGGGTAGATGGAGGGATGGTCATAAGATGGGAGATTCGTGGGTAGATGGTCGGATGGATGGATGGATGGATGGATAGATGGATGGATGGTTGGTTGGTAGTTGTTGGGGTGGTTGGGTTCTGGGATGGAGGGTTGGGTAATTGAACGACCAAGTGGGTGGATGGGTGGGTGGATGGTTGGAGAGGGAGCACTGGGAGACAGAGGGGTAGGGGAATGAGTGACCGGCTGGCTGGCTGGCTGGGTAGCTGGGTGGATAGATTGGTGGACTGAGAGGTCCCTGCCTTTCAGTTTTCTGAAGAAGTCCTTTCTGAATCCTCCTTCCTGTTGTCTTGTTTTAGGGCTGAAACAGTGACTTTCCAGAGGCTTCTTTACTCTTTTATCTAGGAAACGCTAAGGCTGAGGGGAGGTCCAGACCCTGGGCCCTACCGTCAGCAATGCCTCCACCCTCCTCTGGGCTCTAGGCGTGTCACTTACTGTGCCTGAGCCTCTGTCTCCTTGTCTGTTTCTGCTGGCCTCCTGAGGTTGTCATGAGCAGCCTTGCCATAGGATGAATGACGGCGTTCCTTGCGTGTTCGTGGGCTTCTCTTTCTCCTCCAGCCTGGCCTCTCCCGAGCCTCAGTTTTCTCTTCTGTAGAATGGGGATGATAAACCCCTTCTTACAGCAGAGTTTGGTGTGGAGCCAAGCTCCTTACGGTTCACATTTCTCTGGCTCTGTGACTTTGCCTCTGTTTGCCTCAGTTCCCTTATGTGCAAAACCGGGTGAATTAGCGTATGTATCTCAAAGAATCATTGTGAAGAGCAGATGTGTTAGGCATGCCCAGTATGTAGTAAAGCTCACAAAATAAGGGTTAGCTGCTATTACCGTTAGTTAACTTACCTCCATCCGTGTTGGGTTCCTGTTCACCCACAGGTGCAGCTCCAGGCACAGAGTAGGCACTTCAACCACAGGCCCCGTCCCCTCTGCCCTTCTGCCCAGTTCTGGGTTTGGTCCTTCTGGTTGAAGACGTTGGCCTCCGTCTTCGGCCATCTCCCGGAGCGTGTCTTCTTTATTTGCTGTTTCATTGCTGCCCACTCCATTAGATCTGTGTCTCATGTCCCTCAGCCCCCCCATTAACACCCCCTTTTCCTTCTTCCTTGCTTCCCACCTGTTCTCACTGGGCCCATCCTGAGAGTCCTCCGCCCTTCCCTGCCAGCCGCCCTGGGCTGTCTGAAGCAGGCACTTTCCCCAGAACACTGGGGTTTAGAAAACAGAATGTCCCTTCGGGTGGGGCGTGTGACCTGCTCCAGCTTTGGCTGAGTTTGCTCATTACGCCCTGGTGCAGGCCCTTCCTCCGTCGGCGTGGTCGCACCTGTCGGAGCAGTGGGTCCCACGTGGGCCTTCTGGGGCTGACCCTGGGGCTGCCATGAGCTGCCTGCCTCAGTTCTGTGAGTGGGCCAGGCTGGCTGGAGGGAAAGGGTACATCTGTCTCCTGAGAGAAGGTGGCTGGCGGCCAGCATTCCTGCCTCTGGATGGGGAGCCAGAGGGCCGGGCTCCAAGAGGTCCCAGAGGGATCGGGCAGCAGTGGATGGAACTGCCGGCCTGCCGGATGTGGTCACAGGAAATGCCTGTCACTGCTAGGTGTCTGCCGATGGTTTTGTCTTTGCTTGGGTCATGTGGGGCACCGCCCGTCCGGGACATGGGTCAGGGAAGGTCTCTGACTCAGAGTGATCCTGGCCTCATTTAAAAGTCGAGTCTTCTTAGATATCAGAAGTGGAAGGAGTGTTCTAAGAGCCCACCTCCCCATTCTTCGGAATGGGAAACTGAGACCCCCAAGAAGAGAAGAACCCAAGAAGAGCTCATCTCTAATACCTCAACTGCTTGTTTGCATCTTAGAGGTAACACGCAGTGCTTAAGGACACAGAGGCCCTGCCGCTCACTAGCCGTGCGGCCTTGGGCAAGTTACATCAGCTTTTTGTGCCTCTGTTTTCCTGTCTGTTCAATGGGGATAAAAGTAGTCCCCATCTGATAGGATTGTTTTTATAGATGAAGTACGATAAAACATGTAAATTGGTTAGAATAAGGCCTGGCACGTGTATGGAAAGGAGAAGAGTTACCACTCTGTCTTCCTTTGGGGGTCTTGCACACAGCTCAGCTCACACTTAAGTTGTGTCTGAACCAAGACTCTTCATTTTCATCACAACTCCTGCCCCAGACGTTTTCCTCCTTGAGTCTTCCTCATTCTGAGTAAACGGCACTAAGGTTTACCCAGGAGCCCAGGCTGGAACCTTAGTTGACCTTGATGCTGACCTGCCTCACCCCAAACCCACTTCTTCAGCAAGTCCTTTCCATTCTGTCCCCAGACTTTGCCAGAACTTCAGTGTCATTCCAATAAGAATTCTAAGAGGGAGTTTTTATGTACGTATGTGTATATGATGGTAACATTTACCTGGAAATACAAAAATAGCCTCTACAGTTTTGAAAAAGGACAAAGCTGGGGGCCTCGTACTGCTGGTAGCCGGGCTTACTATTCAGCTGCAGTAATTAAGACAACGTCGTATTGGTGCCGAATCAGACAAAGAGTTTAGTGGAATAGAAGAGCGAGTTCAGGAGCAGACCCCCATGGAAGTGTTCCTTTGAATTTCAACAAAAGTGCCAGGGCAGTTCAATAAATGATGCTTGGTTCGTTTGATATCCGATGGGGGAAAATGAGTCTTGACTGTTAGCTCACACAGTAACACAAAAAAATCAACTTCAGATGGATCACAGATTGAAATGTGCTGGGTAAAGCCATTAGGTTTCCAGAAGAAGGCATAAGAGACTACCTTCATGATCTGGCGGTAAGCAAAGATTTCTTAAATAGGACAAAAAGTGTCATTCTAAAGGAAAAATAGATTCATCAAATTACATTAAAATTAAGAACACAAATCAAAAGGCACTGCGAAGAGAGTAAAAAGGTAAGCTATGGACTAGGGATCTTCGCAATCCATATAACTGACAGGGGACTCACATCTGGAATGTATTAAGAAGTCCTATAAGCCAAATTTGGCCCTCTGTTTTTATAAATAAAGGTTTATTGGCACACGGCATGCCCATTTGTTTTGGTGTTGTCACTGGATGCTTTCCTGCGGCAAGGACAGAGTGGAGTAGTTGACACAGAGACATGAAGCCCCCCAAACTGAAAATGTTTACTGTCTATCTGGCCCTTTTCAGAAAACATTTGCCAACTCTTGCTATAAATCATTAAGAAAAAGACAACCCAACAGAAAAGTGCTCAAGGGACAGTCATTTCACAAAAGCCCATGCATGGCCCACAGGACCAGATGGCCAGTAGACATGAAAAGGTGCTTGGCCTTGTTACTCATCAGGGAAATATAAGTGAAATGTTTAATGAGCCACTACTCCGTGCCCACCAGAATGGCCAACATGGAAATTAGCTACAGAGGATGGGGATCCACTGGAATGTTCCTTACTCTACCGGGGCAGGGAGAATTGGTGCAACGACTTTGGAAAACAGCTTGGCATTCTCTGGTGAAGCCCACCGTGTACATCCCTTGTAACTCAGCAGTTCAGCCTCTAGGTAGATCACCTGCAGAGACGTGCACGTGTGTTCTTCACAAGACGTGCAGGAATGGTCACAGCAGTGCCAAACGGGAAGCAACCGACATACCCGTGGCCATCACCCTTTGTGATTCCATGTATGTGAAGTTCCAAAACAGGCAGAGTGAAGCCACGGGGTCAAAGGTCAGGATAGTGGTGACCCTTGTGGGGGGACGGGGCAGGGGTGGGGGGAGTGACTGGGAAGGGGGCACGGTGGGGGGCTTTGGGGGTGTTTATAGGGATAATAGAGGTGTGCTCACTCTATAAAAGTTAAACAAGCCCCATCCTTCTTCGGGCATTTTTTTCCTGTATGGATTTTATACTTTAATGAAAAGTTTATAGAAGCTTGTATATACGCACACCTGTATAGGTACGCATGGGTTGGCACACACAAACCATTGCGCTGCTCATTGGCTTCTAGTTCCCCCTGCTTTCTGTTGGCCCCCTCTGCGGTCCCTTCTTTGCAGGCCGCCATGGGGAGTCCTTTATAACCTAGACCAGATCATGTTCTTCCTCTGCTTAGACCCTCCATGGCCCCCATCTCACACGGAGGAGCCCATTTTTACCACGGCCCAGAGGACCCCGCAGGATCTGGCCTGTGTGGCCACTCTGAACCCTGGCCCCCCACTCGCCTTCACCCACTCAGCGTCAGCCACCAGCTGGCTGGCTGCTCCTTACAACATGGCATGGGGCCTGTGTCCTCCGCCTGGAATGTTCCTCCCCAGATACCCTTCCAGGTTCCTCCCTTGCTCCAAAGCCACCTCTTCAATGAGGCCTCGCCTGACCACCTCTCCCTTCCCTGTCCCAGTTAAAATCATGCCCCCCACCCTCCCTAACCATCTCCTTGCTTTATTATTATTATTTTTACAAACCTTCAATATATTTTTTTTTAATTAAAAACATATACATTGCATTCATTAAACATTCTTTTCATCTAGAGCCAAGGTCTCTTCTTTGAGGATAAGTTCACTCTTAACACAAAAGCAACTCACCTTTATCAAGTCTTTCCAAAACAGTCAACTTAATGATCAGGGAGACAACTCTCTTTCCACATTCATATGTTCTCATGTATATAATACGTAGTTTACCCAATTACAATAACAGGTGCACATCAGGCAAATAGATTTGGGAACATCACCCACCTGGAGGAGAAGAGGGGCCTGCGTGTACCACAGAGTGGCCTTTGAGCCCTGAGACTTCATTTTCTGCTTTATTTTAACCACACATTTAGCACTCCTGACATAACTTGTCTTTGACTTTTCTGCTTAGCTTCTGTCTCTGTGCCCCCTGCCCCCTCGTATTGGAGGATGAGTTTTCAGAGACTTTGTTTTGTTCACTGCTGCAGGCCCAGCAGCTAGTGGAGTGCCTGGCACTCAGTAGGTATTCTCTAAAGTGCTTGTTGAATGCATGGGTGAGTGACTCCCCTTGGCCCCAACTTGGCATCCTCTCCATAGGAAGCACTGGTCAGATGTTTGTTCAGTCACTGAGTGAGTGGCAGATGGACCTGAGTGAGGGAATGAATGGTGGGCAGGTGGACATGGATGGTTGGGTGGACTGCCTACTCCAGGCACCCTTCTTCTCTGGTCAGATTTCAGGAAGGTACCCCTCTGTTAGACACTCTGAGAGCCCCGCCCCTACTTTTTAGCCAAGAGGAATGAGTTTCTGTTGCTTCTGGTTAGTTTCTTGTCAATGTAAACTGGTTAGCTATAGCTCTGTGAGGTCAGCAAGGCGACTAGCCTAATTTCGAGATGGAGGAATTGTGTCTGGAACGGAGAAGTGACTTGTTCAAGTCACCCATCCACCGGCCAAAAACCCATGCTTCTGAGCCCGGTGCAGTGCTCCTGCCATCTTGGGCACCCTTCCAGATTACTGCTCTGCTTCCCTTTGCTCTTTTGAGCCCCCGTTAGGTGAGACATAGGGGTTGCTGACTTCCCGCTGTCTTTCAGGGTCACTGGGGGCAAGAAATCCACCAAGAGGACCAAGTCCATCAATGGCTCCCTCTACATCTTCAGGGGTCGAATCAACACTGAAGTCATGGAGGTGGAGAATGTGGAAGATGGGACAGGTAGACCCTAACCCCAAGGCCCACCTAAGCCCCAGCCCCACCTGCTCTGTGGCTCTGTTCAGTCTTTTTTTTTTTTTTTTTTTTTTAAGAGGTGGGGAGGGACAGAGGGAGAGGGAGAGGGAGAGGGAATCTTAAGGAGGCCAATGCGCTGGGCATGGAGCCCGTTGTGGGGCTTGATCTCACGACCCTGAAATCATAACCTAAGCTAAAATCTAGAGTCTGATGTTTAACTGACTGAGCCACCCAGGTGTCCCTCAGTTTTTTCTTTTATTTGAAATGTGACCTACCTAAGAAAAGTATCTAAAACATAAGCACATTGAGTGAACACCTGGGTAGTCCCCATTCAAGTTAATAAGTAAAACTCTGTGTGTACCCCCAAAGGTCCTCACACACTCCTCCTTGGTCACAGCAGCACCTCCTACACCCCAGAAGTAACTGTCCAAATTTTGTGATGATCATTTTCTTGCTTTTTTAAAAACATTTTTATCCCCTAAGTATGCATTAGTAAACATTTTAATGAAAAATTGTTTCAAAACTTTCTTTAAAAGTTTATGTCATTATATGCAGATTAAGTAGCTTTAAATATATACATGTAGTTATAGAGATATAGTGTTATATACCTATTGAAGTGTCATAAAATATTGTATATTCTTTTGCATCTCTCTTTGTGTTTCTGCATGTAGCTTTCTGCACGGTGTTGGTTCCCACTGTAAAACTCATTCATGCCTTTGGTGATAGACATTTGGGTCATTTCTGCTGTTTGCTGTTATGAACAGTGAGGCCGTGAGCAGTCTTGTGTGAACCTCTTTGTGTATGTACCCTTGAGCCTGGCGAGGGGCAGGAGTTCCTAACAGGTTTTGAGACACGGACTCCTTTGGCAGTGTCACGAAACCTGTGGACCCCTCCTCGGATTTAGGGTATGGGCAGCTTCAGCTTCCTTGGAAACTGACAGCCTGTTTTCAGAGGTTGGCCAGTCCCCATCCCAGCCGGCAGTGCATAGGGGCCCCCGGACTTGGCATTGCTGGGTTTGCACTAGGTTTTAAGTGGCCCCAGTGCCCAGATGAGATGGGCAGGGAGGCTGGGGCATATTCTCGGGCTCCGGGACTCCTGCATTTGTGCCCAGACTGTGGGGTCTTGAAGCCCCTGTAGTTGATGGGTGTGGGGGGCGTCTTCGTTTGCAGATCCTCTGTTCTTTGGAGAGAATAGAGAGGAGAGGGAGTGAGCATTTGAAGGGTTCCAAATTCAGCTCTCAGACCCTTATCCTGTTGATGCCCCTGCCACCCTGTCTTTCTGGAGCAAGATGTGCTGGTCCGTGACCTTACTTTCAAGCGTGTAGTGGGGAATGTTCAGAGTTGTGTGGCTGAGCCCGGGCTGACCCACCTTGGTCTTCTTCCCCCACCAGCGGATTACCACAGCAACGGCTACACTGTCACCAATGGCTGGAAGATCCACAACACGGCCAAAAACAAGTGGTTCGTTTGCATGGCCAAGACGGCCGAGGAGAAGCAAAAGTGGCTGGACGCCATCATCCGCGAGCGGGAACAGCGTGAGAGTGAGTGCGCCCTCTCCTGGGCCTCCGAAGAGCGGTGGCTCCGGGGGGCTTTCCCGGGATCCTGGGGTGTGTATGGCTTCCCCTAGGCTGGTCACTTCTGCAGAGTGAGGACTATGTCCAGGGAGGGGGCCTAGGGCCCTTTCCAGAGAGGCTGGAGCTACAAGACGCAGGTCAGTGAGGGAGCAGAGAGCTCTGGGGCTGTGTTATAACTTGGTGGTACTTTGGATCACCTGAGGGCATCTGTTAGAGCCCACTCGACAGATGGTGACGCTGAGGGCCAGTGGAAGGGACTTGCCCAAGGGTCAAGGGTCACAAGGTTGGTCACCCTGGGATTCGTGGTACCCTTCACACTTGAGCGGTGGTAACCAAGACGTTCCCTCCATGCCTCTGTCTCCCCCATGGTTCTGTTACCTTCAACTGGGGTTCTTTGTGCTTGAGACTCAGAGTCTGCATCTGGGGGGAAGATCCCTGGGGGGCTGCGCATTAGCTGTGGTCACAGATCTCTCTGGGCCCAGGCTCCCCCAGGCGGCTTGCCTAATACCTTCTAGGGCTGGGTGTGGTAGTTGGGTGGGGTTGGGACCTGGCTCTGGGTTGTTGTGCAGGGATCTGGGAAAAGGGAGCTGTGCTGTGTCTAGGGGCAAGTTACTTTAGCTTCCAGACCTCAGTGATGCCGTCTGATGAGTGGGGATAAAAGTTCCTGCTGCACAGGGTTGTAATGGTGCTAAATGCGGTATGGATTTGACCATACTTGGAAATTTGACACATGATCCTAAAAGCCCTACCCCCGCTCCCACCTTTGCAAAGGAGGAAACTGAGGTATAGTTTTCTCTATCTGCAGCCTTCCACTTGGGTGTGTCATAGACCTCTTGCACTTGCCATGTCTAATCAGAACTCCTAATTTCCACCCTGTCTTCCGCCCCAAACCTGGAGGTTCCTCATCTCAGTACCTGGTTCCTCCCTTCGCCTGGGGCCTCAGATTCAGACTCGTGGTGCCATCCCTGGTTTCTGCCCACTCCCCAAATTCAGTGTATGGGGTCCCTTTACTTCTGCCAGATCTGCCCACTTCCCTTTCCTCCCTGCTTCTACCCATGTGCAAGTCACCACCATCGCTCAGGACTATGGGCAGAAGCTAGATTTTAAGTTTTCAGGTGATAGTTCTTGATTTTAAATTTTGTATCGAAATTTATTCAAGTGGCTTTAGGCCAAACAAACTACTGAAGCTGGCCCCTGGTTGGCAAGCTTGTGAGCCCTGAAACTGGTCAGGGCTGGCGGTGGGGCTCAGGGGTGTGGATTGGCCTGGGTGTGGCTGATCAGTGTCTTTGTGGTTAGAATGGAGGGCTGTGGTCCTTGCAGGGTATATATGCGATCACGAGTAGGGTGTGGCCTCAGTGGGCCTCAGCCGTTAGAATTGAGTGTTGTCCAAACCTTGACCTCGGGGCTAGGTTTACAGGGGTGGTGCATGCTGTGATCAGGAGCACAGATCTGGAGCCAAACTTTCTGGGTCAAAATCCTGGTGCCGCCACTTCTAGTCGGGTAACCTTAGACAGACAGCTTCATTTCTCTGGGCTTCCGTTTCTTGGGATAATTTTGCCTTACAGGTTTCTTAAGGATTAAGTGGCATATAGTAGAAGCTTCCAGCATTTTCTGTTGTTATTTGTCATTGCTGTTGTCAGGAGTGGACAGGGTCCAAGTAGAAAATGTGGGGCAGGGATCTGGTCAGGGTTCTGTGAGTATTGTCTAGAGAAACAGGCAGATTTTTCTCCCTGGCTGGAAGGAAGAACTCAGTAGGCTTCCTGATAACCTCTGAATTTGGAAACCCATGCTCAGGTTGAAGGGTTGAATGAGCTTGACTGCTTATTACCCTAGAACTTAACCTCTTTGGGCCTCAGCTTTGCCTTCTGTAAAATGGGGGCGATCAGCCTCCCTCCCCTACAGCGTTGTGTGAAGAGTCACTGGCAGGTGCCCGAAGCAGTGGCTGACACGCAGGGAGTGCTCTATAGATGACCGCGGCGGGGCGCACTCGGGCGGGCAGATGGGCAGCGGGCTTCCAGGAGCCGCAGGCCTGCCCCCCTCTGCTCCCCAGCGCTGGTGCTCCCTGAGTGCTGACTGTGCCCCCCACCCCCGTAGGCCTGAAGCTGGGCATGGAGCGGGACGCCTACGTCATGATTGCGGAGAAGGGGGAGAAGCTTTACCACATGATGATGAACAAGAAGGTGAACCTGATCAAGGACCGCCGGAGAAAACTGAGCACCGTCCCTAAGTGCTTCCTCGGCAAGTGAGTGGCCCCACCCAGGCCTCTGAGGGGTTCCTGTGCTGGTCCCGGGCAGCGGGTGGGCCACACTGTTCCCACCTGGCTCTTCCCCCGGAGCCCTGCAGGGCAGAGCCCCTAAAGCACCCTGAATCCTCATTTAACAGACCTCAGAGGTCAAGAAGGATGGTGGGGTCCCCATGTCAGGTCTTTCAAATGTTTCCTACCACAGCTCACTGCAGAATGTAAATTTTATGTTGTAACCTGGCGCACACGTCCACGTAACATGATTGAAGCCAGTTTCACAGAACTTACTGTGCTGGGTACGCTCTGAAAGTGTGTGTCTTTTTCTGTTCTGTTTCTTTGCTATTCTGCCTTGTCCTTTGTATGTTATTCATTTCTCCATTTGTTTTTAAAAAATAATGCGAAGCGAGACCATGGCATTGATTTCACAAACTACTAATGGGTTGCCCACCATGGATTGAGAGACACTGCCCTCACACTCAAAACAGAAGCCATTATAGATAGTTCAAGCAAAGAGGTTTTTAACACAGAGAGTTGCTGGAAGCGCCGGAGAGCAGATGTGGGCCTTCACATCAGTCTGCGCAGGCTGCCGTCCCCACACACTGCAGGCCGAGCAGCTCAAACAGAAACTTACCGCCTCGCAGTCCTAGAGGCTGGAACCCAGAGCCCAAGGTGTGGGCAGGCTTGGTGTCCTGTGAGGCCTCCCTGCCTGGGTTACACGTGAGGGAGAAGGGGAGGCTCCTGGCAGCTTTCAGGATTTGAGGGCCTCCAGTGTCTCTGTTTGGGAAATACATTCCTTCCCAGTAATAAAACATTTTACCCCCTGCCCCCATTTTATAACCAAGGATCAAGGGGGTCAGAGCACAGGTGTATCTTAAACCCAGATTTACATCTCCTTCACCTGGTGAGGGCGGCAGCTACACAGTCCCACTAAAATTGCCAGGCTGTGTGCCGCCCTGCTGTGCGCTCAACGTGGTGGTCGACACGGAGGGTGCCAACCTCACGGAGCTTGTGGTCCAGCAGGGGAGAGAAGTTTGCCTGGGAGGCAGGGACTTTATTTAGAATGTATTGACTTATAACCCTCCCCCTTCCCAAAAGCTTTTGAAGAGGCCCTGGATACAACCCTCTGTGTTATGATCTTGCCCCGGACCAGGGGAGAGGTGATTTGGACAAAGGGGTCACAGTAAAGATGGGGGCAGTGCTTGCATTCTGGATCATTTTGAAAGTGACCGCATTTGCTGGCCAGGTGAGAAAAAAGGGAGCTGAGGATTGAGAGCCCCTAGAAGGCTGGAGTTGCCTCTTGCTGTGAAGGGGAAGGAGATGGATGGAGGAGCAGGTTTCAGGGGCAGGAGTAGAGCTTGGAGGCTCCTTTTGGACAGGTGCCCTTGAGACTCTTAGACACCCGGATGGAGATGTTGACTCGTTAGTTGGATATAGATCTTAACTTGGGGAGAAAAGACTGGGTTGAAGGAGTAAATGCAGGGCATGTGGGCATTTTTATTTATTTTTTAAGATTTTACTCATTTATTTGAGAGACAGAATGAGCTGGGGGGAGGGGCAGAGGCAGAGGGAGAAGCAGGCTCCTGCAGAGTGGGGGAGCCTGACACGGGGCTTGATCCCAGGACCTCAAGATCATGACCTGAGCCGAAGGCAAATGTTTAACCGACTGAGCCACCCAGGTGCCATCAAAACATTTTGATGGTTTTTAAAGCCATGGGACTGAACTCTGCAAGGGGACACGCAGGGAGAGTCGAGGCAGGTACTGGGCCTTGGGGCTGCCAGCGTCTGGAGGAAAGAGCCTAAGGGGAGCGGGCAGAGAGGTAGGAGGCACTTGGGGCAAGTGTGGCGTCCTGGAAGTCAGGTGAAGAAGATGCAGAGACAGCGCGCAGCGGCAGCTAGGTTTGGATGCGCTAAGGTTGAAATGCCTGGGGATATTCAAGTGCCAGTGTTGGGCAGGCCTTTGGAGACCAAGTATGGAGCTGGGGCAGAGCTCATTGGTCACGGCCTGAGGCTTGTGGTGGAATGGGCAACAGGAAGGAGATTTTTGGGGGTGGTTGGTCTCCTGAGGGGTGGCCGAGGGCTGCCCTGGACGGGCTGCCCTGTTGCCCCCAGGGGTCAGCAACCCCAGCTGCGAGCTCCCTGGGAAGGTGTGTGGAGAGAAGAGTCTGGGCTCCAGACCTCTGGGAATCGGGGAAGGGGCAGCTTGGCTCATCTCCATCAGCTGGTCTTTAATCCCTGGGCAGAAAGGAGGTTTTTCTCTCGGGAAGGGCTTGCTTCCGGCCCCCCCCCCCCCCCGGGTCAGACGACCTCTCCGCCTCCTGCCAAGCCCCTTGGGGAGCTCAGTCCAGCCGGATAGGATAACCTGCCTGTGATTAGAGCTTCAGCAGAGTGTTCTGTCTCCTCAGGAAGGATTAGGGAGATTTCTTTTACCGCCCGTTTGAAACAGGGCCAGGATTGAATCTTGTTTTATAATCACCGGGGCCTTAAGGACCAGACTTCCTGCAGAAGATTGTTCTAATAAAACTCTTCTCGCATAGCTCTGCTCTGTGTGCAGCCCCAGGGCTCAAGACCTTCCTCCTTCCCGGCCAGGGCTCAGCTTCCAAGTCTCCTGCAGGAGCATCCTTGGTCCCTTTGGATGGAAGGAACCTATAGCCACCAAGACATAATTATCAACCGTTTCTCTGCTCCAGGCACTGGCAGGCAGCTATGCCTTTTAACCCACATACAACACTGTGAGGCAGGTCACTGCCATTATTCCCGTTTTAAGGGTAAGAGAATGAAAGCAGAGAGAGAAGAGGTCCTGTACAAGGTCACAGAGCCACAAGTGGGGGGCTGGGATTTGAATCCAGGACTCTCTCCCACCACACTCTGCTGTATGTATCCATTTATATCTTTGTTTAGCACATTTCATTTTTCCTTGGTTGTTCCTTTCTCCATATCCATCTGCACTGCTAGAGGGGGAATCTATGAATACAGAATGTGTCTGATGTATCTTTATAACTTTTGAGGGTTGGGCTTTGAGTCAGACTTGGATGCAAGCCCTGGTTCCCCCACCTTCTAGCTGTGTGATTGTGGGCAAGTTTCTTAGCCTCTCTGAACTTCAGTAAATGACCAGTTAATAGGAAATAATAAAATATGCCTCACAGGATTGTCAGAGGCTTCAGTGAGAAAATGCATGTGACATGCTAGCCCAGTACTGGCCAGAGTGACAGAAATGTGGAGTAGCCTGTTTCTGCTGTGCTCAGAGAACTTGCGAAGAGAATCAAGGAATAAAATCCGGATGTTTGTGTGGTGGAGGCATCATGGGAGGAACAGGGCGTTGGGCAGACAGAATCGACTCATTCATGCATCCATGCCGTTCATTCAGTGTTTACTGAGCCCTTACTGTGCCAGCAGGAACAGGACAGATGAATCCCTATCCTCGTGGAGAGAACTGTCCAGTGGGGAGCCAGAAAATAGACAACTAGACAAACATCAGCACAGAGGGGATTTCAGCCAATCGTCGGATATTGCAAGCAGTGAGTTAGGTTGATATTAAGGAGGTGAGGAAATGGGGTGATGTTTCAGCTGGGGTGGTCAGGGAGAGCCTCTCAGGGGAGGAGACGTTTTAACCAAGCTCTAGATGATAAGCAAGAGCCAGTCATGAGACGATCTGGGGGAACAGCATTCCTGGCAGAGGGAGCAGCAGGTGTGAGAGCCCCACGGCTGGAATGAACCTTGAGTAAGTAAGTAAGGAACAGCCAGGCCAGTGTGGCTAGAGCGAGGGAGTGGCCAAGGACTGGGAGATGAGGCTGCAGGTGTTGGCAGGGGCCATATTGGGCAGGTAAGGGGGAAGGGGCCATATTGGGCAGGTAAGGGGGATCGGGGCGGGCTCGGGTTTTCATTCTGGGCGCTCTGGGAAGCCATTCAGAGTCTAAGCAGAAGAGGGGGATAAGGATGAGCTCATCACACCGGCTCTGGATGGAGGAACTGTCAGGGGACAAGGGTAATGGTGTGACTGGCAGGGGCAGTCAGGGAAGGCTTCCTGGAAGAGAATGCCTTTGGTTTCCCCCTTGCCGCCAGAGGTTAGATGTCATTCACTGGTGTCTGCTGTTGTAGAAGCTCTGAGGTGGAAGGGGCCTCATTGTCTCACCCACCTGCATGCACAGGTGCAGGGTATCCGTGGGTAGGAGCCGATCAGTCATGGTTTGTCAGATGTTGCTGCAGGAAGCTTCTACAGGAATTGTTCAGGAAGCAACTTCAGGCAGTGGAGTTACAGGGACGAACATAAAACCTCCAGCCCTCCCCTCATGGAGGCGACAGGTGAGAACAAGGGGACTGCCTTACGGGCTGGTGAGTGGTACACGGGGCCTCTGCTCAGGGGACTGTCCCAGGGAGATGGCAAAGACACACCTGTGTGTCCCCTGTGCCTAGCATTGGGCTTGACACCTGGTAGGGATTCTGGGGGTCAGGAAGGAAGGAGGGCTGAAGCCGGGCGCATGCGAACTCAACTAGTGCCCCATTGCCTGAATCCCAGACTCCGTCCCCACCGGCCTCGGCTGACCTTCTGTCTGTGTCCCCAGCTCGGTGCTCCGAGTTACATCTCTCTGAAAGGCTGGATCTTGCCACTCTTTGTACCCAAGGCTGGCAGATTGCTGGTTTCCTTACCTTACTTCTCACTCAGGGCCTTTGTATGTGCTGATCCCCCTGCCTAGAACACCCTTCCTTGCCCCTCAGTGGAGGCAAACAGTGCCCCACTGACCTAGTGCAGTTCACGCGTGTGTTTTATGTGGGCCACATGGTGCTTTCAGGAAATTTTGGATTATATATCAACATGTAACAGTTGGGAGATTTCCCAGGAAATGCCGAATTTCCGGCTTCTCTTGGAAAGTAAGATGCTTTGGTCTTCCCATGTGGCCGCCGTCAGCTGTACGGAGGGGTGGCTCGCGTCTTCAGGAGCTGCAGTCCTGGCTGGTTCCACAGAGCCTCAACCTGGCCCTGCCTCCTCCTTTTTTTTTGAGAGAGAGAGAGAGAGAGCCAGCAAATGTGGGGGAGGAGCAGAGGGAGAGGCAGAGAGAATCTTAAGCAGGTTCCATGCCCAGCACAGATCCCGACACGGGGTTTGATCTCACAACCCTGAGATCATGACCTGAGCCAAAATCAAGAGTCGGACGCTTCACCGACTGAGCCACTCTGGCACCTCCAGCCTAGCCCCTTGTGTTCATTTACAAGAGCTCGAGGTCCCTGTGTTAGAGATGAGTTTTATCTGTTTTGGCACACTTGGTTCCAGTTTGAGAGTTGATACGATGTGAAGGTTTACCTGCTGCTGGATCCAGAAGGCCCCGGAGTGAAGTAGTTGTCAGAACAACCATACTGAGGCCCAGAGGGGCACAGCGTCTTGCCCAAATTCGCCCAGTGAGCTATGAACTTTCCTTGTTGCTCTAAAAGGGGTAAGACCCAGCTTGGGGCAGAAACCTGGGTCACAGTTGCTCTTCTCTGGGCTGCCTTCCTTTGCCCTAGCAGAAGACACTGGGTCACTGCCTGCCCCCCATCTGGCCACAGCGCCGCTGGTTGGTGCCAGAGGCGGCCCCTGATGGGACAGCTGGTGGGCAGCTGGGTGCCGAGTCTCCAGCTTCCGAGAGTGGGCGCTCAACATCTGTTCGCCTCCCTCAGCTGCTGGCAACTTTCCCCTGTCTCTGATTTTTGGGACTTGAGAATAAAACTGGGGGGTGGAGGACCTAGAACAATCTCTTCCCCCCCACCTGGGGCTCCCGCCCCACAAAATAGATCCATTTCTTCTGTGTCCCTCCCCCCCCACCTTGGCCTGCATCCGGGGCTCTCTGAATGCCTCAGCATGCACCACTACCTACACACAGGCAGGCTTTGCTCAGCCAAACACTGGGAAACTAAAAATAGTCCTGCCCCCTCTGGCCCTGTAATTGGAGGCGGGACAGCTGGTTTCGATAAGCGGGAGAGCTCTGTGCTCTGGCCCGCTGCCGCGTGCTTTCATTGAACACAGATTGCCTTGGTGGCAACAGCCCCATTGCCGGCTCTCCCTTTTCCTGCTGGCTTGGAGTGGGTTGCGCTCTGCGCCGAGCCTGAGGGCGCCTCCAAGAGCAGGGACCTGGGGTCTGGCTGAGCCTCTACCCCACTGGCTGGTCACGTTGGATCTGCCTGATTTCCTCGGGCTCGTGAGCCCTTCTTTCTCCTAGAGACCTTCCTGCTGACCCTAGAACATTCCTTCTTGTTTGATGGTTCATTCCTTCATGTGTTCAAGAAATGATTATTGAGGTCTACTGTGCTTTAGACCCTCCTCTAAGGTGCTGGGGGTAGGGCTGTGAGTAAGATTGACAAAAATCCCTGTCAGTGTAGAGATTACTTTCTGGTGGGGCAGATGGCTGATAAACACATATAAATCTGTAGCAGTACAAGGATAAGTGCTCAAAAGGAAGCAAAACCGAGAGATGTGAGGATTGTGTGGGGAGCTGCTTTTGCTGAGAAGGGAGGATTTAACATGAGGAGCTAGGGGAGAGCGTTTCCAGGCAGCGGGAACAGCAAGTGCAAAGGCCCCGAGGTAGGTAGGAGTCTGATCCTTTTCAAGTAGCAGAAGATGGTGGGTGTGGCTAAAACATAAGAAGTGAAAGGTATAGGAAATGAGATCCGTGAGGTTGGCAGTTCGTGTGGGGCATTGTCATCATGGGCAGAGTTTGGATCTTTTTCTGAGGGCAAGGGGGAAGCCCACTGGAGAGTTTGACTAGGAGAATGACATGATCTGATCACCACGAGCTCTCTTGACTCGCCACAGTCATCTTTCTGGGCTCTTATTTCTTCCTGCCTGCTTGTTCTTTGTTCCTTCTGCTCATCCATCCATGTTGCCGTCCATCATCCGTTTCCCCCACCCATCTGCCCGGGTCTCTCTTCACTTAGTGTCTACCCATCCTCGCCATGCTCCCCTCCACCCACTTGCCCACTGGTCTTTCCAGCTACCTACTCGTTTGTTTATCAGTTCATCCATTCATCTGCTCACTTCCTATTCATTTATCTCCCCACTCATGTGTCCGTCCGTCCATCCATCCATCCATCCATCCATCCTCCCTTCTTCCTTCCCTCTTATCCATCCATCTATCCATGCACCCATCCAGGGCACCTGAGTCGGGGCCTGGGGTCTGGTCACACCCAACCCTCTGCCATTGGTCTTAGGGAAAGGCACAAGGTCTTAGCACAACCCCCGGGCGGTGGGCTCCCAAGCTTTGCTTTCCTGTGGCACGTTCTAACTCTCCGTCACAGGAGTGGGTGGGGCCAAGCCAGTTTAGTGCTGGTCCCTGTGTTCCCAAGACGGGGGAGTTTCTCTCAACTGCATCTTATGTTCCTGGCAGTGAGTTTGTTGCCTGGCTTCTGGAAATTGGTGAAATCAGCAAGACCGAAGAAGGAGTCAACCTGGGCCAGGCCCTGTTGGAAAACGGTATAATCCACCATGGTGAGTGGGGGCTGGGCCCGGGCAGGCCTGGGGTGGGGAGGCACAGGTCAGACCTCAGACCGGGCACAGTGTAGCCTCAGCACGTGGATGCCCTTATAAATCTGCTCACAGGGCCGGAAAGCCCTGTGCTCACCTGGGACACCAGCAAAGCAGGGATGCCTCGAGAAGTCCCTTCAAAAAGGGCAAGAGCCATTGATGTTTTAGCCATTCAGCCAATATTTATCGAGTGCCTGTTACGTGGCAGGCACTGCGCACGTAGCAGAGAACAGGCCAGGTGAAAACGTCTTCGTGGGGCCGCTGTTCTAGTCAGAGGGGGAAGGTAATAAACCAAAGCAGTACAATCTGTGTATCCAGGTGGCGATCGGTGCTGGGTGGGGGGAGAGAAAGCAAGGGGGTGGTGGGCAGTTTTGAATAGGGGTTGGAAGGCCTCTCTGAGAAGGTATCCTGAGCGAGCGAGGGGCCAGGTAGCACTGGGGTTCTGGGCCGAGGGAACAGCAGGTGCAGAGTCCCCGGCGGGAGAGTGAGCCCCGTGTCCTGGGAGCCGCCACGCGGGTGTGGGCGCTGCCAGGAGACGTGGTGGCTGGGCACGGGGCGGGGCATAGTGTGGAGGGAGTGGGGTCCGGGACCTCCCGAGGGATCGTGGGGTCTTCGGCTTCTGCCCGGAGTGAGATGGGAAGCTGCTGCCGGGTGCCGAGGGGACGGCAGTCCTGCTGAGACTCAGACTTGCACGGGATCCCTCTGGCCGCCACGTGGGCAGCTGCCCGCCGAGGGCCCGCGATGTTCCAGGCGGGAGATGACAGTGGCTTGGAGCAGGGTGGGGTGTGGAGTCAGACTGTGAATGTTTTGAAGGCAGAGCCTCCAGGATCTGCTCATGGGCCCATGGTGGGGAGGGATGGAAAGAAGCAGCAAGGGCGCCCCAAGGCCATCGTATGGAGAGAGAGTTTCATAAATCCTGGTTGTGTGGCCTCGCACCCCAACACATGCTTTGGCGACCTAGCACCGAGGAGGTGCTGGGCCAGATGGGTCCCCGCGCAGGCCGGGTCAGGGCATTTCTGGGCCTCGTGCGAGACCTGCGGGTGCCCCGGCCCCAAGTGGTAGGGCTCAGCAGGGCCCCAGGCGGAGGAGGGGGACCTGGTTTCAGCAGAGGAGCGAGGGCAGAGGGGTTCAGCGAAATTGCGCGTGGCACAGAGCCTGGTCGAGTGCAGGGTGGTGATGGGTGGGGGTGGGCGGTGGGCCCAGCCTAACTGGCCCCCTGGGTCCCTCCAGTGTCTGACAAGCACCAGTTCAAGAATGAACAGGTGATGTACCGCTTCCGTTATGATGACGGCACCTACAAGGCCCGGAGTGAGCTGGAGGACATCATGTCCAAGGTAGGGATGCCGCCCTACCCTACAGCCCTGACCCCACGGCCACTGCAGAGCAGGCCTGCACCCCAGTGGCCTGTGCTCTTTGCCCTCCCCCACCTCCCTGCTCTGTCCCGGAGCCATCTCTCCCAGCAGCCCGGATTTGGAGGCTCCTGAAGGATGTGGCCTGATCCCAGACTCCCCCTCTTTCTCTTTCAGGGTGTGAGGCTTTACTGCCGCCTTCACAGCCTCTACACCCCCGTGATCAAGTAAGTTACTCTTTCCCTGCTCCAGTTTCACCTCTGCCTCTTTTCAGCTGTGTGGCCTTGGGCTGGTAACTTAACCTCTCTGAGCCTCGATCTCCTCCATCAAATGGGGCTAATAATCGCGTCTACCTTCCATGTTTGTCCTTAGGGTTAAGTGAGTCAATCTGTGGGAAACTCTGCAGGGTGGTGGTGAAGGGTGTCCGTTCTGGAGCCAGTTTGGGTCTCAGCTGCTAGTTACCAGCTGCGTGGCTTTGGGCGGAGTTACTTAGCCTCCCGGTGCCTCAGCATTTTCCTCTGTGGAATGGGGATGATGATAATAAGATCCACCTTAGGGCCTTTGTGCTTGCCGTTCCCTCTGCCTGGAATGCTCTTCCCTTACCTCTCTGCATATTTATTCCCTCACTTCCTTCAAATGTCTCCAAATCAGAGGGACCTTCCCTGCCCACCTCTCTAAAGCAACTCCATCTGGTGTGCACTCTCCTCCTTACTTCACTTTGGCTTTCTTCTTTAAAACTTGTTAGTGGTTGACATACTTACGTATTTATTTTTTATCGATATGCTGTCTTTCTTCCCCACTGAACTGTAAACTCACCAAGGGCAGGGAGTTTGCTCACTGCTGTGTCCCCAGACCCTTGGCCAGCACCTAGAGCGGTGCCGTCCCATAGCCCTTTCTACACTGATGGCCGTGCTCTGTGTCTGTGGGGTCAAGAACAGTAGCTGTGAGTCACGTGTGGCTTTCAAGCCTTTGAGACGGAGGAATGTGATTTTAAATTTGATTTAATATTCACTGATGGAAAAATGGGTACATATTGGAGAGTGCTGGGCAGAGTAGCCTTCAATGAGTGTTTGTCACATGAATGTTGAAAGGTAATTAACCTCTTTGACCTCTGATTCTTCATCTGTGAAATGGGCATAAGAATAGCTCACGCCTCTTGGGTTGCTATGAGGATTAAATTTGAATGATGCCTGGCACATAGTGAGGGCTGTATAAATGCCAGCCATTGGTTATCTTCTTTATTATGAAGCTCATGGTTGTGGATGAAGGGACAGAGAGGGTGACCTAATTCTTACCAGCTGCAGATTCCCCTGTCCCCTGTCCTGACAGCTCTTGCCACTCTTTTTATTTATTTATTTTTTTTAAAGATTTTATTTGTTTATTTGACAGAGAGAGACACAGCGAGAGAGGGAACACAAGCAGGGGGAGTGGGAGAGGGAGAAGCAGGCTTCCTGCCGAGCAGGGAGCCCGATGCGGGGCTCGATCCTAGGACCCTGGGACCATGACCTGAGCCCAAGGCAGACGCTTAACCAACTGAGCCACCCGGGCGCCCCACTCTTGTTCACTCTTAGAGGAGTGGAGGGGATTCCAGCATTTGCTGGCCTCGTTGGGGGTCCAGGCCCTGGGAACCCCTCACATCTGTAGACTTGCCTCTGCCTTCTCAGTCCAGCCTGGCCCTTGCGAGAAGGACCCCCTGGTCAGCCCCCAGAGAAGGAAGTGGCAGGGGCCAGCACTTAGTGAGCACATGGCCTACCCGGCTCCCCAGTTCCTAAAAATCTGAGAGAAACTCCCCAGCAGGACTTGATCATCAGCCTCAGCACGGCTGGCCACATAAACTCCTGTTTGCCAGCTTCCAAGCCTGAGAAATGGTTGCAGTCTGACTGCAAGGTTAGCCGACCCTTTGTTCCAGGACCCTGGGGGAGTTTAGATGCCACACACGTCCGAGCATGTGCCTAGGGAGAGACCCGGGGCCCTGATTCCCACGCCTGTGCTCCCCGATGTGCTCACGTGCACTCTGTCCGCCCCGCAGAGACCGCGATTACCACCTGAAGACGTACAAGTCCGTGCTGCCCGGGAGCAAGCTGGTGGACTGGCTGCTGGCTCAGGTGAGCTCTCCCCCCGCTGCGTCTGAGCAGCCCGCTCATTCTGCCCAGCACTCAGGGGCTGACCGGGCTGTGGACCTTGAAATTTCTTTAAACAGTTTTTTCTCTAGTTTTTACTCGTGTAAAATACACGTCACACTTAACTGTTGTAACCACTGTTGAGCACGCAGTTCGTGCCCCTCACATCGCTGGGCAGCCGTCCCCACCCTTTCTCTCCAGAGCTCTTTTCATCTTGCAGAACTGAAACCCTGTCCCCGGTCAACACCAGCTCCCCACCCGCCCCTCCCTGCAGCCCCCCACAACCTCACTTCTGCTTTCTGTCTCCAGGCCCTCGGCCGCGCCAGGTACCCTGGGTGAGCGGGAGTCACACAGCCTTTGTCCTCCTGTGGCTGGCTGGTGGCGCTCAGCATCCTGTCCTCAGGGCATCCATGTGGTGGCCTCGGTCAGAATTGCCTTCCTTTGCGAGGCTGAAAAATAACAGTCCATTGCATGGATCGCCCACGTTTTATGTATCTGTTATTTAATATTATCTGCCTATTAATGTCTACTTAATGGACGCTTGGGTTGCTGCCACCTCGAGGCCTCCAGTTAAAACTGGGACAGTCCCGGGTGAGCTGGGACAAGTCGGTCTCATGCTAAAGCACCAGACCGGAGCCTCCACGGGGAGCTTGCCAAGTTATTCTTTTCACATAAGTTGCCAGGGGGCAGGGGCTGGGCAGAGGCTTGGGAAGTCCAAGCATTGGTTGGTTTTGCTACAGCTTCCCGAAGGTGTTTGCTCCCATGTGATGCTATGGAAACTTCTGGCAGCCTGCCTCCAATACTTCTTGGCTCCTGCGCCCAGGGTGCTTCCTCTGGGCCAGGCCCTGGCTGGGTTTTGTGCATTACCGCGTTGAGCCCTCCAACCCATTTATAGACGGGGGGACTGGGACCCAGAGAGACCAGGCACGTGGTTCAAGGGTACACAGCCCCGTAGCAGCAAAGCTGGGATTGGGAGGGGCCTGTCTCACCCTGGTTCTGCGAACTTTTCAGGGAGCTCGCAAGAATGTTGATTTGTAGTCTGTAAAAAGAACGTATTGGCTCCAAAGACGAGGAGACAACTGCGAAATCAAAATGGATAAATGTTTAAACATTTACAGAGCGCAGCTTTATGTCAGCCTCCTTAATTGTTAAATTTAGCATTCATAAAAACCTCGTTCCATTTGAAAACAATTTGCTGGTGGGATTTTTCTCATGTCACACAATTCCTGATGATTGCCTAGAAATCGTAGCCAATCTGTAAAGTAAATGTTTCTTGGCGCCAAATAACTTCAAAAGCAGGTTTAGAAAAATCCTTGAAAAAAATTTTTTTGGGCCCAAACAGCATATTAATGTAGGATGTGGGTGTATTTTAATATGTTTGCTGTGGTGTGGGATGCTAAGACCAGGGAGGTCTTGAAACAGCCCCGGATTTGAATTCAGTTTTGCACATCTGGAAAGCGCAGAGCGCTAACCACTGAGTGACACTGCCCTCCCCTTAGGATCCAGTGAAACCAGGCCGGAGCATGTTTTATTTATAGCCAGGCCGACGTGGGTCACATCCCAGCTCTGTGTCTTCCTAGCGGAGTGATGTTGGATAAGACTTTTAGCCTCTCTGTGCCTTACTTTCTACAAGTGAAGCTAAAACAGTACCTTCCCCATTGGATTATTTTGAGGGTTCAGTGAGTTAATCATGTAAAGTGCTTAGACTGGCACCTGGCACAGAGTAATTGCTCAGGAAATGCAACTGTTGTTTTAATTCCTCATCTCCTGCACAAAGCGTTCAAGGGGGCTCCACATCACATGCAGTGTGGAAGGCCGACGAACCTGCAGAAGGGTTTGGGGGCACAGGGGCAGTAAGACCGGGAAACAGCCCGTGTTGGGGGGAGGGGAGAGCTGATCCCCGGAGTGCCGTCTCCTGAGTGTGCTGCCACAGGTGAGGGTGACGCGGGGTGATTTCTAATGTGGTTTAGGTTCTTCGCTTGGGGCCCAGACACGCCTGGGTTCGGGCTCTCGGAAATGGCCGCTTCTCCCCACCTTGGCCCTCTCTGTGGCCCGAGCTCCACTGGTGCCCACAGCTGTGTGTGGGTTTCAAAGCATGATGTGGACTCTGCCCTAAGTGGCGAATCCCAGGCCTGAGTTGGGAGTGAGGTGGGTCCCCGAGATGGTGAGACGCCAGTGGGTCTGAGAAATGTCTGGAGATGGGGCACACGGGATGTACTGCTCTGGGGTGGGATGGAAAGCAAGGATGCGTCCTGGGGCCGTGGTGCCCTGGGAGGCAGGAAGTACCCTTTACAGTGACGAGAAGACAGCGGAGGAACCCGCGGGTGCCTGGGAAATCCAGCGTTCTCCTCTGGCGCGGGAAGGCGCTGCCTTTGGGGTGCCCGCTGGACTTCCCAGTGGGTGGGTGGAGGACGGGGCAGGATCGGCATGCCTGGCGCTCGGGGGGCATCTGCACCGCAGACGCTCTGTTCCTGGTCAGCTTTGGCAGTATTTAAATGAGCAGAGTCAGGAGAGGGTGTAGAGCAATTCAACAAGAGGGCTCATTAGCTCCTCCCTTTCTTTCTTTGAGCACCGACTGTGTACCAGGCACCGTTTTAGGTTCTGAGGACACAGCAGTGACTAAGACAAAAGTCCCTGCCCTCGTGGGTCTTGAATTCTGGTGAGGGCTGGGGAGGCTGTTGATAAATAAGAACAAGAAGTAAAATACATCCGTCCTGTGTTAGCTGACGCTAGTTGCCAGCACGGTGCTTGGGGTAGAGTGCGCGGGAGCCGCGGGGGCGCATTTACCCTTCACATGGGTGGGGGTGGTGCAGTTTTCACAGGGGTCCGTGAAGGCTCTCTTGAGTGGGGACATTTGAACAGAAACCTAAGGAAGGTGGGGAGTGAGCCAGGGGGATGCGTGGGGTGCAGCCTTCTCGGGGGGACAGCAAGTTGGAGGCTCCAAGTGGGGTGAGCTGAGGGCAGTGGGAGGTGTGAACAAGAGGTAGAGGTGCTGAGGAAAGCTGGTCTGTGGCCAGTCTCGTGGCATTTCGTGGGCTCTGGGGAGGGCTTGGGCCCCTTCAGGACTCTGAGCACAGAGGGGACAGCACTGACTTAGGTGGGATAAGATCCCTCTGTGGAGCACGGGCTGTAGGGGGACGGGGTCGGCAGAAGGGAGCCTGGGAACTGGGTGACCGTGGGGAGGGTGGGAGACATGGTCAGATTCTGGAGTTTTTGGAGGTAGACCTAACAGAGTTTATTGATGGGTGGATAGGGTATGGGAGGTGAGAGACAGAGATGTGTCTCCAAGACCCCAAGGTGCTTGGCTTGAGGCTGAGCTGGGGGGACTCAGGACTGCATCCTGGAGCTCTCCGACAAGGAGGAGAACCAGCTTCCCCCGCCCCGCCCGCCCCGCCCCAAGCATCTCATCACAAGTGGAGGCAGAAGGATGGTGGAATGAAGGTGGCAGCTGACCATACAGGTGCCTGTCACTTCGACAGACCTGCCATGGCCTCGCCTGGTCTGAGGACACAGGGAAGCTAACTGGAGCTGACGCAGGGGTTTGACTTCCATGAAATGGCTGGAAGACAGCTGGTATATGGCTCTGGGAAAGGGGCAGGAGGGTGTGTGTGGGGGCCGCTGTCGGGGAGAGGTTGGTGATGAGGAGATGGCCTTGAGGACTGGTTATGGTGAGCTTTGATTTCAAGAGTTATTCCCCCTTTGTGACTTAGCAAGGAATTCAAGAAGGAAATATATACTTGTGTAGCCTGGGAGGGTAATTTTGCTTTGACTGCATCTTCATTTTGACCTTCTAGATCATTCTAGTCCTTGGAACAAAATGTTCATTGAAACCCACTGGATCAGCTAGAAATGCTTTTGGCTGCATATAACAGGAAATCTGACTGACACAGTAAAGACCTTCTTCTCTGACGTAACTAGGCATCCCCAGTTCACGGTCCTAGAGCTCAACAATGCCCTTTACACCCGGGCTCTTCCCATCTTTCTGTTTTGCTGTTTTCTTGCCAGTTGCCCTGTGG
This sequence comes from Callorhinus ursinus, assembly GCF_003265705.2. Lineage (NCBI taxonomy): Eukaryota > Metazoa > Chordata > Mammalia > Carnivora > Otariidae > Callorhinus > Callorhinus ursinus. The sequence continues at coordinate 9,651,706 of NW_027397115.1, forward strand.
TCAGAAGATGGTTGCCATGGCTCCAGGCATCACATCTACGTAGACCTATGGCCAAAGGCAGGCAGCAGGAGCAGTTGGAGAGAGCTTTCTCGCTCTGTTTGTTTGCAGGAGGAAACTTCCCCCAGTCCCCCCGCTCCCCAGTGGTCTTCCCCTTGAGTCTCATTGGCCAGATGGGTCCCACATGTACCCCTAAACCGCTCCCTGGGGGACCAGGACAGGGATTGATGAGAGCGGCTTAGAATTTCTCGGAATTCATTCTTTGAGGCTGGGGGAGGGCCCCACGACTTGGACGAGTCCGAGTTACCTTTTTAACTCTGAGGGTAAGGGGGTGATGAGCCCTCCTGTAGACAAGCGGTGTTCCGTGTCTGTTCTCATCCTGTCTGTGCGCTCTCAACTCATTTACTCCCCACAGCAACCTGAGGAAAACGCAGGTATTATTCCTGTCTTGCTGATGAGGAAACTGAGGCCTCAGGACACACAGACATGTGGCACTCCTGTAAGATTGCGTATGGGGGGCTGTCATGATGCCTTGATAGGAGTAAATAATAATAATAGTAGTACTAGCCCTCAGTGTTGATTATAGCCTACACTGTGGGGTCTGATCAGGGAGCACCACTCAGGGGTGGCAGAGGCCTTGGAAAACGAAGGGCAGGGGCGCCTGGGTGGCTCAGTCGGTTAAGCGTCTGCCTTCGGCTCAGGTCATGATCCCAGGGTCCTGGGATCGAGCCCCGCGTCAGGCTCCCTGCTCAGTGGGGGTAGCCTGCTTCTCCCTCTGCCTCTTCCCTCTGCTCGTGCTCTCTGTCTCTGTCTCAGTCTCTCTCAAATAAATAAGTAAAATCTTTAAAAAAAAAAAAAAGAAAACGAAGGGCAAAATCTGGGAATAAAAAATAACAAGCGAGGAAGTGAAGCTCGGAGAGTTTAGGGCTTGCCCACGGTCACAGCCAGGGCCCTGCAGGGATGTGAGCCTGGGGAAACCAGGTCCAGAGTTTGCTTTCCACACTTCTCTGCTCCGTGGGTTTTGGTCTGCGCTGCCCGGGCTTGAGGACGCCCCAAGCAGCGGCCGTCAGATGGAGGGCAGCAGGTCGGTGGGCTAGGGGGCTGGGGGAGCAGGGACGGGCCAGGAGCCGGGCGCGGGAGGGCACGGGGGTGCCGGCTCCTATGCTGGCGCAGCAGAAATGTGCCCGGAGTGCCCGCCGCACTGACCCCCCGGAGTGTTCCATCGCCCGGGCCAGCTCTGTCTCTGCCACTGGCATCCCAGGGGCTTCTCCATAGGGATGTTTTGTGGCTCCCTGAGTGCTAGATGCCGTGGGGAGATGGGTAACCTTGACGGGAACCGCTGCTGCCCATGTGGAGCCGATGTTCTAGTGAGAGACAGACCTTAAACCCTACTCACTCACCTGGAGGAACCCAAGGACACGGAATAGTTGGTGCTGATTCTCCCGAGAGCAGTGGCGCGAAGGGGTGAGTTTGTTTCAGACCGTGACAGGTGCAGCACTGGGATCCTACAAGGTCATGAATGTAACGGAGTGAACATTGGCTGAGAGGATGCACAGGGGTGAGGGGTGGGGGACTACCTTAGGGTGTCCTCTGAGGAGCTAACTTGGGCACTGAGCCCTAAAAAGCCAGGACAGGGCATTCCAGGGGGAGGAAAGAGCAAGTGCAAAGGCCCTGAGGTGGGGGCATGTAGTTTGTGGAAGGACTGGCAAGGAGGCCAGCGTGGCTGGAGCCCCAGCACGGGGGCTAGCGGGCGGGTGGGGGAGATGAGGGGAGCGTGGCGGTGCAGTGTGCCCGTGCCTTCCTCCAGGAGGGGCGAAAACGGTGATTTGAGGTTTTCCCACAACTTGGCGGGATGTGGGGTAGGGGGCTTAACCTTTCAGGTGTCCAGGGTGGGCGTATTCCATGGTTAACTTGAGAATCCTGCTGTTGTTCTAACTTTAGGAACCTCCCTGTGGGTCACCCCAGGGCCCTGTGGGCAGGGGGGCAGGGATGGGCTGGGAGCCCGGATTGTGAGTGCCTCAGAAAGCCAGGTGGGCTCCAGACGCTTGCCGCGGCCTCCCAGGCTGCCGAGCGGGGGCCTGCTTGCCACCTGGGCCCCAGCTTTGCCTCCCCTGCTGTCCCCGCGCCGCTGGGGGGTGGCTGCTCCGGATGCAGCCTCTCTCATGGACGGCCACCTCCCCTGGTGGGGCTCTGTGCGCACAGCCCTCTGGCCGCTGGCCTGGGGTCCCACAGGAGAGATTGGTCTTCCTCCAGTCGGCCGGTGTGTGAAATCCCGAGGCCAGTGGCTGCGCCAGGCCCCGTGCTCTGAGTCTTAGCCGCAGCCTTGGCGGGCTGAGTCCTGCAGCCCCTTGGCATCTGTCTCTCCTTTAGATGGGCAGTTCCCTCTCTGGCCCCTCGGCTGCTGGCAGAGGGGCTGGAGGACAGTCGAGGCGACTGCCTCTCGAAACAGCTTCTCACTTTGGGAGTCCTTTAAATGAGAGGCTGTCGGGCCCCATGGCCATCCGAGTGTAGTCGAAGCTCACTGACCTGTGACCACAAGCTCCTGTAGGATTTGGCCCCTGCTGACAGCACCTTTCTTCCATCGCCAAATATTTATTGAGTGCCTTCTGTATGCCAGACCTGAGTTCTAAGCCCTTGGGATTCCGTGGGGAGCACAGCAGATCAAACTCCTTGTCCTGATGGAGCTCACTCACCCTCTCCCTGGTGGCCAGGCTGCCTTTTGTGCCGCAGGCTTCATTCCACCCCCGGACCTTTGTCTGTGCTGTTTTCTCTGCCTGTCACCCAGCTGCTCCCCCCACCCCCCGCCCCCAGCCGCACCACACAGCTCCCGTGGTTTCCCTGACGAACTGAGATTGTTGGGTGTGCAAGGACCAGAAACAGATTCTGGCTAACTTAGGGAGGGGCAGGGGGAAGAAGACGGCTCGCAGAAGGGTAAAGAGCACCCACAGAGTCAGGGGGAGACCCAGGAGCCTGCCGTAGAAAGAAGCGGCACCAGGCGATGCCCAGCTTCTTGGGGGCGGTAGCTGAGGGCCTCGTCTTCAGGGCACTGCTCTCGGGGAGAGCCGCACGAGCTGTCCCCTGTCCTTGGGCTCCGCCTCCTCCAGGTCATGTTCCCGGGTCAGGGACGATCACTGTAGCTTTGCACGGATCACGTGTGCTCTGCTTGGGTGGTGGGGGGCTTGGTGGTGGTGGTGAAAAACTCTGAGGGGCTGTCCCACCAAGACGACATTCCACATGGGAGAGTCGGCCCCAAAGGTGGGCCCAGTATGCTATGACGTTTCATACTTCAGTTTGGGGTTGGATGTCACTTCCTTAGAAAAGCCCTGAGACAAACCAGACTTCAGTTGTACTAGTTAGGAGTGTGTTCATTTGCAAGAACAGAGAACTCAACTAAACAGTAGCCCAAGTAGATAATTGTGCCCATACAGTCATCCTGCGTGTCAAGAACCTTCCGTCCTTCACTCTGCTATCATCAGCACTGTCTGCCACTTTGGTCACTGGATAGCCCCTTAGCCCTACATATATCACTTCGTCGTGTGACTTTGTCCTCGGTAGGGGGGTGTGGTACTGCTTTTCCTTTTTATCAGGGAGGAAGGTGTTTTCCAGAATCCCCTGGTAGACTTCTCCAGGTGTCTCACTGACTATAGCTCGGTCAGTTAGGATTCGGACTTCATTGCTAGTATCAAAGACCCAGCTGCAGAGGCTGATACAAATTAGGGGTTGATTTTCCTTTGCTATGAGACAAGCCTAGAGGTGGGTGGTCTAGAGCTGCGAGGGCAGCCTCATGAGACCTTTGGGGGACCACACTTTCTCTCTCTTCCTGCTCTGCCATCCTTAGCATGTTTTGATTCCGGGTCATACTGTGGTCTAGGATGACTTCAGGAACTCCAGCCATCACATCTTTGTTCCAAGGAGGAGGAAGAAAAAAAGAAGGGTCAGGGACAAAGCGTTTTTCCAGAGCTCCCTACTAGTGATTTCTGCTTATATCTCATTGGCCCCCTCTAGCTGCAAGGGAGCTGGGTTTTGTGATCCTCTAGTTGGATACATCCCCATCTTCATTACTGGTGTGGTATTGGGGAAAGGGTTATTGCTAGGCAACCAACAATATTTGCCACATAAAATCTCCATTTCTTCTTTGTGGTGTTTATAACACGATGCACAATGGATTTATCCCAACTATTATTAATTTATTTGTTTGGGGTTTATTCATAATAGTCAGAGGCATGTTTGGTCAATACTACAGTCCATAAAGCAGACACAGATCCCTGTCCCAGTGGAGCCTCTGTTCTAGGGGTGATGGTGGGCTTTGCGCAGACTCACTCAGCCCCTCCAGTGTTGGTTCACCTAACACCCTCCCCTTCTTGTTCCGTTCCAGGGTGACTGCCAGACGCGGGAAGAGGCCGTGGCACTTGGCGTGGGCCTGTGCAACAATGGCTTCATGCACCACGGTAACCTGCCCCTTCCCTTCAGGCCAGCCTCCTGGGGGGGGGGTATGTCCTGGAACAGAAAAGCTAGTAGGGACCCTGGTCACTGGGGCATTTGGGGGGGGCGGGACGGGGGGAACTGAGGCCCAGAGAGAGCAAATGGTGGGCTGGAGGCTGCTCAGCCTGCCCCTGGGGGAGCCCAGGCTAGATGCCGGGTCTTGGGCCTGTAGACCCAAGCGTGGGGTTTGGGGTGGCTCAGGAATCCCCCCCCACGCCCCTCCCACTTCTGCACTGGTGGCAACATCACCTCGGGTTCAGTAGGGACCAAGATGGCTGGTAATGCTTGGCTGGAAAACTGGACTGGATTTGAGGTCAAATCTGTGGACTTCCTGGGCCCTTCTCCTGGATGGGATGTGACCTCCGGGTGGGCGGTGAGACTGGATCATGCGGGCCTGGCCCACGGGCTTCCGCGGGGAGGAGAGAAGAGGGGTCTGTGTGGACAGAGGACGGGCAGGTTGTGAGTGAGAGAAGGAAGGGAGCTGGGCAGGGATGTTCGCACCGCTTTTCCCGGCCTGACCCCCTTAGGTCACTCTCCTTCCCACTGGAGGAGCACGGAGGAGGGGTTGAGAGGTGGGCAGTCCTGAGATGATCCTGAGGTGGGAAGACGGGCAGGAGGGAGAAACCGGTTCCACTGTCACCATTTCAAATTAAAATAGAAGTTAACGCTCTCTGTGCCTGGCCTCCTCCTGAGCACTCCCCATGTATTAATTAGTTTAATCCTGAAATGATCCTTTGATGTTGGTATTAATATTATCCCTATTTATAGATGAGGAAATGGAAGCCCAGATAGTTAAGAGCCCTGCTCAAGGTCACACAGCAAGTCAGAGCTGGGATTTGAACGCAGGCAGGCGGGCTTCATGGGCCACATGCTTGGCCACTGAGCTCTGTGACCTTCCCACTTGCTGGCCCTGGAGGAGCCCTGAGTCTCCTACCCTTTCAGCAGGACAGGTAGACTTTAACTCCCACCAAGGAGCCTTTCTTCTCCTTTTAGAACATTCCCCAGGGCTTTGCCTCTTGCAGTTTCCCTGGCTTGGAGTACCATACCTGCCTCACGCCCCCGACTTACTCAGTGTTTCTGTTTGGTTCGCACCTCCCGAGGCCTCCCCAAACACCCCAGCCTAACTGCTCCGCTCCTTCATCGCTCCATGCTTAGCTCAGATTCACGCTTCTTCCTGGAGCTGTTCTCTCCCTGTCAGACTAATTCCATGCTTCCCTTGTGGCTTTGTTCATGCTGCTCTTCTCTAGCCCTTGAGTTCCTGGTGCAGGCACCGTGCTAGGCTCCAGGGACAGAGCGGTGAACGAGGCAGATGAGAGTCCCATCCTCGGGAGCTCACAGCCTAGTGTGCGTGCGTGCGTGCGTGTACGTGAATCAAGCAATGAAATAAGCCCATGTTCTGGAGCGGTGTGGGCATGTGAGGAGGACTTTGGCTTTAACTCTAGTGCGGTGGGAGTCCCGGCAGGGTTCTGGGCAGAGGAGGGCCGTGGAGGATGTCTGCGGGGCTGAGGGGGGCAATCGAGAGGCCAGGGGAGGGTTGATGTGGTGTGGGCCCTGGTGGTCCAGGGAAGGGGTGAGATTCTGGCAGGTCTTTTGGCCATTCCTCCTTCCAGCTTCTGCTTTGTGCTCTAACTCAGAGGTCAGCGATCCCTCGCTGCAAATGGCCAGATAGTAAGTATTTTAGGCTTTGTAGGTCACAGGGTCTGTTACAGCTCAACTCTGCCATTGTAGCATTAAAGCTGCTACAGGCAGTACTTAAATAAGTGGGCGTGGCTGTGTGCCAATAAAACTTTATTTAGAAACACAGGCCGTGGGCCATAGTTTTCTACCCGTGGTCTAGCTGCTGGGTTTGCTGTCCCTTCGACAGGATGAGAGCTGTGCCAGCAAGATGACAGGTCCCCAGGCACATCCCCTGCCTTGGAGCCGGCAGGCCTTGTTCGAGCCCTGACTCGGCTGACTCCCCAGTAAGCCTCTGCCCCTCTCTGGGCCTCCGTTTCCTTATCTTTCCAATGGATCCCCTCCTCCTGTGAGCCCAGGCTGCTCACAGCTCTGTGGGGTTAGGGGTGAGGACAACCTCCCAGCTGCCTGTTTCACCAGCAGAAGACAGGCAGGTCAGGCCCAGCCAGGGTCATTCCCGTCCATCAGCTCCTCTCACCAAAGTCCCTCATTCCCAGAAGCCACTCTGTTCCCCGCGGGGCCCTCTGACAGCTCCGTCCTTCCCGCCAATCAGCTGGGCAGAACCTCTCATTTGTGGGTGAGAGTAATTAGGGGTCCACCCCAGCGGCTATTCTGGGAAGGCTGCTGGCTGAGGACATTCTGCGGGTGTGTGTGTGTGTGTGTGACTCCCAGGCAGCGCCAACACCCTTGGGGCCCCTCAGGGAGGGAAATTGCAGGGCGTGGCCCCTGCCCTCCTGTCCCTGCCACGACCTCAGAAATAAGCTAAAATAGGAAAGGGCTGAATCCCAAGGTTGTGGCTGCTGCAGGTTAGGGTGCCGAGTGGAGGGTGGAGGTGGGGCCGCGGGGCGCCTCCTGTGGCGTCTGACCTGAGCTCCTGGGCCCCGAAGTGCCCTTTAGGGGAAACTGAGGCTCACCGTCTCATCCCCCACCCCTCTGGAAGTTGGTGCTGTTAGGATCCCCACAGATGAGCGGGCGGAGGCTCAGAGAGGCTAGGAGGAAATGAAGTCGGGCCAGGGCTGGCAGGGGTTTGAACCTGGCCAGTGGCCTTGAGCGAAACCTACATCCAACGAGTGGTGGGACCTCACCTGGCTGAGCTCCTGGACTCTGGGATTCCTGCTGTTGCCCCAAACATTTCCGCCAAGACACAACATCGTGCTTCATCCTCCCACTCCCAGAGGCTGTCAGCCTCGTGTTTATGGTGGAGGTGAACAGCCAGCCGGCCCCTGGGGCCTGGCTCCCCAGCTCTGGGCAAAGCAGCAATTTGTGTGTCTGTTTTCTCCAAAGAGGTAGTAGGGGCGGCTGGAGGAAGGCACAAACAGCTCCATGTCCTGGGAAAGGAGGAGAAAGAAAGGATCGCCTCCTCCTGCTTTTCATGTAGTCACCAAATCGGTAGATAGCCTCTGTCTTCAGCCATGGTGGGGACATCTCGAACCTCAGGCAGCTGGCTTTGCTTCTTTCAGGGGCCCTCTGACTTCAGACCCTGCCTTCCCCACACCGAGCCTGGATTAGCCTCCTTGCTGTAGTTCACCCCTGTCCCCATCTAGCAGGCCAGGCTGGGCCGTATGGTGAGAAGGAGGAGCCTGCCCGCTCTGTGACCTTGTGCAGCTTATTTAGCTTCTCTGGGCCTTAGTCTCCCTACCTGTAAAAGGGGTACAGCAAATCCTTCCTCATCTGAGGAGTAAACGAACCAAAGCTTTCATCCACAGTGTGCCCGGCACTGGTAGATACTTAGTTAAATTGTAATCTACAGGGACCAGATCACATGCTGGTTGTTGCTGGTTATTTGTATTCATTTTCCTGCCTTCTAGAACAGAGGTCAGACAGCCTCTCCTGTAAAGGCCCAAATAGGAAATATTTTAGGCTTGGTGGGCCATACGGCCTTTTGCAGTTACTCGGCTCTGTCACTGTGGCATGAAAGCAGCTCCAGACAATAAGTAAATAAATGGATGTGGCTGTGTTTCAATAAAACTTTATTTATGAAAAGAGGTAGTGGGCTGGATCTGGCTTATAGGGCCTGAGTTTGCTAGTCCTCATTCTAAAGTGTCTCATTGTGGTCCGTTTCTGATTATTGGTGAGGTTGAACTCCTTTGCACCTACTTGCTGCCCACTTGGGTTTCCCCATCTGGAAATTGCCTGTTCATATCCTTTGCCCATTTATCTGTTTCTCGCTGCCTGTGGTTGATTTGTTGGAGTTTCTTGTATATTCTAGATATTTATTCCTTGTTGGCTTTAGACATTACAGTTATTTTTGAATCTGCCATTTGCCTATGGTCTTGTTATTGAACTGAAGCCCTTAATTTTATTATACTGCTTTTTTGGGGGGGGCGGCGTCTTGTATGAAATCTTTTTCTGCCTTAGGACGAAGATATTTTGCATTTTGTTTGGTGAGCTTTGGTTTCCCTGTTCATAGTTAGGTCTTAAACCATCAGGAGTTTATTGTGATACATGGTTTGAAGTAGGGATCCAATTTTATTTTTTTTCCCCAAGGGAGTCACTTTTCCCCTACATCCTCTGCAGAATACTCCATTTGGTCGTCAGTATCATACGCTAAGTTCCCATAAACACATGGTCCTCTTATGTGATTTCTGTTTCCTTCCACTGGTTCTTTATCTGTTTCTGCCATCATTCCACACTGTTTTTGCTACTGTGGCTTTGTAATATGTGTTTCTATCAGGTGGGGCAAGTTACAGACTTTTCAAGAGACGTCGGAAAGCCAGACGTCTATGCGAAGTATCCTAATCCGTTAGTGTTGGCCCATGATTCCCTTTAATGAAACGCCATGCTCGCCAAAGCAGACTTGTTCTAGGGGTTGGTTCCGGCCCATGGTTGCCCGTTGGCAGGCGCTGCTGAGCCTCCCCATGCAAACCTGATGATGTGTTTGCAGTGCTGGAGAAGAGCGAGTTCAAGGATGAGTCCCAGTACTTCCGATTCCACGCAGACGAGGAGATGGAGGGGACCAGCTGCAAGAACAAACAGCTTCGCAACGACTTCAAGCTGGTGGAGAACATCCTGGCCAAGCGCCTGCTGGTAGGAGCAGCTCTGAAGCGCTACATCTGCCTTCCCAGGCCCAGCTGCAGCCCGGGAGCTGGGTGACCTGCTGATTACGTCTAGAGAAGTCGGGCTCAACTTGGAGCACCCGAGTATGGGAATTCCAGGAGGTGGCTGGCGACACTTCATTGGCCAAGACTACCTTCTTTATGAAGAGATTGGGCTTGCTGGCTCCCTTTCCTCTCCTTTCCTTCTCCCCTTGCCCACCCCACGTCCCAGCTTAGCGTCGTGCAGGGACGTTGGCCCCCTGACGTGGCTCATTCGGGATACCAAAGCCTTTGGTCTTCTGGTGGTGCCCTGTCCAAGTGCAGTTGCTGTAAATACCCTTGCAGTTGAGGGAGAACATTTACCAGCCCGTTCAGCTATTTCTCCAACGTAGCCCTCCAAATCCTGTTTCTCTGCCTACCGATGACCAGCCACCTCCATCTTCATGCCTGGTCCGCAGGAGGCGGCCGAGAGGGAGGCTCAGCAGGTTAGATCTCCTGCAACAACCAGAGTTGGGGCTAATGTCTGACTCATATGAAGATGGCACCATTAACTTCTCTCCTGTGGTACTTACGGGGGTCCCATAAGTATGCAGATTCCCATTTCTCCCACTATAAAACCCACCAGTGCCTTCCCATCATGCTTGGGATGAAATCCAGTTTGTCATCATGGTCTCCAAGACTCTCGCTACCTCTCCAGCTTCATCTCCTGTGTTCTCCCCTCCCTCATCCCACCCCGGCCACTCTGATCTCCTCTCTTATCCTCGAGTACTATGGGCCTGACTCAGGGCCTTTGCCCATGCTGTGCCCTCTGCCTGGAACACTTCTTCCACTCTTCATAAAGTTCTGTTCCTCATTTCATTCAGGTCTCAGCTCAGATAACTCCTCCTCTGGGACCTTTGCCACACCATGGTCTATCCCCTTAAGTGCTTTATTTTAATTCAGACTATATACACTCCCTGTATCACATTCTATATTTCTTTGTTCATTTGTTTGTAGTCTGTCTTCCCCACTAGATAGTCGGCTGCAGCAGGGCAGGAACTGTCTTGTCTTGTCCAACACTGTTTCCAGTGCCCAGTAAAGCACCTGGCTCATGTAATAGGCAGCAGCTCAGGAAAGATTCGTTGAACAAATGAATGCATTTGTCGGTGTTCCCCTCACCACTGAACCCCCAAACCTCCCAACCTGCTTGCCACCCTGCAGTTTGGAGGGACTGCTCCCTAAACTCCTTTCCTATCCCCAAGTTCTTGGTGGCTGGACACCTTTGGATCTGTTTCATTCATTAAGCCAGCAAATTCTTACTGAGCACGTACAGTTTGCCAGCAGATAGGGGGACAGTGGTGTATAACCGAGGAGACTTGGTGCTTGGGAGGGGGAAGGGGAGGTAGGCAGTGAAAAGCAAAAAGTATGTGATCAGCACCAGCCTGAGGCACGAGCCAGCTGGTGTGTCTTCGCTTGACGGGTACGTATTGAGCACCTACTGTGTACTGAGTGCTCTTTGTATTTAACGTCATCCTGCCACGCACCCCTACTCCATGTAGGTCTGGGGCACAAGGAGCTGGTAGGATCACGGTCTCGTGGGGGCCATGGTGGGGCTGGCTGTAGGCCCTGCTCACCATCTCACTGGGTTTCTCCTGCCTTGGGCCCTCAGATCCTGCCCCAGGAGGAGGACTACGGCTTTGACATCGAGGAGAAGAACAAGGCCATAGTGGTGAAGTCGGTCCAGCGGGGCTCGCTGGCTGAGGTGAGGCCTCTCAGAGGGGCCACCCGCAATGTCCGTGGTTCCTCCTTGCTCGTTGTCCTGTGGGGGCACACTCGGGCCAGAGCGGGCTCGCCTGCAGGCTCTACGGGGAGCTGCGAGAGAGCCCCCTGCTCTGGGCTGTCTTCCCAGCGTGTGTGCCCCTGGCTCCCCTCATGGCCCCGTGGGGAGGTGCAGGAGAAAAGCGGGTTTCTGAATCAGGTAGTTGAATAGGACAAGTTGGTGGCTCTGCCATGGACCTGACCTGTAGGCGAGGGAGGAGGGAGAGCCTGGGGAGGCCAAGGGTTCAGCCCTGGTCCTCCCAGCTGCCTCCGGGGCTGTGGAGGTGGGTGGGGGGAGGCACCTACCGCACCATCCGGGCGCTCCACCTGTGTCCTTGTAGCGGTTAGGGGGGCTTTGGGCTGCAGGTGGCCACGTGCTCGCCTCTCAGTGGCTGGAGCCATTACGTAGGTGGTTAGAAGACGGTGGCTGTGCGTCTCGGTTCGGGGTCAGCACCTCTGGCCTTCCTGGCCGAGCTGTCATGGTCACAGGGTGGCCACCCCAGTTCGATGCCTTGTGTCCTCACACGGCAGGTGGGAAGCAGGGGCAGGTTAGGGCAGTTTCTCCTCAAGGAAAACGTCTTTCCCGTTAGCACCTGCAGGCTTCCCTTCAGCTCAATGGCTGGAACTGCGCCTCCCCAGCCACTTAACTGCTCACCACAGCGGGGAGCGGGGTTGCCTTGGGGGGCTCAGTCTGGGCACGCTCGGTCCCAGGGCTGGCTCTGTGCTGCCTGAGCACAGCCAGGTCTCCCGGTGAGGAGAAAGGGAGGCGAGTAACCTGGTGTGTGTCTCCCCCAACACCCCCCGCCAAGATGGCTGGCCTGCAGGTAGGGAGGAAGATCTACTCCGTCAACGAGGATCTGGTGTTCCTGAGGCCCTTTGCTGAGGTGGAGTCCATCCTTAACCAGTCTTTCTGCTCCCGCCGCCCTCTGCGCCTCCTGGTAGCCACCAAGGCCAAAGAGTGAGTGTCCCCATGATGGGGCGTTGGCCCATCTTCCTCTCGGGCTGAGGAGTTGCCTGAGTGCCAGGGGTGGTGGCGGGGGGCCTGAGCTGTCCTGGTTCCCCACGGATGGGGCTCATTCTACAGGCATGTGACATGAGGCTGCTACTTTGATTCATTCAGCAGTTGTTTATTGAGTGCCCACTAGGTGCTGAGTGTTGTTTCAGGCCCTGGGGATCCAGCCATGTCTGGGTGGACACATTCCTACCCTTCGTAGATCTCAGTCTAGTTGGAAGGTAGGGCAGGAGACAGGCAGTAAAACAAAACAGAGAAGTAAGAGACATAGTGAACCGGGAGGTAGTAAGCCTGGGCCAGTCTCTACAGCTGGGAAAGGAGATGGGCTGTGTGGAGGGATGGCGGTCACCTCAGAACTGAGGTGAAGACCGAGGAGGGAAGAGAGAGAGTCAAGGGAGGAAGAGCATTCCAGGCAGAGGAGACAGCTAGTGCAAAGGTCCTGGGGTGGAACCATGGCTTATATCTTTGAGCAACAGTGAGGAAGCTGATGGGGTGGAGCACAGTGAGTGAGAGGGAGGGGTGGGTGATGAGGTCCACCGGACAAGGGAGGCCAGGCCTTGTAGGACTCTGTGCCCATGGTAAGGACCATGGAGCCACTGGAAGGTTCTGAGCAGAGGCAAGGCATGATGTGACATAGGTTCTGGAAGAATCCCTCTCGCTGCAGGTGGAGACTAGATTGTCAGGGGCAAAGGTAGAAGCAGGGGAGTGGTGAGGAGGCTGGTGGCCTGGCCCAGCCCAGTGTGGCAGCAGTGGAGGTGGTGAGAAGTGGTCGGATGCCAGATATAGGTGCAGGGAGAAGCATTTTCTATTTTAAAAACTGTGCATTTGGTTTTCTTTTCTGTCTTCTATTTAAGGCAGATGCTCCCGGTTTCCTGTTGACAGGAGTGATGGAAAGTTTTAACTATGATTCTTCCAGTGAGAAAGGCAAGCCAGTTTAGGGAAGATGATTGATAGTTTGGTATGTGGAAGTGGCAGAAATCACCCAAGGGAATGTGCCTGCTTAAAGTTCTGGAAATGCCTAGGGCTTGAGAACAGGCTCCCTCGATGGTTTTATCTGGCAGGTGGGGATAGGAGGATGATCCTGAGGCCCACTGTGGGGGACGTGCCCTTGACAGGGAAGCGCAGGTAGTTGCATCGAAGCCGCTGGATGAATGTCGCCCACCGCACGGCCCTGGGCAGGCGCGGCTCCCTCTGCTCTGGCCTTCCACCTGCGGAATGGCCAAGACCTGGCCTTTCGAACTGCGTTCTCTAGGGGACACTCGTGGGCGTTTTTCTAGAGTCAGCACCAAGATGTTCTGAGTCACTTCTCACCCTCCCCTCTGTGATTGTTGAACAAAGTATGCGCTGCCTATGGGGCTGGTTTGACCACCGAGAGGCCCCCTCTCACCAGGAGACTGACAAGAGAAGGTGTAGGAGGGAGACCTGGGATTTCTGTGCATGGATTCAATCTCCAAGGGCAGGGCGGGTGGTTCTGAGTCATTAAAGATGCCAGAGGTACGGGCTCTGGTTAAATGAGGTTTGTCTGTCTCTTTGGGAGCCGAAAGTCTAGCATTGCTACTCCTTTGGGTGGGATTTCCCCAAAGTCTGGGAGGCAGGAGCTCCCAGGGTGGCCCCCTGGGCTATTGGGCATACTACTGCTTTCTCTTACATCTGTTCCTACCTGGTGCAGGATCATCAAAGTTCCTGACCATCCAGAGGCTCTGTGCTTCCAGATCCGTGGAGCTGCCCCGCCATATGTCTACGCCGTGGGCAGAGGTGAGCCCCACAGACAGAGAGGGGGACCTTGGGAGATGGGTCTGTGTGTGTGACCAGCAGGCCTGTGCTTCGTTAGCCCTTCCTTTCCTCGCCTGGAACAAAGGCATGCAAGTGCTGACATCTCTGGGGGTCAGGTAGTCACAAACGGACGGCGGAGGGCAATGCATAGGGAGTGGTGAGGGCTGTGGCAAGGTGAAAAAAGACGTGCTCACTTTAAAAGGGGTTAGTTTTCCCTCAGCTCAAGCTCATTATTGCCAGGTAGGAATGAGTTTTTAAAGGAAGCCAGAAATGAGAATTTTGGCCACATTTCTGTGGTCAGATCCAGCCCGAGGGCCAACAGTCAGAGACCCCTGCTTTCGTGGTGCCTCCTTCTTGTGTGCTGCTCAGCTCTCTCCTGGAGATGAGACCAGATGGTGCTGAGGTTCTGGGCTCCGAGTCCTCTTTGTATCTGAGGGCCCCACTTTTCAAGTTGAAACATGAACTGTCCACTTTTGTGGTCAGAGTTGTACTTGTAACATGAGGTGATGAAGAAAATGCATATCACGGCAGAAAGCTACCAAGAATTCGTTAACTATTTTAAAGTGGGTTTTTATTTTCTTCTTAATGTAATGGTTCTTGACTGGGGGCCCTTTCACCCTGCAGAGGGCATCTGCACTCTCTGGAGACATCTTTGGTCGTCAGAACTGGGGTGGCCTCTCAAGGATAGAGACTAGGGAGGCTGCTGAACAGCCTGAGCCTGCACAGAGGGCCCCATGGCAGAGGCTTACCCGGCCCCCAAATGTCAGTGGTACCGAGGTGAGAAGGCCTGCCTTGTAGCATCTGCAAGAGAAGAATAGGTGTTTGTAGGTGAGCCAGGCTAAAATAGTAAAGCGGCTAATATTTCTTGAGCACTTGCTAAGGACAGGACATGGGGCTAAATGCTTTAGACGTTTAGCTCCCCAAATCTCTCGAGAACACTCTGAGTAGATATTATTAGTGTCCTCTTTTGACAGATGAGGAGCCCAAGGCGCAGAGAGGTTGGGGAGCGTGCCAGAGGTCACGGGTGGTCAGTGGCAGAGCCACGTTTTGAACACCAGCCCCTGGGTCCGGGCTGGTACTCGTCGCCATCACACCAAGCAGACCTGACCTTCTCTCAGGCGCGGATGGAGCTTGGCATTCATCTGTATTTCCAGACTCTTCCTGTTAACCACACAAAACCCTGGGGGCCAAGACCTGTAGTTTGGGAGCCATGGTATACCCAAAAAAGCATGCACTTGAAGTCTGGTAGACCTGGGTTTGAATCCTGGCGTCTCCTCACTGAGTGACCTTGAGAGAGTCATTTTGCCTTCCTGAGCCTTTGTTTCGCTGTCTGCAAAATGGGGCTGATCCTGTCACGGGATCACAGGTTGTTGAGGGATTTTAAAGGAGACGAAGCTCTAGAGTGAAACGTACCCGTGTTCAAGTCTAGCCTTCCTTGCTGTGTGACCTTGGGCTCGCTGCTACTTCTCTGAGCCTCAGTTTCTTCTGCGAAATGGGAATGCCAGTCCCTGTCCTACCTACTGGAGTGGGTTGGAGAGTGGCTCTAGGGTGGAAGGGATGAGGGTGGAATGTCTGGGTGTGTGTGTGGGGGGGTTGGGGTGGTGGGTGGGGTAGGGGACAGCGTTCATCTGGTTACTTGCCCTTGCTGCCGCTGCTCCGGGCTCTCTGCCTTGCGTCCACCCTCAGACACTCTTGTTCCCTCAGGCTCTGAGGCTGCGGCCACAGGGCTCTGTGCTGGCCAGTGCATCCTGAAGGTCAATGGCAACAACGTGGTGAGTGATGGTGCGCCGGAGGTCCTAGAGCATTTCCAGGCATTCCGGAACTGCCAAGAAGAGGCCCTGGTGAGCCAGCCAGCAGCCAGGGGGATCAGGGGAGCCCTGCTCAGTGGGGCGGGGGGCTGAGGGCCACCTCCCTTCCTTGTGGGGAAGCCTGAAGGCACCCCAGCGCTTGGGGTGGGGTGGGGCTCCCTACCTTGCAGGGCTGAGCTGGGCTTGGGCTCTTGCGTGCTCTGTCCGCCTGAACCAGAGGAGCTGGGCCCTGATATCTCACGGTCTTGATTGTCACAGCTGTGACATGGGTGTGATAAGACCCTCTTTTCTCACTACATAGCACATTGGGCAAAGAGTTGATGGTAAAAGTTGATGTTGTAGTTGGGTTGGGGGCCGGGGTCCTGGGGTGGGCGGCACTCATTCATTGGTTCATCCAGTAAGCTGTTTATTGAACACCTGCTATGTGCCCAGCATGTTTGTGGGCCCTGGGGCTGCAGGAGAGACAGCGGGGCTGCTCCCATGGGTCTGACCTTGTTTCCAAAGGCTCCCCTCTCCTCTGGCTTCTCTGCAGAGCATAGACTCTAGAGGGTGAGGGCGGAGCATGATTGAAGGTCCCTCAGGAAGGGTCCAGAGTGGAGTCTTAGAGGACTCTCCAAAGATGGTGTCACCAGCAGGCTAGAAGCCTGGGCTTCGGAGTCAGGGAACGGTCTGCGCCTTAGCCCCATCCGTTCCTCCCCGGGCTCGTGGTGTCATGGCGCCCTCTTACTCTGCCCTCTGGTAGGGTCTGTACCAGTGGGTCTACCACACCCACGAGGATGCCCAGGAGGCCCGAACCAGCCAGGAGGCCCCCGGCGAGGACCCCCAGTCTGACTCAGGTAACGGGACAGGCGGGCCGTGTGGCTGAGACTCCAGTGGGGACTGGTCCTCTTCTGCGTCCATGCTCCTCCCTGCTCCTGGCCAGGCCGTGTTGGTGCCATCAGCTCTGTGTTACTTTCTGCTTGCAGCTGTAACACAGTGCCACACACACACACATACACACACACACACACACACACACACACACAGTTACTACCTCACAGCACTGGAGGTCAGACGGCCACAGTGAGTCTCACTGGGCCATCAGGCAGGTGTCAGCGGGGCTCTGTTCCTTTCTGGGGCTCTAGGGGAGAATCTGTATACTTGCCTGTTGCAGCTTCTAGAAGCTTCCTGCATTCCTGGGCACGTGGTCCCTTCCTTCATCTTGAGAGCCAGTGGCGTTGGCCTGAGTCCCCCTCACACTGCCCCCGCTCTCCAATTCTGACTCTTCTGCCTCTATCTTCCCCACGTAAAGGACGGTGTGGTCACATTGGGCTCGTCTGGATAGCCCAGGATAACCTCCTTATTATAAAGGCAGTTGTTTCACAAACTTAATTCCGTCTGCAGCCATAATCCCCCCCTTGCCATGGCACAGCATACTTACAGGGTCCGTCCAGGGGTTAGGGCACGGGCACCTTTTGGGGGCCAGTATTCAGTCCACCGCGAGCTCCCATCTTTATCTCAGGCCCAGCCTCAGCTCTGGACTCCAGACCCGTCTTTCTACCTGCCATCCCTGGGATGTCCATCAGGCGTGGCACACTGAGCATGACCCAAATTGAAACCCTAACCTCCCCCTGAAGCTCAGTCCTCCCCTAAGTGTCCCTGCTCCATCCTTCCATATTCTTAGGCCCCACACCTCGGAGTACGTCTTGATTGTTCTCTTTCTCCTCTCTCCCTCCACCTTGATCCCAGCAGCACGCCTGTTGCCCTGCCTTCCTCCTGCATCCAGAATCTGACCCCTTCCTACCCCCTCCGTCGCTGCCTGGCCTAAGCCACCATCATTTCTTACCAGTACCCCTGCAGTAGCCTGCTCACTGTTCTCCCTGTCCTCCTACAGGCTATTCTCAAAAAACAGAACAGAACCTTCTGGTGACTCTCACCCTACTCCAGGCAAAGCCCGAGTCCTCCTCCTCATGGTCTGACAGCCCAGGCCTGGCTCTCCAGCCGTACCTCCCAGCACTTTTCATCTGGTGCTCGCTGCTCCATCCACTCCAGTCTCTTGCTCTCAAATTCCAAATATACTCCTGCCCCAGGGCCTTTGCACTTGGAGTCTCCCCCTGCCTTGCCTGCCTCTCCTCCAGAGTACTTCTTACCTCATGCTCCTCACCTCACTCAGCTCTCTGCTCAGATGTCACCTTATCGGGGAGGCCACCTGAGTGCCCTGGTCAAGCACTCTCTGTTCCTCAGTGTCTCCTTATCCTATTTTATTTTTCTTCACTGCGAGTATTACTTAACATATCATACACCTGTTTGTCTGGTGTTTTCCCCACCAGAGCATAAAATCCACGAGGGCAGCGGTTTTGTTTGCTTTCTTCCTTGCTGGATCCTCAGAGCCTAGAACTGTGCCTGGCACATCGTGGGCACTCAGTAAATGTGTAGTTTGAATAGTAGCCTGTTTACTCCAGTGGCTTCTCTGGATTCTGCCCTGTGTTTCTGCTGGGCTGGAGGTAGAGAGGCAGAGGCTGTGGGAAGAGTAGGGGCTTTGGATACCTCTGCACCTGACATTTGTGGGCTCCTCGCTGGTCCATTCAGGGTCAGCAAAGAACAGGGTTTATGGGGTTGTTTGGGGAGCAGTTCCCCTACTGCTGAAGCACACACAGCCTGGCAGAGGGATCCTGAAGGGGACAGGCTGATGGGGAGGGAGGAGAGGCCAACGGGCAGCTCTGAGCCTGCTTTATGCCCTCGGAGAGGAAAGGGCTGTGTGGCCTTCTTCCCCAGCAGGTGGGGGAACCCTGATAATGATGGTCAGATATGCCGAGAGGAGCTGACAGTTTCTGGTCTTCTGTTCAACAAGGAGAAGCACCTGCTATGTGCCAGGCCCTGTTCTAGGAGCTGGAGGGTCCATAAAAACATTGATTTCTCTTTTACACGCTGTTTTCTGCCTGTGGTGGTTCTAGCGACTTGGAATCCGCAGTTGAAAAAGAGAACGTCTCCTCTTTGTAGATCCAACAAAAGTCCCAGACTTGACTCTCATTGGCCTGGCTCGGGTCACATGCTTGTTCCTGAATTGCTGATTGGCCAGGCCTGTGCCTCTGGGGAAGGGTGTGGTTAGGGCTTCCTTCTTCTGAGCCACAGAGACCGGGAATGGGGCACAAAGGTTGGTTCCTAGAAGAAAAATCGAGGACAAGGAGTGAGTGAGAGTGGGCTGGCCGGAATGGTCAGAGCTGCAGCACAGGCTTCATCCCCCTGTCATGTCCCACATGAGCCACTGCAGTGCTGGGTTGGGGATGGGCTGGGCTGGGGGGGTGGTGCCCCCTTCTCAGCGCTGTCTGTCTCTTTGGCTTCCAGACTTCCCCCTGCTGTCCCTGGGGCCCCAGCTGAACCTGCGTGAGGACAGCCCTGTGGTCACCCTGACTGTGGACAACGTACACTTGGAGCATGGTGTGGTGTATGAGTATGTGAGCACCGCAGGTGTCAAGTGCCATGTGCTGGAGAAGATCGTGGAACCCCGTGGCTGCTTCAGCCTCGCTGCCAAGGTCTTGCTGGGTGCTGCCCTGCCCTGGGGGATGGAGCACCTCATTCTCATTTCCTCAAACTTAGCCTGGAGCCCTGAAGTCCAGTTGCCGCCCCAACCACTTGGTAGCTGTGGGATTTAGGAGAGTAGCTTTTTTTTTTTTTTTTTCTCTTTAGCCTCAGCTTATTTATCTGCAAAATGGGCCAGTAACAGACGCTATCTCCCAGGGTTATTACTAGGCATACAGGAACCACTGTAGATAAACTGCTTAAGACCTTCCTTGGTGCACAGTGAGTGCTGAGTGGTTGTTCATGTTTCTGCAGATCCTCAAGGCCTTTGCTGCCGATGACAGTGTCTTTGTGCAGAACTGTGGGCGGCTCATGGCCCTGAACAACAACATCAAGACCATGTCCCACTATGAGTTCCGCAACATCTGTGACACCAAGCTGGAGAGCATCGGCCAGAGAATCGCCTGCTATCAGGAGGTACTTGCACCCCAGAGGGTCTCAGCCTGGGGTATTTTGGTTGTAAATGTCAAAATCCAACCTGACGTAGATTAAACAAACAGGAGCATTTATTGGTTTATGTTACTGAAGAGTCCAGAGATGAACTTTGGGCGTGGTTGCATCCAGGTGCTCAAACAGCCATCACACCATCACGGGAATGTGGCCTCTCTCTCCTTCTCATGCCTTTGCTTTCCTGGGTTGGCTTTGCCTTTAGGCAGGCCCTTCTTGCATGGTGACAGAATGGTTCCCAGTAGCTCTAGCCTTAGCGACCCCAGAGAAAAGGAACTCGGTGGGAACTCTTATTGGCTTGGCTTGGGTCCCTTGTCTAGCCCTGTACAAATCACTGCAGGATTGGGAAGGCCAGCCTTACCTACACCTCATGGACTGTGGGTTGGGGAGAGATAGTTCCTCAAGGATAGCTCAGGGCAGCTAAGATGAAGAAATGAATGTGGGTGGGTGCTTGGAGGCCTTAGATTTCTCTACACCTTCACTGAAATCTGGATGCAGTGAAAGGCAGTGTAGGGGAGTCCGCTTTTTTCCATTTGAAGCTATTGGCATTTGTCCGGGTTTGGAATGTCTGGCCTAGGCTAGGATGAAGTGGGTGCTGGGGTTGGGCCGGCGTTCCCAGGCCCCTGAATCATGACCCTATGTACCCCACTTTTCTCAGTTTGCAGCCCAACTGAAGAGCAGGGTCAGCCCACCCTTCAAACAAGCATCCCTGGAACCCCATCCGCTGTGTGGCCTGGACTTCTGCCCCACCAATTGCCACGTCAACCTCATGGAAGTGTCCTACCCCAAGACCACTCCCTCAGTTGGCAGGTCCTTTAGTATCCGTTTCGGTCGTAAACCCTCCCTCATCGGCCTTGACCCTGAGCAAGGTAACTGCATGTTTCTGTTAGATGTTGTGTTCAGGTCTATAGATACATAAATGGAACCATGTCAGGACGCCAGCAGTCCAGGGCTAGAATGGTGGCTCCCCAGTCTGTCATCCCCACCATCTCTAGATGTGGCTTCCTTCCTGAAGGATGCCTTATGATATAAAGTAGCTGCTGGAGTACCAGCCATCATGTCTGTATTCTAGTCAGGAAAAGTTTCACGGTAGTTAAAAGCATATTAGCACCAAACTGAAACTTTCTTCTCGAAGTCATCTAGTGGATTAAAAGAATATTTAACAGGGAGTTTTTCTCACTCATTGGGATCCTCGAGATAGGTTTGTATATTTCTGTCTAAGGAGTATGGGGTGCCAGGAGGCTCTTTCCAAGTGAGCTCCCCCTCCCTCCACTGTAGGCCACCTGAACCCCATGTCCTATACCCAACACTGTATCACCACCATGGCTGCCCCATCCTGGAAGTGCCTGCCTGTGGCGGACGGGGACCCCCAACACCAGGGCCTCAACGACAGCGGCTTTGGGTCAGCCAGTGAAACCACTGGCCAGGAGGACCGGGGCCTGAGCTTCCTACTCAAGCAGGAGGACCGTGAGGTCCAGGGAGCCTACCGGCAGCTCTTCACCAAACTCGATGTGGCTCTGAAGGAGATGAAGCAGTATGTCACCCAGATCAACAGGTGCGCTCTGACCCCAGAGGGAACAGGGCAGTGAGGGGGAGGGTCAGCATTTGCCAGCCTCAGCAATGGCGACATTTTGGGTAGAATAACCTTTTGTAGTGGCGGGGGGGGCTGTCGGTTACCTTATAGGCAACTTAGCGATGCCCCTGGTCTCTATCCGCGAGATGCTGTAGCTCCCCTGGTCCGAGGTTGTGATAGCCAAAAGTGTCCTCGGACATTGCCAAATGCCCCCTGGGCGGGGGGATGGGGTGGGGTGGGCGGAGTACCCCCTGATTGAGAACGACTGCTCTAGTGGAATAATGGATGTGGGCAGCGATCATTAGGAGAGGCTGACGCTATTTGGAGAAAGGTTTGGGGGGAACTGTCCTTGCAGAAAGGGAGACAGCTAGACACGTCCTTTTTGGTGTCTTGCCACAGGACACACAATGGAAATGCGTGTCCTCCAGCCAAAGTCTGGGTCTCACTACTCGGCGACGGGATGTGAGGCATAGAGGGTGCTGAAATGGCACTTTGGGAACGCAGTTGGCCAAATCCATAGGGTGGGTGATTCTAGAAGACAAGTGACCCAGTCTCTTTAACACGTAAATGGTGGTGGGTGGGGAGCAGGTACAGGATGGAGGAGGAGAGACTTGAGACACACAGAAGCCACATGCAGCATCTGGACCTGGTCGAGATTCTGTTTTTAACACACCATCTGTGAGACTGTCAGGGACATTTGAATGTGGATGGGGGTACTAGATGGTATGAAGGAATTATTAATTTTGTTAGGTATGGTGATAGCAGTCTGGTTATGTTTGAAAGAGTGTTTCTCAGCCTTGACACTAGTGGCGTTTTGGGCTGGATCATTCTTTGTTGTGGGGCCGTCCTGTGTACTGGAAGATTTTTAGTGGCGTCGCTGGCCTCTACTCATTGGAGGCCAGAAGTGCCTCCCTTGTCCCCCATGTCAGTTGTGACAAATAGACATGGTTCTGGACATTGCTAAATGTCTGCCTCTCAGGAAATGTGCTACATTGCTAAATGTTTCTGGGGGGTGGGGGTGGGGTGGCAGTTAAGAACGTTGCTTTAAATGAAAGTCCTTACGTAGAGAGGTATATGGAAGTATTTATGGGGGGAATTATATGCTCTCTTGGATTTGTTTTAAATACTCCAGCACAGGCAGAAGCAGTGTGAACAAGTGAGGAGACAGAGGTGGGCCCTGAGTCGCCAAGGCTGCAGCTAGCTGCTGGGTACCTGGCGCTTCTCATACTGTTCCTTCTGCTTTTGCGAGTTGGAAATTGTCCATGATAAAGGAACAATAAGGTAGGGTCTGGAGACAAGAGCTGTGCGACTTAGTTGCTTCACCTCTCTGAGCCTCACCTGTAAAATGGGGCTAATCCTAATACTGACCTTATTGAGGTATAGTAGGATTATGTCAGCCAGGGTTTGTTGATCGCTTACAAGGTACCAGACATTTTTCTAAACATTTTACGTTTTACATTTTAAGTCCCCCTTTTTTTTTTTTTTAAAGATTTTATTTATTTATTTGACAGAGACAGAGAGAGCCCAGATAGGCAGAGCAGCAGGCAGAGGGAGAGGGAGAAGCAGGCTCCCCGCTGAGCAGGGAGCCCGATGTGGGGCTTGATCCCAGGACCCTGGGATTGTGACCTGAGCCGAAGGCAGACGCTTAACTGGCTGAGCCACCCAGGCGTCCCTAAGGTCCCTTCATCTTTATAGCTGCCTAGGACATAAATACTGATATGACTGCATTTTACAGCTGAAGAAACTGAGTCTCAGAGCGGTTAAATAGTTGCTTTAGGTCTCTAAGCTGGGAAATGGTAGCATTGTGATTTGAATCTGGGGTCTGTCTTAAAACCCCGGTGCTCTTAACCATTATATTCTGTGCCACGGACTGACAAACTGTGACCTATGGACCAAATTCAGCCCAGCCCACTGTTTGTTTTTTTTAAATAAAGTTTGATTGGAACACAGCCGTTCCTATTTGTTTGCATCTTGTCTGTGATGCTTTCCCACCACAACAGCTGAGTTGAGTAGTTGAGTAGTAGCCGACTGTACGGCCTACAAAGCTGAAGAGATTTGCTCTCAGGGCCATTTATAGTCAGTTTCCTGGTTGTGTTCTTGCGCTTTTGAGCCTCTTGCGGCTTCCCCATGACATCAACCTCACGCCCCCTACAGGAGGGACGGTGTATGTGTATCTGCTGAGTTGCTGGCCGGCTTTTCAGGGAAGGGATTAGAAGCATTTGATGGCTCCCTGTGTTTTGGGTCAGAGGTGAGGCCCGAGGTCAGGGCCTTATCTTGGACCTCCCTGGAGGAGAGTGAAGCTGTGGGCCGGTTCCTTTAACTTG
Organism: Callorhinus ursinus; assembly: GCF_003265705.2. Taxonomy (NCBI): domain Eukaryota; kingdom Metazoa; phylum Chordata; class Mammalia; order Carnivora; family Otariidae; genus Callorhinus; species Callorhinus ursinus. Next base: position 9,675,186 of record NW_027397115.1, read on the forward strand.
ACACTTTTTGCTCCCACAGGTTGCTGTCCACCATCACGGAGCCCACCTCTGGTGGGTCCTGCGATCCGCCGTTGGCCGAGGAGGCCTCATCCCCCCCGCTGGTCAGCGAGGAGAGCGAGGTGGACAGGGCCGACCACGGGGGCATCAAGAAGGTGTGCTTCAAGGTGTCTGAGGAGGATCAGGAGGACTCGGGCCATGACACCATGAGCTACCGTGACTCTTACAGGTGAGGGCATCACGTGGGGGCAGCGGTGGGCAGCTTGTGGGGATCATGTGGGGTTTGATGTGGATGGTGAGGGGGGACAGTTGAGGACACTGATCCATGGGAAGTCGGAATCGGCGGGACATTTCCTGGAAAACAGTGGGATGGAGCAGTGTTCTAAACCGTTTGGTTCCGGGAGGTTCTCTGAGCTCCCCAAAGCACATCCCAGATGCCCCCTTTGGCTCTCCTGCCCCGAGGCCAGTGTTCCAGGGCCTGGCCCCTTGTGGTGCCTTGTGGTCCCCACCCACTTGTTTTGCCGCAGTTCCGCTCGCACTTGTTGTTGGAATGTGGGCAAAGAAAAAGTCAAGGTCTGCGGTGTGTTTTAAAACTCAACATAAGACATATGGTTCCTACAATAAACGCCGTTTATTTTTATTTGATTCAAGGAGGAAGAGTTTTGTTTTTTTTTTTTCCCCCTCTGAGAGGATCCGAATTGTTTTCCTGCTGGTTAATTATAACCAGATCAGTGAAGTCCTAATTAGTGGGCTAAGTAACACTAAAAACTCAGTTTCCCATCATAAACCATATAGTGGGCAAATAGAATTTCTTATCTCGAGTAAACAAGCACTGTGGTCTCCAGTGAAAGGTTATGTAACGTTTGACCATTGTGAGTAAAGTAGAATCTTACAGGGTGCTTCAGAAAATATGGAACTGGCCAAATTGGACAAGAAAGCCCTTTGCCCCAGCCGCCCCCCCCCCATTCTTTCTGTCTTCAGGGGATCCACTGGTCCGTGTTCTGGCTTGCTGTTTACACATCGAGATGCTCTGGCTAACTGGGCGCTCTGTGTCCTTGGAGCCTCCTGTCCATAGTCCAGGAGTTCCATTTTTACATTTTTGGGTCCTCTGATTTTTCCCTTAATTGTCAAAAAGGTGAAGGAAAGAATTGTGGGATTGTGGGTTTTGATCTCCTGTGCTTTCTGAGCTCCTGGGACAGTCCCCGTCCTCACGAGGTCACAGCCAGGCTGGAGAGAGAACTAGAGCCATGTGGCTGAGTGTGGCGCTGCAGGTGTGTTCAGGGGCAAGGCTGTCCCTCGGGAGGAGTGACAGAAGTTCCATACAGATGGAAACGATCCACTGCCCTGCTCCTGTTTCTGCATTTCTGTGCTGGGGCCTAGAAATGTTTCCCCACTGTCAGACGTGGAAAACCCACCCAGACAACCTTCCCGGTCTCTGGCGCTGGGGGTGGAGGGGCCAGGGGTTTGGTCTCCACTCCGGAAAGTGGGTTCTGGGAGCTGGGACCAGAAGGTGTGATCCAGGGGGTGGGTGACTCATCCCTTCCTCTGTGCCCCTTTGCAGTGAGTGTAACAGTAACCGGGACTCGGTCTTGTCCTACACCAGCGTGAGAAGTAACAGCTCCTACCTGGGCAGTGACGAGATGGGGTCTGGTGAGTGCAATGGCTCGGGCTCCCGGAGAGCGGGCCCCGCACCGGGATTTTGTTTTGCTTATTTTGATTTTATTATACTTTGTATTATTTTGTATTACTTTGCATAGAGTGGTGGTATATTTCCTTTCAATCACTTAGTCAGCAGCTGTTTATTGAGCACCTACTGTGTGCTGGGACCTCAGCAGTGAATGGAAAGACAAAGGTCCTGGCACTCGTGGATGAAGCGTATGGCGGATGTGATGACTGATGTCACTCAAGTAGGGTGACCTGATGGTCTCCATAAAAATGACACATGCTCAAAACCAACATTTCAAATGACCCAGAAAAGTGCAAAAGAAGTACATGAAAGTAAGTCAGAGTCTCACCCCGTCCCCCAGAAGTGACCAGTGGTGGTATTTGGAGATCACTGGTGAGCGCGTATTTCTGCACAGATGGATCTGTGGGTGGATGGCCAGCTGGACACACAGACAGAAATAATAGTTTCTAAATGAGATTAGACTGTACTTGCAGCTTTTACTGAAAGACTGAAATTTGTTTTTATTTTAGTTTCATTGATTATGGCCTGTAAAAAATTTATTTCGTGCATAGGTCATACATTCATATGGTTCCTATTTCACAAGGCACGAGAGGGCGGGTGATGACAAGCCTCTCTCCCGCCCTCATCACCCGGCCGCCGGTTCCCCAGCTCCCACTGTCCCTGCTGCCTTCTGGGCTCATCCCCGGCTTGTTGTGCCTACAGATTTAATTGTAATTATGCTTCAGTTTAACAGAAGAAAAAGAAGCTCAAGTAAAATTGACAATATTGCTGAACTTCAGATAAATATTTCATCGCATAAGATGTTTAGCCGCATAAAGTGTCCCTGGGGAGGTGTTAGGCAGGAGCTTATGTGTGGCAGCTGATTTAACTCAAACAGCTGGGAGATGAATCTGGAAAACTTGGGATCCGGCTCCTTTTCTCTGGTCTTCTGGCTCCTCATTAGTAGAATGGAATAGTAACAATGACTTGCCATTGTGTAATGCGTGATTTGCCCAGTGTCACACAGCCAGGATCTGAGTCTGCCAGACTCCAAATCTGCCTTGGGTTTTGGAACTCTTGTCACTATACGGCCTTCTTGGCAAAGAGGTTGGGAAGGTGCGGATGGGGCAGGGATGGTTGATGGCCATGGCTGCTGCTTTCTTCCAGGGGATGAGCTTCCCTGTGATATGCGGATCCCATCGGACAAACAGGACAAGCTTCACGGGTGCCTGGAACATCTCTTTAACCAGGTAGGACGTTTGTCCCTGCCCCTGGCCTGACCTTGGGGTCCTCCCATCACCCCTGGTGAGAACAAATAAGCCAGGATCTGGGGCTGTGGGTCACATCCCCTGGAGGGCTGCAGGGGCCAAACTAACCTGGAGCTTCCTGCCACCCACAGGTGGACTCCATCCACGCACTCCTCAAGGGGCCAGTCATGAGCAGGGCTTTTGAAGAGACCAAGCATTTCCCCATGGACCACAGCTTGCAGGGTGAGCAGACAGGAGCCCCGAGGCTGGGAATGGCGTCTCACACCCAGCAGGGAGATGGCCTGCCGCGGGGAATGCGTGCTGGACGGGGCCGGACGCCTGGGCCGTGGTCTCAGCTTTGCCCCGCTCCTGCCCGGTGGTTGTGGGCCAACCCTGGGGTCAGCAGGTTCAGCTCCTGAGCAATGTCCGCCCACAGCTTTTGTTTTGTTTTCATGAACTGAGAACGATTTTTTTTTTTTTTAATGAAGAGTTGTAAAAATAAAGACAGAGACTATTTGTAACAGAGACCATATAGCTGCAAAGCCTAAAACAGTTCCTCTGTGGCTCTTCCCAGAAAAAGTCTGTGGACCCCTGGACTGGTCCTGAGCCTTTCTGGGCCTCCGTCTGCCTGTTTGTAACATGGGGGGAAGGACTGGGCAGGGACTTGCCAAACTCCCACATCCCCCCTTCATCATTTTAGCTGCATTCACAGGGCCTACTTACATCTTCACATTTTCTAAAACCATATTCATTTGTTGTCTTTGTTATTATTGACATAACTTTTTGGGAAAATATTTTCCTTTTAAAAATTTAATTTTGAAAGAACTTATTTAACCTCCCTATGTATACGGAAGACCAGTATAACATGCCATAAAATGACGATTACCGTGATGCTAAATCCAATGGGAGCACCAACCAAAAATGTCATTATACTGTCATTAGGTACCGTGGCCTGCCCAGGGCTCTCTGAGCTTTCATGAGAGGGATGAGTGAGTTAAAGAAGCATTAAGGATTTACCAGAACCAAATGGACACTTTGTTCTTGAAATGACTGAGAGAGAAGGAATTGGCATTTATGCCCTCCCACCAGCCTGTTCTCCTATTTACCCATCCACGCCCCATCTTTGTACTCACCCACCCACTTGTCCACACACCCACACACCCGCTACCCACCCACTGTCCATCCGTTCATCCATCCACCCCCCCACCCACTCACCCACTTGTCTACATGCACACCCACCCA
>NW_027397115.1:9679347-9684482 GCF_003265705.2 Callorhinus ursinus
CCACTGTCCATCCCTCCACTGGCTCATCAACATGCCCCGCACTGACCCACCACCCACCCACCGGCCGTCCATCCATCTACCTACCTACCATCCGTCTACTCATACTCATTTACCCACATGCTCACCCATCCACGTACTCACCCACCCACCTACCACCCATCCACTGTCCCTCCATTCATCCATCCATCCATTGACTCATCCACATGCCCACCCACCCACCATCCATCTACCAACTCATCCACGTGCCCATCCACCCACTCACCTGCCATGCATCCAGCCATCCACCCGCTTGTCTACACACCCACCCACCCACCACACATCCACATGCCTGCCTATCACCCACCACCCACCCACTGTCCATCCATTCATCTCTCCATCCACCCACTCATCCACATGCCCACCTACCCACCATCCATCCATCCATCCATCCATCCACCCACCCACCCACCCACCCACTCACCCACTTGTCTACATGCACACCCACCCACCACCTGTCCACTGTCCATCCGTTCATCCATCCATCCACCAACTCATCCATGAACCCACTCACCTACCTACCATCCTTTCATCCATCCGTACACATATCCATCCAGTAATTCCAAAGAACCAGTTTGTGCCAGGCCTTGTGCTGGGTGCTTGGAACCCTGAGATGGATGTGATACTGCCCCTGACCTCAAGGAGCTCTCGGTTAAGTGCAGGAGTTGCTCCTAACTAAGGGTAGGAGGTGGTGAGGTGTGGGAGTGTCCTGGCTCCTCTGGCCCTCCTGCTGTCTCATGATCATCTCTCCCAGGGATGGGCCTCAACAAGCAGAAGTGTCAAACTCAGAGAAACCACAAATATCTCAGAAACCTGAGACTTCATAGGAGGAAAAGAGGCCAAAGGACAGTGGCCTGGCCTTTGAATGGTCCTGCTGGGGGCCAGGTTCAAATCCGTCTCTGTCATTACCGAGCTGTGTGACTTTAGGCAAGTCTCTGTGCCAGGAATTCCCTCTCTATATAGGGAAAAGGTTATAACTCATGTGCCAGCTCAGCTGGTTGTGGCTATAAGGAGGTAGTATCTGGGAATTTTTCTGTGACTATGTCCAGACTTGGGAGAAGAGGATGCAGGAATTGATTTTTTCTTTAAAGATTTTATTTATTTATTTGAGAGAGAGAATGAGAGAGAGAGAGCACATGAGAGGGGGGAGGGTCAGAGGGAGAAGCAGACTCCCTGCTGAGCAGGGAGCCCGATGCAGGCCTCGATCCCGAGACTCCAGGATCATGACCCGAGCCGAAGGCAGTCGCTTAACCAACTGAGCCACCCAGGCGCCCCGCAGTGATTGATTTGTGACGTCTGCATTGGATTGGTTATAGCTGTGAGAAGCAGCAGGCTCAGACTAGAGGGAAGGAGTGCTGAGATTGATTAGTGATGTCTGCCCTGAGTGTGGTATTATGAAGCAGTAGTACACTTACCATGGATTTGCCCTCCATGGACTGGTTAATTCCCGAGAGTCCTGCCAGCATCCTTGATCTAGGATTCTGAGCTTTGGAATCTGGTGATGGAATATCGGCCTTTGTGCCATCGTTCTTCAAAGCTACCTCTGTCACTTTCCTGCCCCAGAGTTCAAACAGAAAGAAGAGTGTACAATCCGTGGCCGGAGCTTGATCCAGATCAGCATCCAGGAGGACCCCTGGAACCTCCCCAACTCCATCAAGACCCTGGTGGACAACATTCAGAGATATGTGGAAGGTGAATTGGGCAGGGAAGGATGTTTTGTGGCCTTCAGCTCTTAATGTGGAATGTAGAAGGATCAGGAATGGGTCTGTCTCCATGTCCCATGTCTGTCCATGCCTAGGGGAACAGGAAGAGCGGGTGCCCCTTTCTCAGCTGAGTGTCCTGGCCTGGGCATGGCCCTGGGCCTGGGATGCACTTGACCTGGGAACTGCTGATCCTGGGTGCCTGGGGCTTCCTTGCAGTCAGGAGGCTGAGAAGGCTGAACTGGTTTCCTTCTCCGGCTCCGAAATTGTCGATTTAATTCAATTCCTTATATTTGTTATTAAGGTCACAAGCTGGGGGCCCACAGGTAGGTTTGGATGCTATCGCATTAAAAAATGTGAATCCACTGCCAGCACTTACAATCTAAGATGTCATGTAAAAATCTAGGTTTCTGGGGGCTCCTGGGGGGGCTCAGTCTGTTAAGCATCTGACTCTTGGCTTTGGCTCAGATCATGAGCTTAGGGTCATGAGATTGAGTCCTGCGTCGGGCTCTGCACTGAGCATGGAGCCTGCTTGGGATTCCTTCTCTCCCTCTCCCCCCACACCCACTCACACTCTTGCTCTCTCTCTCTCTCAAAAAAAAAAAAAATTAGATTTCTGGCTGCTCTCGAACAGTCAGAAGATCTGGCAGATTATAGGCCTGTAGTCCCACATTCATACTCGGCTAGAGAGGAGGGGCCGAGGGTGCCTTCCAGTGTCCCACACTCCCCAGCCCTCCCTGCGGCCTGGTGTGCGCTTTATGCTTGCAACATGACCTCTTGGGTCCTTGGCAGTGTTTGAGCCCTGGCCTCCTGGGTCGGAGGGACCCTAGGGCAGCAGGAGGTGCTATCAGGGCCACCCCCCCAGGAAGAGCAGCCTCTGAGTTGGAAGTCTGTGTTGGCCCCAGGCTGTCCCGTTTTCCAAACTACGGTCAGTTAAGAGTGTGGACTCTGGAGCCAGATTGCCGAACCTCAGCTCTCCCATGCTGGGCTGCATGGTCTGGGCAAGTTCTTTGGCTTCTGTGCCTCAGTGCCTTCGTGTGTAAAATGGGCTCATAGGGCTGCCGTGCTCCCATGTTGTTGCGGGAATTAAATACCACTGTGGTAAAGCACTGCGCTGGGCGCCGAGGCCGTTGGGAAGTGGTGCCTCTGTAGGCGCTCTTGCTACCATGGCAGCCCGCGCCTCGGGTCTCTCCGGGACAGAACGGCTCCCAAGAGGCCAACTCTGAAGGCCTTTCCGACTTTTCTCGTAAGCCACCTCTGGGCCCAGGAGCGAGGATGTGAGGCCTGAGCTTTGTCCATGTGTGCGCAGGGCCATGACTGCGTAGCACGTGCACAGGTACCCGAGGACATGCCTGAGTATATGTCCACGTGTGTGTGCCCACGCGCGTGTGTGAGGCTCCTGGGCTCCGGCCCGCAAGTTGGAGGGGCTGGCTTCAGCGTCTTTTTGGTGGGCACATGGAAACAGATGCGGCTGACAAGTTGAGGTTCCATCCCCTGGACGTCTGGGGTTTCTGGAATTCACCCAGTATGCAGCGGAAGCTTCCTTAGCACAGCGGTGTGCATATGTGTGTGTGTGTGTGTGTGTGTGTGTGTGTGTGTCGGTGGGCTTCGCCACAGGGGTTCCAAGCCCCTGGGCCGTGGGGAGGACCTGGCTCCATGGTGCCTTTTTTTTTTTAAATTCTATTTATTTATTTGAGAGAGAGAGAGAGAGAGCACAGAGCACAAGCTGGAGGCACAGGGCAGAGGGAGAGGGAAGAGAAGCAGACTCCCTGCTGAGCGGGGAACCCCACACGGGGCTCGATCCCAGGACCCCAAGATCACGACCTGAGCCGAAGGCAGACACTTAACCACCTGAGGTGCATCCCTCCACCGCACCTTTTGCTGGCTCCTCTCAGCCCATCTTTTCTCTGCCTTCTCCTTCCAGATGGGAAGAACCAGCTGCTCCTGGCCTTGCTGAAATGCACAGGTGAGGCCTTTGAAGGGGCAGTGTCTGTGATTGGCACACGCCAGTGTGTCCAGGAGAGGCCGTCCTGGCGGGGGCTCTCTTGATTGCAGTCCAGGGAGACCTCTTCTGCCGGCCAAGGTCGACCTTCCCATGGTCACTGGGGCCCGCACGGGGGAAAGTAACATCATGGCCTCTAGCCCCTCTAAGAACTGCTTAGACCTCACTTCTTCCTCTTGTGTCCAAGGGACAAGTCTCAGGGCCCTGGAGCCAGGAGCCTTGTCTCTTGCCATCTTCTGGGCCTGGGTGGATCTTGATGGGGGCCCGGGATAGAGGGTGATGAGTAGGGAGGCTCCTTGCCTGTAGCGTCGTCAGCCCCAGCCTGGGACTCCCTGCCCAGCAGACAGTGGGGAAGAAGAAAGGGCTGATGGTGGGCTGGGCGTGGGGGCGGGGAGGGGGCTGGAGGGGTTCTCTGTTCCTCCCTTCTTTCCAGAAAGTCTCAGCCAAGGGGCAGCTAAAGTAGGATCTAGGTCAAAATCGGTCACTGAAAACCAGTTGGCAGAAGCCAGTCATCAAAAATAATCTTTTCCAGAAGACCCTGTACAACTGGTGGATTGAAATTGTCCAGTTGTGCAAACCGTGTCTGGAGTAGGGGCAAGGAAATTGGGCGGGGGGGGGCAGGGGGGGGGAAGGAAGAAGGTCGATTTCTGAGAAACAGAGAAAAGGATAAAGTGCATTTCTTGAAACGTGGAGCTTGGCAGACATGCTTGGTGCCATTGTCATTCTGTCAAGGCCGAGAAATCCCCTAACACATGGAGTAACAGCTGAGGGTAAGGGTTTCGGGGAAAGCCTTAGGAGAATGAAAAGGATTTTTGTTGTTGTTGTGTTTTTGACTAAGGCAGATGGATCGTTGAGAGAATTGAGTCTTTTGGCAAATTGGCTTGTTTTCAGAGAATTGAATTTTGCGAAGTTGGCTTTTGTTGGCTGGGATGGATTACCTTCTGGCAGGCGGGCCGCGGAGGGGTGGTCTGGTGGGAGGTGGGTTCGGGGAGGAGCGGCGGGAGGGGAGCCTGCGGCGGCCCAGGGGCGCCCAGCCCAGCAGGGCCCCTCCCTGGCCTCTCCCCAGACCCCGAGCTGCAGCTGCGGAGGGACAGCATCTTCTGCCAGGCCCTGGTGGCCGCCGTGTGCACCTTCTCCGAGCAGCTCCTGGCGGCCCTCAGCTGCCGCTACAACAACGACGGCGAGTACGAGGCCAGCAGCCGGGACGCCAGCCGCAAGTGGCTGGAGCAGGTGACGGCCACCGGTGTTCTCCTGCACTGCCAGTCCTTGCTGTCGCCGGCTGCCGTGGTGAGTGAGGGAGGCGGGAGGCGCCTCCCCGGGACGCGGTACGGGAGGGCCCTTGCGTGCTCACTTGGGCTCTCCCTCACCTCGTCACTCAGTCGGCATTTCCTGAGCGC
>NW_027397115.1:9689482-9727322 GCF_003265705.2 Callorhinus ursinus
GTGTGTGTGTGTGTGTGTGTGTGTGTGTGTGTGTGTGTGTGTGTGTGGCGTGGGGCAGACATAAATAAGGAAAATACATGGTATAGACCAGTGGTTCTCAGCCAGGAGCCGTATATCCGTGTGTGTGTGTGTGTGTGTGTGTGTGTGTGTGTGTGTGTGGCGCGGGGCAGACATAAATAAGGAAAACACATGGTATAGACCAGTGGTTCTCAGCCAGGAGCCGTACATCCGTGTGTGTGTGTGTGTGTGTGTGTGTGTGTGTGTGTGGCGCGGGGCAGACATAAATAAGGAAAACACATGGTATAGACCAGTGGTTCTCAGCCAGGGCAGTCTTACCTCCTAGGAGGCACTTCACGATGTCTGGAGATATTTGAGGTGGTCACAACTGAGGGCAGAGGTGGATACCGCTGGTGTCTGGTGTAAGAGGCTGGGGATGCTGCTTCCCCAGTGGATAATTCTCTGGCCCCAAATGTCAATAGTGCCACATTTGAGAAGCCCTTATATAGAGTGGTAAAGGCTAAGGAGAGAAACAGGGAAGGGGGCAGGAAGGTGTGAGGTGGCAGCAGTTGAAAGTTTTGATAAGGGGGACAGTGAAGCCCTCACTGAGAAGGTGACATCTGACTGAAGAACTGCAGGGAGGGAGGGAGCCATGAGGACATTGGGGAGGAAACTTCCAGGCAGCAAGAACAGCAGGTGCAAAGGCCCTGAGGCAGGCGCTTGCATGCGGTGTCTGAGAAACAAGGTGCCCAGTGTGGCTGGAGCAGAGTGAACCAGGAGAGAGAGGGTGGAGGAGGCGAGTCCTAAGATTTATCTGCCTTACTTTGTGCATGGTCTTGCAGGCTGTGGTGGGGATGTTGGCTGTTACTCTGTGTGGTGGTGAGCCCTGGGAGGGTTTTGAGTAGAGGAGGGAACAGGGTCTGACTTCTCCACTTACTGAATCACCCATGCTGCTGGGTGGAGACGAGACTATAGAAGGGTAAGAGTGGACACTGGGAGGTTGGAGAGCAGACTTCTGTAGTAATCAGGCAAATAGCATCTCACTTAATCCTCATAGTAGCCCTGAGGTGGGTGCTTTACCGCCCACATTTCAAGGATGAGAACCTTGAGGCCCAGGGAGTCAGGTTTGAACGCTGCGAGTCTGACTCCGGGCCTGGTAACTCCCAGAGTGCCCTGCTTTCTCTGCATCTCCTCTTTTATCTTTGACTGCCCCGTCCCTCCACCCTCAGGGCTCAGAATCAGGGTGGGTTCCTCTGCCAGCCCCGGGGAGGCAGAGCCAAGGCATCAGCCTTTGGGGGTGCCGGTCCCCCAGAAATGCAGCCTGCAGTGACACTTGTCTATGCTGTTTGCTCCTCCACCCCGCCTGCCCTTTGCTGGAGCTCCCCCACCTCTGTGGCTCTGAGCCTCCCAGACACTGTCCCAGGCCCCACCGGAAGCCCCCCAGGCGGCGGTCTGGTTGGGAAAGTGTGGCCATGGTGCGCCCTCTGCTGGCCAGTGTTGCAAGCGGGTGTCTGCCGGGCGGCAGATCCGCGGAAAGCTCTACTGGAGGCCTGGAAAAGGCAGCTGGAACACCTAGCCCTTACTGTGCTCTTCTCAGATGAGGACGTGGGGCCTAGTGCATTAATTCATCAGCCCCCATGGTGTGCCAGACCCTGAGCTGAGTGCTGTGGGTCTGAGGCGCACTTTCTAGCCCAGAAAGCGGCCTGAGAAGAGGGCGTGGGGGAGGGAGTGGGGATGGAAACAAGGTGAGTTCTGCAGAAGATGGAGAAGCGGCTGAGTTTCTTCAGGTTCAGTGGTCAGAGCCGGCTTCTCTGAGGATGGGACATTTGAGCTGAGACCAGGGTAACCAGACAGCCGGCAGGGTGAATGGTTTGAGGAAGAGTATGCTGGGCAGAGAGGGAACAGTGTGTGCAAAGGCTCTGAGCAGAGCCCAATGTGGCCAGAGGGGAGCAGGCTGGGGGTTTTTGGGGGATCAGGTTGGCCGCGTCTGTAGGGCTTGTGACTATTCTAGGAGCAGAAGGGGAGGACTCAGAGGCTTTGAGGCAGGTGAGTGATAGAATTCAAACTAAGTTTTTGGAAGATAACTTGCAGTCACAGGGGACCTAGGCCCAGTAGCCCTGCTCTCCCTGCATCTCCGGGGTTTTCCCTGTCTGCCCCTTGCTCAGGGGCAAGGGTGGCAGGAGGAGACCCGCAGAGAGGCAGTTGTGGTCCTTGTCCTGGGGTGGTGAGGAGGGTGGGAGAGATTGGTGGGTCAGGGGAAGGTTTTGGTGGCTGAGCCAGCAGGACTCAGGTGATGGTCAGTATAGGGTGAGGGGAGAGAGATGCTGAGAAGTCCTTAAAGGTTTGGGGCTTGGGCACTGGGGCCGATGCCAGTGCGCTTTGCTGCAGTGGGCTTATTGGAGGAGGGTGTGTTAGGTTTGAAATGGCTAAGATGGATCGGTGCACATTAGAACAGACATGGGTTCTGACCTTGGGAGGTACAGCATAATCCAAGAGCAAATGGGATTTCACATCCAGCCCTGGACAGTTCAGCACGGGACCTTGTGCCTGGTGGGCCCACAGCCTGGTGTGTTGACTAGAGTCGAATCACAGAAGCTTGAAGTAAAATCCCCAGTTAGGGATGGCATCTGAGACTTCTCCACCCTGTCTTCCTCCTGCAGAAGGAGGAGCGGACCATGCTGGAGGACATCTGGGTGACCCTGTCAGAGCTGGACAATGTCACCTTTTCCTTTAAGCAGCTGGATGAGAACTACGTGGCGAGTGAGTGATTCTTACCACCCCTACCATGAGAGTTGAGAGTTGGTGTTCTGGGATGGAGGGGACTACTCTGGGGCCACCTTGCCACCAGGCCAGCTGCCGAAGGTTAAGCTGGGATCTAGCACTTTCAAACCTCTTGCTCCCAACATGAGTCTCAAAACTGAACCTTGGGGCACATATGGAAAAGAGGGGTTTCTTTTTGAATAAATTCAGCCATCTCCAAAAGTTCTTAGGAAGGATTAAGAGCCAATTCCCAATTCTTATTAGAATTCTACCCTAGAGATGTCTTTCTTTAGAGTAAAGACTTGTTAAGATTTCCTAAGGGTTTATACCATAATTTTCTTCCTTTCTTTTTCTCTCTAACCTTTTACCTGCCTGCACACTCACCGATCCATCCATCCATTCATTCATCCATCTGCCCCATCTACTTATCCATTCATTCACTCATCCATCCACATGTCCATCCATCCATCCACCCATCCATCCCTCCACCCATCCAATCCAATCCAGTCCATCCACCCACCCACCCACCCACCCACCCACCCATCCAATCCATCCATCCGTCCATCCATCCACCCACCCATCCAATCCATCCGTCCGTCCATCCATCCATCCATCCATCCATCCATCCATCCATCCATCCATCCCATCCACCTGTCTGTCCATCCATCCATCCATCCGTCTGTCCGTCCATCCATCCATAAACCAATTTCCACTTCCTTGGGGGTAATATCATCCTGTTCAGAATGCACTGACTAGAGTCTAGAGGGACAACAGGTGTCTTCTCAGGGACCAATTGGAATTGATCGACAGTGGCTGCCTATCTATAGGCAGAGTTGGGCTCAGGGGCAACTAGTGACTGGTTAGTGGTTTTTGCTGTGGGTGTAGGATGGGGTGTGCATGCTGTAATTCTGCCACGCCTGCCCCAAGCTCTTATGGGTGTAAATAAGCTGAGGTCCTATTCGAGGACAGCTTTGGCCAGGTAGAGGCCCTGGGCTCTCAGGTGAGGCGTACAAAGAATGTGGTGAAGCTCTGAAGACACTGACAACTCCGCAGTGGGGCAGAATCAGTGCCAGGTCTAAGAATGAAGTAGTGGAAACTAGGACCTATGGAAGGAGGTGAAAAGTCAGAGGCTGCTCTCCTGAGTGTGGGAGGACAGGGCTGTCCGCGGCTAGCCCTGGCGGGCGGGAGGGCAGGGATGGCTGACCAGTGCTCTGAGGTGGGCAGACAGGGAGGTCCTGGGATGCCTTTCTGGAGGTCTGAAGGCAGGTGTGAAGCTGGCCTAGTGGAGGGGGCAGGGCTCCTCTCGGGCCCACGTGGTGAGCCACTCTGCCCCGCCATGTCCTCCCACAGACACCAACATCTTCTACCACATTGAGGGCAGCCGGCAGGCGCTGAAGGTCGTCTTCTACCTCGACAGCTACCACTTCTCGAAGCTGCCCTCCCGCTTAGAGGGCGGGGCCAGCCTGAGGCTGCACACCGTGCTCTTCACGAAAGGTGAGCTGGGGGTTGCTGAGTGGGGCCCGCTGGGGATGCCTGCAGCCTCTGAGCACACTGGGACCCAAACACCTGCGCTCCCTCTTCTTCCTTCATAGCTCTGGAGAATGAGGAGGGGCCGCCTCCTCCAGGCAGCCAGGCTGTGGAAGATTTGCAGCAGGAGATCAACGCCCAGTCCCTGGAGAAGGTTCAGCAGTATTACCGCAAACTCAGGTAACTGCCTGGGCTGCATGTTGGGGACAGGAGTCTGGACGCTGCCGTGGAAGGGCGGATATTAGCGTGTGTGCTAGTGGGCCAGGCCCTCTGTGTACACCGGCTCTTCAGATCCTCCCAGCAGTCACAGTAGGCCATTCTAACCTACTCTACAGATGAGAGAACTAAGGCCCCGAGAGCCACACCCAGCTTGCCCAAGGTCACACAGATAGACAGTGGCTGAGCTGAGCTTTGAACAGGGTCTGGTTTGCTTCAAAGCAGATTTTTCCAGTTGAGAGGAGCTGCCTATTTGATTCTGTGTGGGAGTGGGAGCTGGGGCAGGGGCCCTGGGATTCTTGAACCTGGGGGTAAGGGAGGAAGGGGGGGTGGTCCCCAGGGCCTTGGCCCTGCTGAGAAGAGAACCCCCCAGAGAGAAGTGGAGAGCAGGGGCCACCTCTGCCAGAAGGAAGCTTCAGGCCTGGGGAGGCAGCTCCCACTACCACCACTCAGCCCAGCTCCTTCCCGCTCTGCCTCACCTTCTTTCCCTGTGGAAGAGGTAGGCTGAAAATCAGTTCAGGGTTTTGGGGTATGTAAGAGCTTTACTGTCTTGGGGCCCAGCTTTACCCTTTGGAAATGGGAGAATGGTGCTTTCATTAGTTTGTTCAGGGAAAATATCCAGCTGCATTATTAAAACTGGTGTCTCTCTGGATTGACTGATGCCATCAATCAGTCCTGTGCCATTTGTCGAGTATTCTGAATATTGCCTCTGACAGCATTCATTCATCCACCCTTCCTTTATTCAGCGCACGTTAAGCGAGAGCTTTTGTGTGTCAGGCTCTGTTCTGGATGCTCTGGAGTCAGCAGTGGCCAAACAGAGCCTCTTGTTCATGGAGTACAGATTCTAGAGCGGCGGTTGCCCTGCTTTGTCGATAAAGTTTTATTAGCACCCAGCCACGTTCACTCGTGTACGTGCTGTCTGTGGCTGCTTTCGTGCTAGCGCAGCAGAGCTGAGTAGCATCTTGATGGAGACAGTCCGGTCCGTTAAATATTTACTGTTTGACCCTTTACAGAAAAAATTTGGCCGAGCCCTATTTTTGGGGGTGGGTGGGATGAGCAATAAGCCAGTAGACACAGAGCACTGTACCGTGTCAAGTGGTAACAAGTGCTCAGAGGAGAGATTCAGCAGGACAAGCGGACGGACAGTGGGGAGGTCGGGTGCTGATTCTGGCGGCAGGCAGGGAGAGGTGGCATCCGAGGAGCGCCTGTGGGGGGCTGCCCAGGAGCCCCCTTGTCATCCCCCTCCCCCCCCCCCGCTGTTGGAGGAATAGGGGGCTGTGGACAGGGAGAGTAGTGCAAGGTGCCCTCAGGGAGAGTCACTGGAGGAGCAGAGGGGCAGCGGCTGCAGTGGGGCGGCGGCCCCACCCTCACCCCATCCTTCTCTCTCAGGGCATTTTACCTGGAACGGTCGAACCTGCCCACGGACGCCAGCACCACGGCGGTGAAGATAGACCAGGTGCGCGCCGCCTTCCCTCACCCCGCCGTGGAGCTGGGGCAGAGCTGGGGGCTGTTGGGGTCAAGATGCAGCAGATGGGGCCCGGGGTCCCACCGCAGCCAGAATCCTGGCAGAGGAGCCCCTGAGGCCTCTGGAGTCCCTTCTTCAGGAATATCCTCCCTGGGAGAACCGCTTCCCCATTTGAGGAAATTCCAGCTTCTTCCCCACTGGCTTTGGAATTCCTGCGATGGCTTTGTCCCCGCTGGTTCCTGCTCACCTGCACCTTCCTGCTCCCCCTCGTTTCCCCGCGCGCGTGTCTCTGAAGCAGGCCCACACCAGATGTGGCCACATGGCGTTCCTTTTGTTTGATTGGAATTTGTTGCCTGCGTTTGAAAATCAAAAGCGTTCCACTGGAATGGAGGCTTCTCGCTTTCCTGGAGAAGCGGACGGATCTGGCTGTCCAGGGCCCACGTCCCCATGTGGCACCCTTGGCTTTCCAGGGGTGTGTGCTCCAGGCCTTCACCGCCTGCCCAGGCTCAGGCAGTCCTCGAATTTGACCGTGCTTTGGGGGTACCGGCCTTGGGGCTGGAGGCTGGGGGCTCCCAGAGAGGTGGCGGGCGCTCTGGGGGTTTGTAGTGTGGCTGGCAGAATGGTAAGATGACACAGAAAGAATTGGCAGACTACCATTTAATGCCTGCGCAGGGAACTGAGAAAAGCTGGAGGCACCGGGGGCGGGGGGGGTGTGCTCTTCCCAGGGAGGTACTGTTTGGAGAGGGCAGGAGGGGGCACTTCTCTCAGGCTGAGCTGGGGGCACACCTGGGGCAGGCGCAAGGTCAGGCCTGAAATACAGCGTAAACACTGGATACCAGCTTGTGGGCCAGCGGGGAGCCGCAGATGGCCCCTGAGCGGGGGTCATGGAAGGTTAACTGGGTGGTAACCGTGGGAGGGGTGAGCCGGGGGGACAGCTGCAGTAACAGCTGGACGGGAGGGAGCCGATGGGGAGGAAGGCCGGGTGGGGGCCTCCTGCAAGCGTCCCGGTGTGTGTGCGCCTTGCAGCTGATACGCCCCATCAACGCCCTGGACGAGCTCTGTCGCCTCATGAAGTCCTTCGTCCACCCCAAAGCTGGCGCCAGTGGGAGCTTGGGCGCCGGCCTCATCCCCATCTCCTCTGAGCTCTGCTACCGCCTGGGCGCTTGCCAGATGGCCATGTGTGGCACGGGCATGCAGAGGTGAGCCGCGGTGACGTCCGGGCAGGAGGCGGCTGGACGGGCTCCGGGAGGTTTGCAGGCCCAGGACGAGGAGGCGGGGGCCGGGTTTGAATCCCGGTTCTGCCACTGCCTGTGGAGCCCAGTTGCGGCCTCGGCCCTCTCTCGGCCTCCGTTTGGGAAGTGGGACTGCAGTAGGGGGTCCCAGGAGGCCCGTGGAACTCTCCGGCTCCCTGACTCTGGGGTTGGTGTGAATGAGAGTCTGTGCGGTGTGGTTCTGCTTGACTGGCCACCGTGAGCTCACCCCTCTCCACTGGGGCAGAACTGGCCTCCGTGCCATCACTGGACGCCCTCCTGCTCTGCCCTTTGTCCCTGCTGCTTGTCCCAGGGGCGGGGGGTAGAAGTCACCTTCTGTGATTGGCCTCCCCTGACTTCCCTGAGGGTCACAGAGTGATTCTGTGGCTGAGACTTGAATCCAAGAGGTCTGGCTGCGGAGCCCATGTTCTAGAATTGTTCAGAACGGGTGGGAGGGGTGACTCGATGTGTCCGTGTCCAGCCCTGTTGACAAGTTGTGAGGCATTAGGGGAGTCACTTCATTTATTCCTTCAATAAAAATACTTACCAAGCACCTCTTCCGAGCTGGCCCACTGGGAATATCAGAAGAAAACAGGCGAAGGAAAGCTCCTGGTGCATGGTGCTGATGTCTTAGAGGGTGGGCCAGAGTAGAGCAGTAAAATGCCTACTGGGTGCAGGAGTGCTGGCTGCCAGGAGGAAGGCTGGGCAGGGGTCGGGGGTGGACAGGAGGGAAAGGGGGTAGTGGGGGGGGCTCTCAGGGAGAAGACGCCTGAGGGGGAGAGGGCACGTCCAGCGGTTATCTGAGGGCAGGAAGGGCAGTTCTCAGGGGGGAGAGGGCAGGCCATGGGGCCCGCCCCACGGCGACGGTCCCTCCCGCCCTTCCCCTGCAGGAGTACCCTGAGTGTCTCCCTGGAGCAGGCGGCCATCTTGGCTCGGAGCCACGGGCTGCTGCCCAAGTGCATCATGCAGGCCACGGACATCATGCGGAAGCAGGTGAGGCAGCCCCCATCCCCCGGGGCCTCTCCAGGGCCTTGTGGGCTGAGGGCATGGTGGGTTCTCAGTCAGGGTGGGATGAAGGGCTGTGGGGATGGTCTGGGTGTCACCAGCCCGATTTGGACCTTCTCCCCACCTGGTGGGGCCCCGGATTTCAGCTTCTGGGGCCTCCGGTTATTCCCCTCACCCCACCCACCTGCACCGACACGCTTCCTCCCTGAACTCGGGGCAGAGGCAGGTCCCGGGCCTCATGGTTCTTTCGTCCTAGGGCCCCAGGGTGGAGATTCTGGCGAAAAACCTCCGAGTCAAGGATCAGATGCCCCAGGGTGCACCGCGGTGAGTGGCTGCTCTCCCCCCCACCCCTGAGAAGACCAGGACCTGGGCTTGGCATGAAACTCCCGGCCTCACGCCAGGCAGCCCCCCCTCTCCCCCCCACTGTGGTGTTCCTGTGGGGCTTCACGTCTCACTTATGGGGACCCACTTCGGGGAGTGACGAATACCACTCCAGGCACTGTTCGTATTTCTTTACCAAACAACCACCCTGTGAGCGTTCTCTCCAGGCGGCCGGTGGGGACACTAAGGCGCAGAGAGGTTAAGTGTCTTGCCCCAGGTCACACAGCTAAGAGACGGCGGAGCTGGGATTCTGCAGCCAGGCGGTGGGCGCCCAGGGGTCGAGCTCCCGATGGCTGCACTGCCTTACTTCTCTGTCCTGCCCCTGTCCCCGCAGCAGCCTCCTGGCTGGGCCCGCTGCTGTCCTCCTGCCCACAGCAGAGCTGTCAAGTCTCTCCTGCTTGAGACCCATGTGGTGGCTCCTTCTTCCTTGCAGATGAAGCTCAGAGTCTTGCCACTGCAGACGTTAGGGAAGCTGGGGCTGTTCGTGGGGTGCCGGAGAGGTCCCCAAGATCTGTTAGGTGGAAAAGAACTCCAGGGGCTGAGCGCTGTGTCTGGTCTGTCTTTAAGTGTGGAAAAATGCAGCCCCCCCACAACGTACACATACACCCCCACACACGTATCTTAACAGCCAAACACGCATGTTCAGATGCGTCTATATTGATAAACCCACTGCCAGTCTGGAGGGGGCCAGACAGCGGGGGGAAAGCGTGTGCAGCCTGGATGTGTTTCACCGTGCATCTTTTTATACCTATTGAGTTTTGTTTTCTGGGCAGGGATT
The DNA here is from genome assembly GCF_003265705.2 of Callorhinus ursinus. NCBI lineage: Eukaryota > Metazoa > Chordata > Mammalia > Carnivora > Otariidae > Callorhinus > Callorhinus ursinus. The sequence continues at coordinate 9,698,862 of NW_027397115.1, forward strand.
ATGTGTTCAAAAAAATGGCCTGCCGGGCCATTCCTCATCGTCTTCACCTCTGTCCGCCAGGCTCTACCGTCTCTGCCAGCCGCCGGTGGATGGAGACCTCTGAACGTGGAGATAACAGCTGCCCGGTGCTCGGCTGCATCCTCTGGAGCTGGGGTTTGGGAGGGCAAAGGGGGCCATGCTGGCCCTCTGCAGAGCTGGCCAAGGCTTCTTTCTGCTCTGGGACCTGCCAGCCTTCCCCATCCCCTCCTGTGAAGACAAAGCGGTGCCCCCACGCTCGGAGGGGCTGGCCGATTGGCCCTGGGCTGACCCATTCTCCACACTTTGGCCAAAAGCCCGAGGGGTGCTGGGGACCCGCAGAGCTAGCTGATGGGTGCAGCCAGGACCTGGGCTCCTGCCCACAAGTCCCCGGGACACGGGAGAAGTCACGGGCGCTGGAGCTGGAGGCCTGCAGACCCAGCTGCCTCAGGATGGCTCAACCTGCACTTTTGAAACCCCTGGTTTCCTTCTAAGTCCACATTCCAGGCGACACACATGTCTCCTCCCCCTCCTCACCTTAGCTTCCAGTTCACCCCTAACCCTGTACTAACATGCTCGGTGGACTCGGAAAAGCCGGGCCTTTGCCAGGAAAGACAGAGGGACAGGGCACACCACCTGTCACCAAGAGGAAACTCGAAAGCCACACCAGCTTCCGACATGACTGCCATCAGAACTTGAGCCATCAGCCCTGGTCACGAGATTTGCTCCGACTTTATTTATATGGCGTGAAATCTCTATGGTTTATTTTGGGGTTTTTATGTTGTTGGTGTTGTCGAGATTTTTTTTCCCCCCCTCTGGGTTGTGTGATTATATATTTGACATTTTAAATTTCAAAGAAAGGTATATTGTCTAACAGGGGACCAACCTAAGGTAGCGTTGACGACTTCCCACTTCTACTAAAAAAGAGAGAAAAACTAAATTATTGAAAATTCAAAAAATGTCAGTATTTCATCTTTTTTTTTTTTAATATTAGGGTCTTAAGGTATCACTTACAGGTATTGACTGATTCCTTTTCCCACCCACCTCAGTTCCCCAGCAATCGGTGTTAGCATGAATGACTCTGCTCTCTTTGGATGCCAGGCCACAAGGGTTGGAGTGGCAGCTGGACCAGGGCTGGGGGCTGGAGGGGGTGGAACCACCCACCTGAGACGCTGCCCCACACAGGTGTCTGTCCTGTGGGGCGGAGGGCCACTTGGAAACGCAGGGTGGTGGCTTCTGTAACTTATTTTTTTCTAATGTTAGCCCAGAGCAGGGCATTTAGGATTTCACAGGAAGCCAGCCTGCCCACCTCCTGGGCACAGGGACCCCCACTGGGATCTCCTCAGCACTCTGTCCCCTCTAGCTTCTGTATGCCAGCAGGGAAGCATCCTAGCTGAGGTAGCAGGGAGGGGATGTCTTTCTATGCTTGTCTGGTGACTGAGGTCAGGAATGGGTTCCCCACTGCCCCTGAGGCTTGAAGCCCCACCAGCATCTTGGCCCCCCTGGGCCTCCAGAGGCCAACCATCCCTCTCCTGCCACTGTGGCCTAGGTTGCAAGAGGTGGGCTTGTTGCTGGACACAGGTGACACGGATACAAATGAAGATGTGCTTTAGTCCCCCGGGGGGAGATGGAGAGGAGCCCCCGAGGGCAAGGGCCTTGTGCACTGGTTTACTTTAAAATGTACAGATCTTCTCATTAAATTCATGATAGATTTTTTATTATTATTATTAAAAGTCAGTTTATAATATAAAGATCCTGATCTGTGGAGGGTTCCTTTGGGGGCAGCCCCCAGCGGGGCGGCCAGCGACACGGGTGGAGTGAGCTCCTGCTCTGAAGGCCTCCCGGGGACAGGGACGGTTCCCTTCGATGCTGTCCTCGTCCCTGAGCCAGCGACACCTGCGGTGACGTTACCACTACGAACCTGTGTCCTGCTCTAAAATGGGGGCAGTGTATGTGTTCTCTTGCGGGGGCTTGTGCCTCCCGCGGGCCGGGAAGAGAATGGTCTTTATACTGCGTTCTCCTTTACACTCCGTTCCGAGCTCCCGTTTCTCCGCAATGGTGGAACATGGGACTGTTTTTCCAGGCATTCCTTGGCTCCTCTTGGGTGTCATGCCGGGGTTCCTAGTCATACATGTGCCCAGGGGTCAGGGTAGGTCCGAGCGCCGCCACCGAGCGCCCTCCGCTCCATCCGGCAAGGGCCCCTGGGCTGTGGGATCTGGGATGGAGCTGGAGGGGAGGTCCGCTCAACACGTGGGCTTGTTCCCAGCCAATCAGAATCCAGGCTGCTGCAAGCGGGCCAATCAGGATAGGCGCCGGCGCAGACTCCGCGCGTGCGCACCTGGACCTGTGACGCGGTTCTCACCTCCCTGTGCCGGGGCCATCCTAATGGAGCTTCCGGGGTCCGTCGGCCCAGCCAGAGATATGTCATTCCCTGGGCTGGGTCTGAGCTGCAGACCTGTTTTGCTGGGCTTGTTCTTTTCCTGCCTCCCTCTATCTCCCTCCCTGTCTCCTTTCCTCCTTCCCTCCCCCCTCCCTCCCGGGTCCTACCTTTTCCTCTTCCCACACTCTCGAAGACCCTGACATCTATGGAAGTCCCCCTTGGGGTACCCTCCTCTTGAATCCTGCCATCCTTGGGAACCCCCTGAGCCACGATGTCTCCACCCAGTCCTGCCTTTCACACCAGCGCTCCTTCTTTGAGTCTCCTCCTTCCACGCTAACCCGTTCCAGAGCCCATTCTCTCAAGGGCCAGATTGAGTCCTTCCCAGAGAGATATGTCCTTGTGTCTTTCAATGAGAGGTTTCAAAGACTCCATACTGTAATAGTTGAGAATGAATCCTGGTGGGATTTGAGGCACAGGGGTGGGCTGATTGTTTGGAATTATCTGAGGCCAGTGTTTGGACCCAGGGACGAACCCTCTGAGGGGAGAGCTGTCACCTCAGTCCATATTTGGGGTCAACAGGGAGGATCTGATGCCTTCCTTCAGGCAGGCACTTGTATGGGAAATAGCAGATTCTGCCTGTTCTATACCCGAGTACCAGAACCGAGAAAAGTGAAATCTCAGGTAGTGATAGACAGGGACGGCTTTGGTTTGGAGCTGAGAGGTAGGGTCTCTGTGGCCTTGAGCAAGTCACTTCCTTTCTCAGACACAGAGCTTTGTCTGCAAACGGAGGGGGTGGGGGGGGGGGGAGGGGGTAGGGTGGGGGCAGAACCTGCTTTTGTCTCAGGAAGGCCTTTCTCACTGCACAAAATGGAGCACGAAGTGCTGCCCAGAGCCAGGGGGCATTTTATGGGAGATCTCCAACTGGTGGCCCGCGGGTTGAAACTTGGAAATAGATGTGGGTTTTGTTTTTGTTTTTCCGGATACAGTGTTTTCATAATTTTGACTTAGACACTTGAGAATTGGCAGATTTCACTTCCAAATTCTGATTTTTTGTTTCTTGTGAAAATTCAGAAGTTCTGACCCACTGGCCCACATTTCTGCCTGGCCACGTGTGGCGGTGGCTGAGGAGGGTCACTACCTTTGGGCAAGGCACCAGCTCTCCCATCCCCCGCAGCCCCACCTGGCCCAGCACATTCCTTTACCTGACCTTCTCGGCTCTGGGCTGGCCTCGCTCAGGCAAGCTTGGCCAGTGCCTGCCTCATAACTGTCCAGATCCTCGGCTCTGGAGTCACCATGGTGATGTTGGCTGAGGGAGGACCTGGTGACCGGGGTGGGTGGGCTGGTCAATGGAGCATCACGGGGAGGGCAAAACCCTGCAGTTGATGAATCTCTTGAACCTCCCAGCTTCCAGTCCCTCTGAGCCTCGGTTTCTTCCAATTGTCAAATGGAACTGACTCAGAAATGACCCCTCGGTGGATGGTGTCAGGGGCCACTCAGGAAGCCAAAGGTGGGATGGGCTATGTTGGCCACTTTATGATTTTATCTAAGTTTAAATGTCTGTGTATTTACTGTCCTCCTTTCCCCCCAGTAAGAGCACCCTGAGAGCAGGAGCCATATTCCTCCTGCATGCTCTGTCCCCAGTGTCCAGCCCAGTGCTGGGCATCAGTGAACCATGGCTAAATAAAAGAAGGATCACGACTATCGGAGCCAGGAACCCATGCCACAGCTACCTGCAGCCAAAGCTCGTGTCTCTAACCGTGTGCTCTGCACCTGGCTTTGTTCTGGGGCTGGACTGGATTGTTGAGGGCTGTGAGGATCTGGCCTGGGACCTTTGAAGTCAGATAACCTCGGCCTCCCCCCTGGACCTGGGTCTTCTGTACTTGCTGAGTGCCCTCTCCTGGGAGGTCACCACCTCTCTGGGAGCCTCAGTTTCCTTTCTGAGAAATGAAGAGGTTTACCCACCTGGCTGTGTTGTTGGAAGACCAATGGTCTCCGGGGTTCCCAAACTTGACTTCCAGGGTATAATTGTGGTGCTCTGTTCTTCCAGCAGGTGGTGCCAGAGACCGGGTAGTGACAGGAGGTGTTGGTTACCTGGGCTCTTACCCTGCCAGGTCCTGCCTACCAGCTTCCAACACACAGGCGCATTGCTGGGTGCCCACATTTGGGACAGAAGTGGCCTGGAGGCAGGGACTGGGACTGTCTGGATGATGGGCACTGGCCCCTGCCCTTCTGGCCTGGGCTTGGCCTGATGTGGTGTGGATATTTTCTCTTTTTCTTTATTTTTCCATTTTTTGTTACTTCTCTTTCTTTTAAAAAATTTTTTTTTAAATTTATTTTTATTTTTTTAAATTTTAATGAATTAATGAATTTATTTTAATTTAATTAATTTTTTACGTTATTTCTCTTTCTTGATTATTTTTGTTTTTCCCTCCTCCATTTCTTTCTTTCCTAGATTTTCTATTTTTTCTTTGTCCCGTAACATACCTGTGAACTAGACTCTATAGTCTTTTTTTTTTTTGTTTAATTTTGTGCGTTTCCTTCTCTCTCTTATTTCCTCCCTTGCAATTGGATATATGAGAAGGATGTGCAAGACCCTTGTACACTAAGATGAGATGCTAATGAGGGCTGTGGCCCGGACCCAGCCAGTTACTGATGTGCACCCCACCCTGGCCTGGAACGAGGCCCCGCCTAGAAACACTGACCACCAGGTGGCGCTGTGGCCCAGGTTGTCCTGGCTGAGCCTCCCAGAGCAACTTGGGGGCGGGGGTGGGGTGAAGGGGGGTCGGGGAGTGGGGTGGGGAAGGCTCCTGCTGTAAGTCTCTAGGGTTTGGGGCTTTGTGGGGAGGTGAGTCAGAAAGCCTAGCCTAGAGTGGCCTTCTCTGGGCACTTAGTAGCCTCTCCTGGAGGGTCAGGAGAGGGCTGTAGGGCAGCAGAGCCCAAGTTGTCTTGTGTGCCTCAGTTTCCCTACCTATGATGAGAGAGGATACAACTCAATTCCTCAAAAAGGACTTATCCTCTGACCAGCCTGGACTCCTTCAGACTTCTTTGTTCTTCCTAGCAACGTTCAGAATCTCTCATGTGTGTTGAGCGCTTAGTATCTATTGGACACTTGGCTGGCATCTATTGGACACTTGGCTGGTAACAGCTCATCTGGCGTGATCCTCTTACCAGCCCTTTGACGTAGGTATTACTAAGGCTCCTTTTTACAAAGGAGGAGATGGGCTCAGATCGTTTTAAGTAACTTACCCAGGGTCACACAGCTCAGAAATACTGGGCCCTGATGTAGTTCCAGGGCCGTGGTAGCAACATTACATTTAGCAAGTGGGAAACACAGTGGCCACTGGATTTCTCAGACTCTCTGCCCTGGTGCGCCATGGGAGAATCTGACTTTGACCCCAGAACCTGGCAGAAATGGGGGCAGAGGAGGGGAAGGGTTGAGGAGGTCACCTGACTATGGAAAGGCCTGCAGGCTGTCATGGGAAAGCAGAAGGGTGCTTTGCTGCCTTCTTGCCATGGGTGCTGCCTCAGGGCCTTTGCACATATTTTCATGGCCTGGAGCACTCTTCCCTTCGCTGGCTCAGGCTTTGCTCCCTCATTTTACTCACCTCTGCTCAAATGTCTCCTCCTCCTCCATTCTTTCCTATGACCCTCTCTCCCCTCCCCCTGTTTCATTCTCCTGCATAGCATTTACCACCACCTGGCCCAAGTGATCATTGGTTCACTTCCTGTCTCTTGCACTACAGGTCAGCTCTACAAGGGCAGGGAGTCTTGTTCATCTCATTTATTAGTGACTTGCAGTTCATCAGAATGTGGTGGGAAAGGCCTTCTAATGACAGAGCAGCCTCCTGGGTCCCTGGCAGTGGGACCTGGTGGCGAAGGGTCCAGGAAAAGACCTAGAGACTTCAATGCTGAGAGGCACACTGGCTCTGGGCTGCCTCTGCCGTGTGTCCCAAAGGAGGGCAAGGAAGCCCACTGGAGGCCTGGTGGGCCCAGATGCATAGGAAGGTGCCCGCTGTGGGCTCGGGCCCACCACACACACCAGCAGCAGAGCTTCATCTTGAGCACCTACTGCGTGCCTAGTGCCATACTGGGCATGTTAGTAGAGTGCTCAGTCAGCATGCTGGAGGTGCCCATTATCTGCGGAATGTAACGATCAGAGTCTTGTCCCAGTAGATTTTTCGTATTTCTTGCAGGTGTTCACTCAGTACTAGTTGACTTTAGTGGACAGAATCAGGGAGCGAGGGGTGTGGCGGCGAGGACAGTGCATCCCATTGGTGAGGATTCTGATCACTAATCCTCACCAATTCTCCCGGCACCGGTGAGGAGACACAATTATTAGTCCCATTTTACAGATGAGAAAACAGGCGGAAAGTGTGACATGACCTGCCTGAGGTCAGGAAGCCTTGGAGCTGGGACTGAGCGCCTCGGACTCCAGCTCCCCGGGTGCTTGAGCACCTCCAGGGCAGGCAGAACAGCCAGCGCTAAAAGGGCTCCGGCCTTTGCGGTCTCCCGCACACCCTGCCTCTCTGGCCCGCTGTCCTTCGGGCTCTCTAATCTCATTCCTTGTTCCCACCTTGGGAACTTTGCACCTGCTGTTTTCTCTGCCTGGAACCCTCTTGCCGGCTGGCTCTCCCGCGGGGGCTGGCTCCTTCCTGTTCGTTATTCAGGTCTCAGTTGCAGTGCCACCTCCTCCGAGAGGCCGTCCAGATTGAGTAAAGATATCATCACGTATTGACTCACACAGCATGCTCTTTCCTTCTGCCAAAGATTCAGTCTTTATTTAGTTTCCTTTTGCATTTTTTAACTCACATACCGTTGACCCCCTCCAAGCGGACCGCACGTTCCGTGAGGGCTGGGCCTGCCTTGCTCACAACTGTATCCCAGTTCCTAGTACACCTACAGAGCATAGTAGGTGCTCAAGCAGTCCTTGTTGACTTTGGTCAAATGAATCAGTGAAGGAGTGGCCGTCGCACAGAGGATTTGGATCAGTATATGGCTGCCCCCTCATGAGGTATTTATGCTAACTTAATCTTCCGGTTTCGGAAAGCCTGAGATTATGTCTCTCTTCCTTCCCTGGGTGTGATAGTTCTGGTCCTGACCTGCTTCCCTCAGAGTGCTTCTGCTTCACCCAGGCCTCAGAGCCCTTGCGGGAGGCCGGGATGGAGCTGAATGTCCCCACGAGAATGTTCTTCCATCAGGCTGGATCCGACTCGTCAGGGGCTGGGTCTGATTTGGCAGGAGGGCACAGCTGGTGATGCAAAGCCCCCTCAACCAGAATGTGTCCTCACCCAGCATCCGGCACACCAGAGGTCTGCAGAAAGCCGTATGTGACTCTAGGTCTGCTCTGCAGCCCATCTGGGCCCACCTCGGGCCCTTGCCGGTATCATTTATCAAACATTTATTGAGGGCCTGCTGGGTGCCCAGCCCTGTTCTAGGCCCAAAGTCACATCAGCGAAGTGCTTGTGGAGTTTATTTTCTGCTGGAAAAGACGGACAAAAAAGCCAATACACATATGGGTATGTAACATGTCAGATGGTGTAAATGCCAATAAGATAAATCCAGCAGGTGGGAGGTCAGGGACAGATGTGGGAGCTATCTTAATAAACCATCAGGGAAGGCCTCTTGGGGGCAGACCCTTGAATGGAGACCCAAGGAGGAGAGACTGCGGAGATTACGGATTCCATAAAGCCCCAAAACAGCCGGTTCAAAGGCCCGGAGGTGGAACGTCTCCTGGTGGGTCAGAGGAGGAGTGACAAGGCCACTGCAGCTGGGACAGTGTGTGGGGGGAGGAGGCTGTGACATCGGAGCGGGCATGGGCCAGGGTGCATGCATGAGTGGCAGGCTTGGAAATTCATGTTTAGAATCAGGAACTGGTGGGTTTGGAGCGAAAGACAGTTTTCTCATCTAGCAAACAGAGCAATTAGAGCTCTAGGTCCCCCAGCCCTGCCCACTGGAGCGCTTTCAAAAGGAAGCTGCGAAGACTCTCCCAGAGAGAAAGTGGTACTGTAACATTTTCTTTCTATAAGGTGTTGCATATATCCTATTGTATTTTATGAAATGTGTAGCATTACCATGACATACAGTTATATTTCTGTCTAGTCTGTGGACAGCCTTCTCTGATGAAGGCTGAAGCAGGGGGGAGGGTTCTTCTGGAGACAAGGTACCTGACGGATGGGGGAGTCACAGGTGTGTAGTCTGCTGGGGGCGTGGGCCAGAGAAATCCTCCAGGAGTCGGGGGTTGAGGGGGGATGGGTTACAACCGCGTGACACCAGGAGGCTGGCAAGGAGGTAGATCTGGTCCCTAGAGGTGAGCAGAATAAGAACCACTGTCCTCAGCACTTGGCAGGTATCACCCACATCTTCCCAGCAACTCCCTGGACAACTATTTCCATTATAGAGACCAGCAAAGCTAAGGCACGTAACTCATGTACCTGAATCTCATGCTGCTGAGGCTGTGGCCCACGCTGGAATCTCTCCCCACTGCAATGCCCTCCCTCCTGCCATCTGCCTGGGTGGCCCCGTGCTTAGCCCAGGGGATGAGTCATGAGGACAGGGCTGCCTTCACAGGCACGCATGTGACCTGTGTAGTCACAAAATGCTCAGAAGGGCCCCCATGATTGGCTCAAGGCTCTGTTGTTGGTGTCTTGAAATTATTTTAAAATAATTTTTTTTTTTTTTAAGTAGGATCCATACCCAGTGTGGAGCCAATCACGCCTGAATTCATGACCCTGAGATCAGGACTTGATCTGAGACCAAGAGTCAGACGCTCAACCGACTGAGCCACCCAGGCGCCCCACAGTCTTGAAATTCTTAATAATTTGTGAGCAAGGGGCTCTATATTTTTATTTTGCACTGGGCCCCACACATGGTGAGGGTGGTCTTCATGAGGCTGTAAGCCGATCCTGGGATCCTGCCCCTTTGCCTGTAATTGCTGGACATTGACCCACTTCTGACCAGTGAGGTGCAAGGGCCTTGTGCTGGTGGGTTCTGGGAAAATCTTTTCTCCCTGAAATGAGAGGGCTCATGAGGAACGTTTCTTTTCTCCCCTTGCCCCTTCCTTCCTGCTTTGGATGTTGGACACTTGGATACTCCTCCTCACATCTGCTGCTGCCACCCTGATGCAAACCATCATCTTGTGCCTAGAATATTCTGGTGTTCTTCCTAGTCTCCCTGCTCCCACCCTCCTCCCCTGCAAGCAGCGTCTGGTTCTTCTGCCTTTCTGCCCAGAAGTTCTGGGGGCTTCAGCAGAGGGGCCCAGGCCGCCAGGTCAGCCCCCTCCTGGCTGCCCAGCAGGCGGGGAGGGCACAGCTATGTCCTTCTGCTGTCCTCCCTGCTGTTTCCCTGCCAGGACTTTCCATGCCCATGTTCCCAGGGCAGGGCTGTCCCAGCATCCCCAGCACGCAGCCCGTCCCTGCTGCCCTGGGTTCAGCTTCCGTATCTTTCCAGATCCTTCCTGCCCATTCACCCTCTCTCCAATCAAAGCCTACCCACCATCTGTCCCCCTCCCTCTGGCCCTGCTCCCTGCTGCGGGACACGTGCCTCACAGTGCCACGGGAGCCAGTGGGTAATGGGGAGACATTCCCACTTACTTATTTGTGAGAGCCCCCTAGAGCTGTGGAAGTGACAAATGGGGGCTTTTCAGACACCATGACAATGGAGAGGGGAACAAACTGTTGCAGGCACAGGAACACTGCAGGCCCACAGGCTGGAGGAGGGCAGCCCTGCGGGGGTCACACAGACTTGCCACTGTCTTTTCTGGCTTCTGGTTCAAAGAGCTCTTTGGAAAAAAGACCACGGGCATGGCCCTGGCAGGTGGGACTTGTTTCCATGGTGTGGGGCCAACCTTCAAGGACAATGGCACTGCAGGCTGCCGGGGAAGAGCCTGTCAGAGACCAAGGAGGCTTGGGGGTGTGGGTGGCAGAGCGGCCCCTCCATCCATCACACCACCTGCTGGCAGGGAGCTGGGCAATGTTCCTGGCGGGGAGGGGGCGGCCAGGGAGGGGATGCCATGTCTGCGTCCTAGCAGGACCAAGCCAGACCTGGATCCTGTTTGCAGAGGCCCGGCTACAGAACGGGGGGGCCAGGAAGGCTCTGTCACACTCACCCCCGACCCCTCTTCTGTTTCACCTGGTCCGACTTGCTGGTGGCAGCTCAGAATGTCTGACCCTGCCTGGCCCTGCCTGATGGGCATAAAAGGAAGTCTAGCGTCCCTCCTCCAAACTGACCGATGACGGGGATCCCAGTGCCCATCCGGGACTGGAGAGTCAATATGCTGTGTAGTGTTAATTGAACACCTACTATGGGCCGGACCCAGTGTTCATGCGAACGCGTCACTTCATGGATTCCTACGACAGCCCCATGGGGGCACCGTATTCACCCCGCTCCCACTGTAGAGAGGAAGGAGGTAAAAAGACTTCCCCCCCGGGGGGCTCCTGGCATACCAAAACACGGAGACATGCCGGAACAGGGTTCTGAAGCCCACGGGTGGGCTGAAATGTCGAAGTGGACTAACGCTTTATCACGGTGCTGTGCAGAAAACAAGAACTGCCCTGATTTAAAAGAAAGATGCTAATTCCAGGGGCCCTCAGGCACAAGGACTGGGATGCAGGGACCGGTGGAGACAGAGGGCGGGGCCTCGTGATCAACTGCTGAGCTGTGTGGCCCGACTTCCTGGGTTCGAATTGGTTTTCCCGTGCCTCGGTTTCCCCGTCTGTAGCAGGGGCTCCCAGCAGCATGTTCCTCACAGGGCTGGAGTGGGGCTGCTGCGTGAGCGCAGACAAAGCCTGTGCTGGGCGCGGGGCCACGGGGAGAGCTCAGGAGGCTGCACCGACTGATGGGGCACACAGACCAGGTTTCTCTTCCACTCCCCAGGCGCCTCATTCGGGGAGAGCTCCAGAAGTCTGAGGGTCAGGCCTTTTGTGAAAGTGAGGCCCAGGGCCTGTGATAGCCTGGGCCCTGGGGACGCATTGCATCCATTTAGCTTACAAAGCGGTGTGTTTATCTGCATTTTCCACCTGAATGCTCCAGGGAAACGTTCATTTGTGAGGATGCTGCTCCCAAAATAACCGGTGATTTCATTTGAGGAGCTAATTAGGCAGAATCAATGTGGCTTACTCTAAAGAGGGTCCATTTCAGACAGAGAAGCTTGGGGATGAAGGCCTGAGCACCGCTGGGCTGGATGCAAAGCGGGTGAAGGGTTTCTCGGGCTACCCAGAACCTCCCCTGGGGAATCTCACCCGGCTGCCAGGAGCTGCAGGATCAAAGCCCGGGCCCCCTGCACTAGCGCTCCTGGCCGGCACCCTCAGGGGCGGAGGTGGCCCCTGGTCCCCACGTGCTGCCGCAGCCCTCGCGGTCACCACCAATGCCCCAGGGGGACTTCAGGATGAGCCCCAAATCAGGAGTCGGACGGGCCTTGGTTCAAACGCCAGCTCGACTGGCTGTGTGGCCTGAGGTTCGTGCGTGACCACGATGAGCCTCAGTGTCCTCATCTGTCAAATGGGAACAAATAACAACACTCCCTTCCCAGCGGAATTGTGAGGCTCCAAGAAGTTACCTTAAGGTGCTTGGCAAGTGCCCAACGCGTTTGAAGTGCGCAGGGATGCTCGCTGTGATTATTACTCGCCCCTTCGCTAAATGGAGAATAATACTTCGCACGCGCACATTCACCATAGAGATTATAGCCTTTATACGGAGGAGCACAAGGCCTGGCGCCTGTGGGGCCTCGGTGAACGGAGCGGTTCTTCTCTGGGGGCGCATCGGTCTGAACACCCCGATGCACACACTCGGGATAAGCCGGGTGATGCTGCACCGCAAACGGCCCCCCGAGAAGAAGCCCTGCCCCAGATGGTGGAATTCTCGCTCAAAGTGCAGGTGCACAGAGGGGCGGCTGGGAGCTGTGCTCAGGAGGCTCCTCACTTGCGACCCAGGTGGTGGGGCAGCCCCGCTCCTGCGTCCCCAGGGCCTGGGCACAAAGAAGCCAGGTTGGCCAGGGGGCCTGGCACTGGCAGTGAAGCGCCCAGCCCGGGGGCGGGCAGTCCCTGTGCTCATGGCTCATTGGCTAGAATCGGTCACGTGTCTTCTCCGCGCCCGCACCCCCCCCCCCCCGCCGGGACTGGGCAGTGCAGGGGTGTGTGCCCGCAGGGTGGACGCGCCCCCGACTTCCAGAGGGTCCGCGGGAACCCAGTCCGCGTGGACGGTGGATCCTGCGCATCCGAGCACGTGGCCAGGGAGGCTGGGCCACTCTTGTCCCCGCGGTGAGCCGGGTTCCACTGCAGCCCCTCCGTGGGGGGCCGCGGGGCTTGTAGCTGATGCGCCCTGGGATCTCCTTCCCGGGGCGGCCCCTTCCAGGTCACACAGGAGCTCGTGAGGAGACACACGCGGGATCTGTTTGATTCTGCAGGAACCGTGTGCCTGTCTGCATTTCAGGTCCCAAAGAGAAGTGTTTGCTGCAGGAGGGCCTCTGTCTGATCACAGCAATTCTTAAAGAACAGTCTCACTCGTGGACTGTGTGTGTAGGGTGTACATATGTGTATGTGTGTATGAGTGTGTGTATATGTATGTGTGTGTGTATATATGTGTATGTGTGTATATGTATGTCTATGTGTGTATGTAGATGTATCTATATGTGAGTGTGTATGTATATGCATGTGTGTACATATGTGCATGTGTGTATGAGTGTGGGCTTGTGTATATGTGTACACATTAGTGTATGAGTGTATATGTATGTATGTGTGTCTGTGTGAGTGTGTATATGTGCATGTGTGTATACGTGCGCGAATGTGTACATGTGTGTGTCATGCGTGCGTGCGCATGTGCACGTGTGGGTGAGAGACTTTCTCAAGGCTTCCAGGCTCACACAAAGCTCCCCACGGTGCCCGGCTCTCAGAGGCCTGGCTGCACCCACGCGGGAGCCCCCGAGAGCAGCGGTGTTAAAGGAGCCCATGTGGACGCTGTTGAATTCCTGCTCACTTCCGCCAGAGAACTCTGGAGTCTCCACTCTGCAGGGAATGGCAGCTCGGGCACAGAAAATTCCAGGGCACCAGAGCCGGTCTGACGGTGCACCCACATTCTCAGCCCCCCCGCCCCGAGAAGTGCGGAAGAAGGGTTGGTCTCTGGCCTCGTGCCTCATCCCTTTTACCCTGCTCCCCGGCTACCTGTGGTCGCGGGGTCCCCCTGCCGGACTTCCCGGGCTCCGGGGGCCTTCTCAGAGGCCCGAATTGCTGTGGGAAGGGGGGCCGGTGCCCTTAGCTGGGTCTCCGCTCCTCCCTCTGGAGGCCTCCCTGACTGCCCTGTCTCCTCCGAAGTCACTTCCCGTTCCAGAACGCCCGACTGTTTCCTTCGTGGGGTTTCTCCGTCCTCCGATCATCTGGCTCCCGGGATTATTGGCCGTCTCCCCTCGAGGAAGCCAGGTCCGTGAGCGCAGGAACTGTGGTGAGCCCAGGGCCGTGGCTCCAGGACCCCGCGCTGCGTGGGGCACAGTGGGTGCACTTCGCCAGGGCTCACTGTGCGCTCGAGTGCAGGGACGAAGGACCGGAAGCTCACCCTGGTACCATGAGCAGACTCCCCTCAAGCCTCACCTGTTCCATGTCCCATATCCTTCCGAGCCTGCCAATCTGAGGACTAATGAAGAACTTGTGTTAATGAATATGTATTAGTTCTCTCAAGATGAGATATACATATTTAATAAGGAATGTCTAGAGACTCAGGTTTTTAATCCAAGGAAGTTACCCCGATAATGAGAATGTAAAATGATAGTGATGAGAGGGTGTGGATATTTAAGGCACAGAGGTCTGAAGGAGCCATGGATCCCAGACCTGAGAAGGCCTCCAGGATGCAGCTCTGCAGTAGGCGTCAGCCCAGGACCAGGGCCTCAACCCGGCTCAGCTACCCCTGTGGTCTGACCCTGGGCAAGCCATTCCCCCTCCTCCTTGGCCTCAGTGTTGCTGTCTGTATATTGGGATCCACCCATCACAGGGGTGTCCGGTGCAGATGCCATGAATGTAGTTCTGGTATTTTGGAAGTTACTGTTTGCTTACTAAACAGAAGGGATTGTGGTAATGAGCAAAAGTTTTCCCACCTGTCACAGCTGGGATATTTTTCGGTTCAATAACCAGAAAACCCCCAAACATGTAGCTCAATAATAAGGACAGTTTATTACTTCATAAACCCAGGAATCCCGAGGGTATTCCAGGCAGCTCTGGGTCTGGCTGGCTCAGAAGCCATGGCTTCTGAAGGATCTGGTTCCTTCCAGCTTCTTGCTATGCTGTTGTCCTCTCATTGGCTTTCGCTCTGATGGTTGCGGGAAGGTAGCTCCAGGTATCACGTCCTCATGCAACAATGCCCAGAGGCTGAAAGAGAGAACAATATGTTTCTTCCTATTGACTGTAAGACCTGGGAAACCTTTTCCAGAAGCCTCTTGCGTATTTTCTCTCATGCTACTTTGGCCGAAATTGCATCCCAGGCTTATTCCTAGACCAGTTGCTGGCAGAGGAAATGTAAGGAACATGACTGGCCACCCTGAGGTTTCCACCAGAGAGATGTGCTCCCTGGGGACATGTTGGAAATAGGGGGTGTTTTGGTTTGTCTTCATGATTGATGACACTGCTGGCCTTCACAGAGTGGGGCCAGAAATACGGGGTGTCCTACAATGTGCAAGGCAGTCTAAACAAGATAAACGTTGTCCACGTGTATGAAGAGCCATTTTAATTTAATTTAACAGTGTGAAGAGCACCGTTTAATCATAGAACCTATGTCAACCTGATAGCAAAACAAAATATTCTGCAAGATTTTAATGTATACTGAATATACTACTGATATTCAAGTAGCTCTTTCATTTTTCTGCCCTTCTGTTTTGGGGTGACTACACCCAAACTTATTCTCCCAATGTCGGAGAGGATCTGACTATTCATCACGTTTCCTCATGTGTCCGCCTGCTCATTTACATCCTGAAATGTGATTTATTTTATTACAAATGATTTTCCTTTTATTTCTTTTTTATAATCCACTTAAGAGCATTATAATGGGTTTTTAAGTACATGTGACATTATAGGTTAATTATTGATGACTTTCATCTCAGGGCAGTAGAGAGGTTACTGAGTACATTTCTTCTTTGGAGAGGTCACCGGGTCTGCCAGATTTGAGAACCACTGGCCTGAATCCATCACGATTCACATCCTGGGGTGGGAGGAGAGCCTGGGTTCTGAAACTTGTGGCTTCCTGGGACCTGAACCACATCAGAGTTGAGTTGAGAGTGAAGACCAGAAGCGGCCGTTGGCTTGGCAGCCATGATGTCTGGTTGCCCAAGCAATTACTCCTTCCTTGCCACTGAGTCCCAGTGGACGTCCAGGAAAGAGATCCACAGAGCTCCGCAGAGAGGCATGAAGGTGCCATGAGGGCTACCGAGGCAGGGCTGGGTTTGCATTTAGCCCTGAGACCTGACAATGGAAACCTACCCACGCCTGGCCTGCCAGGTGTTGGTCATTCAACTGCATCAGTTTACCTCTGGGAGAGAATTTCCTGGTGGTAATGAAAGATTGATTTATCTCCTTGAGCACAATCTGAAGAATAGAGAGGGCAGGCAAGGTGTGACCAATGCCCAACTGAGACGGATGGTTCTGGAAGAGGTCTCCAGAAGGCAATATCCTACATTCATTCATTCAGCCATCCAGCTAAAATTTACTGAGCATCTATTGGGTCCCAAGACTCATGCTCCCAGATATGAAGGCTTGGGAGGCATCAGACTGGAGCCTGCCCTTCAGGGGAGGCATGCACTAGCCAGAGATAGGGCCAAGGAGGAGCCGGACAGGTGGGGGTTCTGTTCAAGTGAGGCTTACCTAGAGGAAAGGGCTCAATTCTGACAGTCAATGTATTACAAATTAAAAAAATGAAATAGAATTTCAAATGCTTGGCCCTTGACCCTTGAAATGTTTTTACTAATCCATCCAAAAGTATTTATTGTGTGCCTACTAAGTGCCTTCCCTCATACTGGGAACTGGAAATCACACAAACAGAGAAAAAAGGAACAGGATCGAAGTGGAACCAAGTAGAAACAGGCTCCTTCCCAGGTCGGCCTAGAAGGTTATTGGAGGATATCCTTGCAAGGAACTGCCTATTTCCCTCAAGCCCCACCCTAATCATTCTTGTTGCTACTAAAGTAGGGTCAGGTTTCAGCATGTTCCAGAGGGACAAGCATAAAGTCTGACCAGGAGGAAATAGCATGCAATCCAAAGTGATTTTGGGATGTTGCTGATTTACGTTGGCAGAGAGCTGGGGAGTATGCGTAGGAATAGATTTTGCAAGAGTGTTAGACTCTGGAGGACAGCATATAACATTGGATCAAAGTAAATATATAGATCTGGGTGCACTTACAGGGATTCTGAATTCAATGGTTGGCTCGCGAAGCTGGAAGCGGCTCTGTTTGCTTGGTTGCTGACCATCCTTGGCCTCAGTGGTGGCCTTCATTTAATCAGGTTAGGATAACAGAATGTTCCTTGTATAATGTAAGGTAAGAAATCCAAAGGCTTAGGGATGTGGGAGTCACTTTGTCATGAGTGATATGGACAAGCACTCCTCCTAACACCCCTCTGTGCCCTCCAAAGGTCTGGCAGACACTCTGTTCACAAAACCACTGAGGCATACATTGCTGAGGGAGCACCTGCATCCTCGAAACTCTGTGTGGCTGTTCTCAGTAGGCCAGGTGCAATGGTGGAGGTGCCAGAGGGAGATACCAGATTGGCAGCTGTCAATGGGGATGAGAACAAGTGACAGCAAGACAGGATGGGCATACTTACCACATTCACCATATTTTCCAGAGGAAAAGAAGTGGTGATCTGAATGTCTCGGGAAATCTTTTGCATAGCTTATGCATCATGGTGTCCTCAGAAATGAAATAGATGGGCAGTGTACCAAAATGTTATTGGATCTATATAATGGAAAAAGATCTGATGGCCATAAACCACCACATGACTCTCCACGGCCTCTTGTCTAATGTTTCTAAAAACAGAGATCAGGTAATACACGGAATTTTGACTCAAGTTTAAATCACAGTGGACCCAGTGGGTATGCAGATCCTGAGCTCCTCAGCAACTGGAAGGACTCATGGAGGAAAATCCATAATAGCGGTAAGACCCAAGTGAAACCCTCTAGTAATTTCTGTCCTAACCAGGATAGCATTTTTGGTGAATTGCAGAGATTAGTGCCACCCTGAAAGACTTGAAAGATGTGGGGGTGGAGAATCCAATCACGTTTCCATTTAACTTGCCTGTTTGGCCTTCTGTGGGGGCAGATGGTTCTTGGAGAATGACCGTGGATTACTAGAAACCTAATCAGGTGGTAACTTCGATTATAGCTGCTGTTCCAGACATAGGATCTTTGCTTGAGCCCATCAACAGCCCCCTGACACCACATATGCAGCTATTGACCTGGCAGATGCTTTATTTTTTCTAGAGCCATCCACAAGGACTATAAGAAGCAGCTTGCTTTTACCGCTCAGAGCCAACAGTACACGTTCACAGTCTTGCCCCAAGTCTATGCCAACACTTCCGCTTTGTGCCACAATATAGTCTTCCGAGATTCTTGTTCATCTTTTCATTGTACCAAGCATCACAGTGGTTCACTATGGTGTTGACATTTGGCTGTTTGGACCCAATGAACAAAATGTAGCAAGTACATTAAATGCTTTACTTAGTAAGTCAAATGTGAATCCTAATCTTGGTTCTAATTTCTGTATGAGTAAGAGTCCAGGCAGGAGACAGAAATCATGCCAGTTATTTTAACAATGAAAATAGTATATATATATAATTGTTAACTAGGTATTGAGGGATTAAAGTTTTATTGACACACAGTCATGCCCATTTGTCCACATATTGTCTAAGGCTGCTTTCACACTGTAAGGGCTGAGCTGAGTGGTTGCAACAGAGAGCATATAGCTTGCAAGCCTAAAGTATTTACTATGTGGCCCTTGAAGAAAATATTTGCCCATTCCTGCTCTAAGGTGTCACAGAGGTGGCAACTGCAGGAATCAGCCACCACCTTGGGACTGGGGATTTAGGTTATAATGATGAAAAAAGCCCCTTGGAAGAGGGACCTTGCAGAACTGAAGCTGTGGGGCTGAAAATCATCTAGCACTGGCTGCTTGATGCTGGTATGCCTAAAGGTACCCAGGTGACACTGATAGGACAGTAAACAGACGGGAAGAAGAAGCAAAGACTCCTCTAGTCTTGCTGGCTCCCTCTATCTAGCGCCCCCTCTTGGCAAAGCCCAACAGGGAGCGCGAGCAAAGCTAACATGTGGTTTGCGGAGGCAGCCCCAGTGTCCCAAAGTAGCACCCAGAAGGGGAGGTTTTCACGTGAGAGATAATAGTTCGAGAAATGGTACAAGGAGCAAGGCATTCCTTTCCTATTCCTCTCCGGGCAAATGAACTTAGATGGAAGACAGGGTACACATCAAATAATCGATTGTAGGTTCTATGGTTCAGACTCAGTTTCCTCATCTGTAAATGATAATGACAAATATAGTAATAATAATACACCTGTTAATGAAGATGTTTGGTTGTATTCGGTCCTGATACCCAGCAACAGAATGCAGCATGCTCATGGCTGGCCGCTGCCGGTGGCCAGATCTTCACGGACCCATGCCTCCTGTTTAACCACCTATGCCAGCACCTGAGAGGGCTGTGTTCACCCACACTCACTGTCACAGTCGGGTCTACTGTGTTATCTGGCTAATGTGACTCTCCCTCTCCCTATTCACTGTCACAGACCCTGTTTCGCTCACTTCACGGACCTCATCATTGTCTGAGCTTACCCAGGCAATAGGTTCCTTCCCTCGTCTGTCCTCTGTCTTCCTGGCCTCCTCTGTTCCCCCAGAGCGGAGTCCAGGGCTGGCCCGCAGAAGGTGGCCAACAAAGATTCCATCCAGAACTGCCTTTAATCCTCAGCCACCCGGTTTGGTGGGTTTTGTTATCCTCAGTGACAAGTGAGAGGACTAAAGCCCAGAGGGGTTAAGTAACCTGCCTGAGGTCACCAAGCAATGAACGTGCACAGCTGGACTTCAAAGAGCTCTCATCCCTTGCCCTTGCTACCATGCTGAGAATCTTGCTTTCCTGTCCTGCCTTCCAGGGACCTCTCTTAGGCCACTTTGCCCCCAAGTTCACAGAGGACCAGTCCCATCTTACGTGGCATAAGAGTTTTCTCGAGACAGAAGTCCACTGCCCTCTTTATTTTGATAATGGAATGAAAGACACAAATCCAGCATTATGGGTGTGGCCAGTTGTCCTATATCTTTTTTTTCTAAGAAACAAATTATGGGGCATCCACGCTCAGGGGTGATTATTCCCCAATAGTTTATAGTATCAAGGCTCCTTTATCCCCCTTCCCCCCCATAAATCTAAGTCATATGGACTGGTAGATCAAGCAGTGCATTTCCTGGTGTCAGAAGGCCGTGAATCATTCACAGTGCTTTTAGAAACTTGTGGAAATTAAGGTTTTACATAATGCAAATCGGGGAGAGAAGATGTTTGCTCTGCCTGTGGATGCAATTAGAGCAAGATCACCAGGAGAAATTCATTTTCCCAGGACAGAAAAAGGTCTGCTTGGTATGCAAAAGAGCACAGTTATTCGCAACACAGGAGCCTGGAACCTGTGGTTAGCAAAGCACCCAGTAACTGTTTGATTTGCAGCTTTAAAGAATTTAAGGATGAATAAAACATTGAATAAATTTTCAAAGAACCGTTGTCAGACAGCCTAAGATCTAAGTATTTGCAGGGGGAGCAAAAAGGAAGACTCTACCTGTGATTCCAGCTCCAGCCTCTGGGAAATCCTTTATGCTACCTGGAATTTTCTCCCACCAAACTTATGCCTAATCCCGTAAGTCCCAACTCTAGCCCCTCTTCCAGGAAATCCTCTCTGCTGACCCCAGCCCACATACCCCAGCTCCCTTGATTCATTCATTCAGCAAGTATTTCTGACCACCCACTATGTGCCAGGTGCTCACTGTCCTAAGAGCATGGCCTAGACCAGCCCATAAAACAGACATAAATCTCTGCCCTCTTGAAGCTGATGTTCTAGTGAGAGATAATAAATGAAATAGAGAAGTTATTACTATATGAGACAATGCTAAGTGCTATGGAGAAAAGAAAGCCAAAGTGGGGGTGGAGCAGAGTAGGAAACGCCTGGGGGTGGGGGTGGTTTGCAGTTTTAGACAAGCTGGTCAGAGAGGGCCTGAGATAGCAATGTTTCTATAGTTATCTGCGGGCGGTGAGGGGTGAGACCTGAAATGTATGTGGGCAAGTGTTCCAGGAGCAGGAAGAGCACGTGTTGCCAGACAGTTCGGAGGGAGGGGGAGAACGTGGGCCGCGAGTCCAGACCAGGGGTAAAGGCCAAGGTCATATGAAGCCCATTCATCCATCCGTTCCTTCATCTACCTGGTCTATTCATTCCTTCAACCAATAATTTGGTAGCCTGACTGTGGGCCAGGACTTGCTTTTCCAGACCCGGGAATCCAGTGCTGGACCCAACAGGCGAAGTCCCCTCTCTCATGCAGCTCACATTCTGGTGGTAAAATGGAGAATAAGCAAATAAACCAATAAATAATTTCAGAGAGTGATCAGGAGACAAAAGAGAGTGACAAGACAGGAGGTGGGCAGGGACATCCAATCACCACTGGTTTCCAGGAGAGCCCAGGTCTGAGAGGACACCCTAGTGACCAAGCTCTTCGACAGGCCAGGCCCTCCCAGCACCTTCGAATTAATCCTCCAACTACTGTGAAGTGAGGACTCCTGTCATCCCCACCTGCTGAGTGGGAGCCCCCGCCCCCCAGCATGTGTTGAATGAACGAGTGAACAGGGGGTGACTGCCCCTCCTCTGCTGCCCCGGGCTCTTGGCAGGGCACAGACGAGGCCTGTGCCATGTGCAGGGAGGGGGCCGTCCTCTCTCAGGGGCTGTTTCTTCTTGGTCCGGAGGCCACGTCTGACTCTGCTCTTCCCCACGGGGGTCAGGGGTTGGGGGGCTGGGTGTCACTTTAAAACGGAAGGCCCTGCTCCCACTCACCAGGCCGTCGGTCCAGCCGGCTCGGTGTTCCCATCCTTGTGGCCTCCGAAGGCCTGGGGGAGGGAGAAATCGGATGTGACTTGGATGGGCAGAGGATGGGCAGGGCTCGGAGGGGCCGAGGCACAGGGAGAGGCGCTGGCCAGAGGCTGTTGGTCCAGGGCTCCTCCAGGCAGCCTTGAGTCCACTCTGCCCGGACGGGCCAGCTCGGTGGACATCTGTCTGGCTGTCTGCCCCCATTTTCACGTGAAAGGCAGGCGGGCCATGACGTGGGGGCGGGGGCGGCCATCTGCTCCTGGAAAAGCACGGTGTTGAGAGCCTTGTGCGCCACGACAAGGGTAGAGAGGCTGGCTGGGGCAGAGGGTCAAGGCGAAGAAAACTAGCAGAAGGAGCTTTCAGGGCGGCTCCCGCGGAGGGCGGGCTCTGAAGGGCCGGGCTGTTCGGGGCTGTGTCACCATCTGTGCCCGTCTCCCTCCGAGGCGGCTCCGGGCTCGGTCCAGCTCAGAGGCACCCCTCCCCGTCCGGGGCCGGCCGGTGCTCGGCCCTGCTCAGCTGCCCGCTGCGGGGCCAACATCTGAGCCGCTCCATGTGGCTCCGAGGTCTGCCCAGCAGGCCATCCTGCCTCAATCGCTTGGAGGCCAGAGTGTTGGGGACGGTCCCCAGGCCACACCTGCTCAGTGGCCAGGAGGTGGCCCCTCTGGGAGGCTCCCTCCAGCTCTGACCCTCCTGGTCTGGACCCCTGGACACTCCAGCCAGAGGTGGCTCAGGATGCGGGCGCAAGCAGCAAGCAGGTGGGGGAGGGGGGACCCCCACCATCCTCTGGCAGTGCCTCTGTACGCTTGAATTTCCAGAAGGAAGAGGCTGTGGTCTTCTCTCTCTGCAGGGACTCTGCACAGTGGGGCAGTCCCCTGAGTCAGGATGGCCCGCTGTCTCGCTGCAGACACCTCCCTGCAGCCCGAATCCCAGCGCTGACCTCGGAGTGATTCCTTTTCCTGGTTTTAGTGGAAACTCGGTGGGGCCCCCTTTGGAGCAGTTTTAGGGCCCCGGGGAGGAGGCGGGTTGTCCAGGACAAATGTGTGCCTGAACGGCAGCCCACGTGGCGCAGAACCCGCAGGAGCATCTGCAGGGGTTTGACTGGTGACCGGCGGGAGGGTCACCCAGACGCAGAAGGGAGAAAGGAGGGAGCTCTCTCACTGGCGGCCGCAGGGCAGCCGGGGTCGGGATGGAAGGGAACCGCCAGGCCCGGCCATTCCTGCCAAGCTGTCTTCACTTCTCTCCCCTGCACACCCGCCCCTGGTCACTCGGCAGGAATGCAGAGATATTCTGTTTGTAATTAAAAAGTAATTTAATTATCCACTGAGACGAGGTTCCAGAATTAATATTGCAATGAAATCTAGCTGTGCCATACAACATCTTTTCTCCTATTGTTAGAAAATCAGGAGGTTGGAGGGAGAGAAGGCCCCAGGAGGAAGTGTGAGGTTCCTTCTTTGGTAGATGCCTCAGCAGCCCAGCACTGGGCTGCGGAAGGGAAGACATAGCCAAGGACACCCCCAGACCCATAGCATCTGTAGGATCTGGACGAGACAGGGGGGCAGATACAGTTACCATCAGACTGTGGGGGTTTATTGGCTCTGCCACTCAGCAGCTGTGTGGCCCTGGCTAAGTCACCGAACCTCTCTGAGTCTCACTTTCCTCCCATGGAGAACAGGGATGACCATGGTCTCTCTCTCATTGACTTGTTGGGGGGTTCTGCAAGCCGCTTGGACTCCTATGTCACTCATGAGCAAAGCTGTCCCTGGCCACCTCGCCTGGAGGCCCCACCCAGCCCCTTGCCAGTACCTGCCTCACTTCCCTCCAAGTTCTTCATGGCACAGAGCCCCGTAGCCCACACCGTGTATTTCCGCTTTCTCTTGCTCTTTGTCCTCCTATATCAAAATAAAGGGAATTTTGATGTTGTGCTCATTGCTTTCCTTCTAGAACCCGTGATGCTCGCTGGTGCACAGTAGATGCTCAGTAAAAACTTCTTTGGGTGAGACAGTAAATAAATGAATGGATGAGTTGGCGAATGAATGAATGGGATGCAGAGCCACGGAGCCCTGACTGCACAGAACAGGCTCCTTGGGAGTGTTACCTAATGAGGCCGGCAGCCTCCTGCTTCCCTCTGTTCTTTTTCTTCCGCTCACTTATTCAACAATTATCCACGGACTTCCTGCTAAGTGTCAGGACTTCCTAGGCGCCGAGTGAATACAGCCATGGGGCTGGGGCAGGGTGGGAAGAAAAGCCTGAAAATCCTGTCCTTTTGGAAGGTTTATTTCAGGCGCAGGAGACAAGACACTGAACCTGTAAATGGTTAAATACACAATGTAGTGTTAGGTTGGGGTAAATCGTGGGGAGAATAAATATGTCAGGGCAGGGGATGGAGAGTAATGTGTGCGCTATGTCCGCAAGGCCGGTGGAGAGGACCTCTGGGGAAGGTGGCCTGTGAGCAGAGGCCTGCGGTGCTGGGAGGAGCCATCGGGTATAGGAGTGGGTCAGGGGGTCCTGGCAGGGGGACAGCGCCAGGGCAAAGGCCCGGTGGGCACCGCCTGGAGAGTAGGGGGGCCACAGGGGCGGGCGGTGCGATGGCCGGCGGACAAAGAGGAGTTTGGGGGGGGGGCCGAGGTCGTTCCTGCGGCGCCCGTGGGCCGGGGTGAGGGGTTCGGCTTCCACCCTGAGCGAGATGGGAGCCGGGATGTCCCCCCCAGGAGGGACCTGAGCAGGGTTTGAAGTCTCCCTCGGGCCACACGTGGAGCCCTGCAGGGGAAAGGGAACGAAGGGCCAGGGCGGAGGCCGGGGAGGTGGCGCACCGGCAGGACGGCAGTGTGTAAATGAGCAAGGGAGAGAGAAAGGTCGGAGAAGAGTGTGTGCGCGCGGGGTCTTGTTCTATTTCACACGTTCCCTTGTCCTCCGGACAAGCCTCAGCCCCTCAGGGACACAAAGCGCTGGGGGAGCCCCCAGGCCACGCCCCTCACACGCATTGGTCACGTGTGGCCACTGTCCACCAATCGCAGACAAGGGGTGGATCCTGTCACTGGCTCAGCCCCATGTGGCCCCCTGGGCTGGGCACGGGGCTCCAGGCAGAAGTGGGGTGTCAGCGGGCCAGTGGCAGGGGGCCGCGCGCAGAGGGAGGTGGCCCTGCGGTGGGCCGCAGCCTCGGCAGCATGAGATCCAGGACACGGAGTGGCTGTGCCCGGGCCTCCAGCATTTGCAAACCACAGAGAGCCAACCGCACCCCCTAGTAATTACTGGTAGTAACGACTCAACAGCAAGAATGCCAACTTTTGAGACCAAGATGGTAGCAGAGCAGAATCCAGGGTCTTGACTCTGCCAGGGCCCCCATCTTTATGTGCCCCACTGCCGGCCCGCCTGCCCCCCGTGGAAGCTTCCGGGATGCTCTACAGGGCCTTGGGAAGATAGGCTCGTCGAGCTGAGGTTCACCGAGGTCTTGCAGGAAGTCTGGGCAGTTCAAGAACCCCATCGACCAATGGGCTGATCAATACTCTGTCAGCTGAAGCTTCCTGGCAGGGGACCGGTTCCCAGAACTGGGCTCTCAAGACGGGACTGTGACAGGCAGGCACACGGGAGACCTGGCTTCCTGGATGCCCTGGCCGGTGGGTGGGCGCAGGTCTCCGGTAGTGGCTCTCACAAGGGCCCCCCATCAGTCCCAGCGGGAGGATCTCGGGATCTGCCGGCAAGTGAGGGCAGGACCGCAGGGCGCATGGGAGAGCAGGTGCTCATGCAGAGGGCACTCACCGGGCCCTGCTGCTTGTTCAAGAGTGCTGTGCGTCCTGACGTACCTGCTGTCGGGAGTGTCGAGCACCTCCGCCCCACTCACACACCTGTGGGCTGCATGTGGCGCTGGGAGGCCTGCTGTGACCCGGGCAGTGGGCCCTTGGTAAGTAGCTGTTGAGTCGGTGGTAGAAGCGGCGCCTGGGGACGCCTGTCGTGGTGCATCATGGACCCTAAGGGCAGCGGAGGGAGGGCCTTTTCCGGGGTCTCGGAGCATCTTGGTTTGCTTGTCTTCTCTTTCTCACTCCGCCCCTCCCCGTCCCCCGCTCTCCGATCGGGCACAAGGGACACTTGAGTCCCCGAAGGTCAGGGGATGATGGGACCTGCGCAGACACGTGACTGGGGCTGAGGAATGAGCAGCAGCGGTCCCTCCCCAGGCTGCTGGGGGGTTGCCCCTGCTCCTGCCTTGGGGGAGGCTGTGGCCCTCACCTGGCACGTGACACACAGCGGCAGCGGACGTTCTCCCCAAGCTGGAGCTGTGCTGGCGGCTGGGGACGGAGGGAGGAACAGACCCTGTCCCCACCCTTGGGGATGCCCAGGCCCACAAGTGTGTGAGCATAAGTCAGGCTGTGGGCGGAACCCTCGACCCCACGCTCAGGTGAGCAGGACATCCATCCTGCCCTCCCCCCAACTTCAGCCCACATGGGGGCTCCTGCTAAGGGGTGTAGTGTAGTGCAGTTCTGGGATCTGTCAAGTGACAAAATGTAAAGTGGGCAGATACTTTTCCGGCTTCTATCAGTTGGTCCTTGGGTGTCACAACTTACTAGTGATTCTCTTTTTCTCACACATTCCAAATTCTATCCCAGAGTAAACCATGCCAGCCCACCTTCTGCATATACCCAAAAGCCATTCACCTCTTGCCTGCTGCAAGGTGCACCCAAGCCGTTTTATGTCCCTCCCAAGTACTGCTGTGGGCCCCTCCCTGGCATGCATCCCCCTTCGCCCCACCCCTGTTCCTTCTCCACATTCAGCTAGAGGGGCCCTCCTCTGCACGGCAGCCCCCTCTAAAGTCAGCATCCTTGAAGCCATCCACAAGGCTCTGCCTGATCTTTCCCGTGTATATCTCACTCACCCTTGTTACAGTGCGAGGCAGATGTACTGGCGTGTGCAACAACGGGATTGGGACATGAGATAAAAACCAAAGCAGGCTTCTGTCAGGAGAAGATCGAGATTCTTCAGTAGCTGACTCTGGGACCCAGTGCAGTGGGAAGGTATATCCCCCACTCTCCTCCTCACTCACTCCCCTCCGGCACCCTGGCCTATGTGCTGGGCCTCACGCTCACAAGCACACGGGCCGTAACTGAGCCTCAGGGCCTTTGCACTTATTCCCTGCATCTAGAATATCCGTTCCCAGATATCCAGCCTACATGGCTTTCTTCCTCAACTAACCTGTCTTTTCGCAAATGTCATCTGATCGGTGAGGCCTTCCTTGGTCACCCACTTTAGAATTGTGTGTGCCTGCAAACACACACACACACACACACACACACACACACTTCCTATTCTCTTTACCTGCAGTATTTTTCTCCTTAGTAATTATCACCATTCTACATGTTATTTCTTGTACTTATTTACTTCACTTACTGCCTGGCTCCCCTGCTAGAGTATCAGCTCCAGAAGGGCAGGGACATTTGTTTATTTAAGCTATGGCCATAGCACCTGGTGCTCATTTTCTTTTGATTGGATGAAGGGTGAATGGATGAGTGGATGGATGGATGGGTGGATGGATGGATGGATGCATGGACAGATGGATGGATGGACAGATGAGTGGGTGCCTTTGTGTTGTCCCTTCAAGCTGATCTGGAGGCCTCTGTTTTTTCTGGGTCCTATATGAGACATATAAATCTTAAGGAATCCCCCCTGCCTAATGCCACAGAGAGGTGGCCAGGGTCCCCAAAATGTATGTGGACTTTGAGCAGAGCCAGGGCCTGGGCCACTGGCTGGGGTAGAGCCCAGGGAGGCCCCAAGGCCCAAACACAGAACAACTGCATCCGAGTGTAGGATCAGCTCAGGCCCAAAGACATTTTATGATTGACCTACTTGGTGCTTTTTAAATTGTCATTTTGCCTATATTTAAAAAGCAGATTTCACACAAAAGCCCTGGCTTCTTTCAAAAGCAAAAAATTAAGCTGCATGGGGCCTTTCTTCCGTCACATAATGATTGGCCAGAACCCCCTTACACAGAGCACGTGCACTCGGCTCACGGCAGCCCTACCTCCACTCCCACCCATTCAGCACTTAGGTCACCTGCCCACCCCTGCATGTGGCTGGGTGGGTCACACTTTCCCTGGGCAGCTGGGCCTTTGAGGATGGCAGAGAGTGCCTATCCTGCAGCATAGGAGCTGTGGGGTGACTTCCGTGTGCCCCAAGTGGCAACAAAGTAGCAGAGAGAATGGCCGTCTGAGCGGGCCATGGGACAGGCACAGGAGCATCTCCATGGTAATCGCCTGAGCCAACAGCCAGGACCCGGCCTGAAGGGTGGATGGCTCAGAGAGATGGTGCCTGAGGACTCTGGTGGTCCTCCCGTCCCCTGAAACGAGGTAAATCTTCAGAAAAGGAAAAGGATCAGCACAAAATTGTCTGAAGTCAAGTTTCCACCTTCTTGAAGAAAAGGGACTCAAATAGAACTAAAAATAGCTAATATGGCAGCCACTGTTCTAAGTGTTTTTACAGGAAAATGTTTTTTATTTTCTCAGTACCCTAAGTAAAAATTCTGTTATTGCCCCATCTCATAGGTGAGGAAACTGAGTCACAGAGTATTCAGGTAAAGGTGGTCAAGAGAGAGGACTCCTAAGCCCAGCTGCCTGGGTTCAAATCCCTGCTTCACCATTTTATTGCTGCGTGACCTTGAGTGCCTTCCTAACATCTCTGGTACCCAGCTCCTCAGTAAACTGCACCATAATCATCCCAGCGAGTTCTCAGAGCTCTGCTAACAGAGCTGCTGCACCCCGAGGACCTGGGCCTGAGCTGCCCCGGGGAACACAGCACTGACAACAGCTGCATAGATATTATCTCCGTCACTCCTCAGTCCTCTCGTCTAAGTCGGTCCCTCTGGAACTTTAATGTGACCTCAGTTTTGCCTCTTCCAGAAAGCCCTCCCTGACCACCACAGGTTCTTCGACTCCAAGAGCATGCTTCTGCTCTGTGCCCCAGACCTCCCCAGTTCAGCTTGTCAGCCATGTGTCTCTGCAGCTG
>NW_027397115.1:9727332-9735681 GCF_003265705.2 Callorhinus ursinus
TGGTGACGGTGCTGGTGGTGAGGGTGAGGGTGACAATAATGAAGTATTACTGAGCCCTGATATGACCAGGAGGTACATTTCATGCTCGTGTATCACCTCGTTAAGCTGACAAAAGGCAGACATAGACTCTGCTGTCATTGCTGCACCCACCAGGCCTCCCCGCAGGAGGGAAAGACCAGAGTGCACAGCTGTTTCTAAGCCCCTGCCCACGTACTCAGCTTTTTATACACATTGACTCCCTTAACTCTACAGGATCGATGTGTCCATCATCCCCATTTCATAGATCAGCACACTGAGGCTCAGAGGGTGAGGTGACCTGCCCTGGGTCACATGGCCAGTGAGTGGCAGAGGGTGGTCATGCACTCAGGTGTGTTCGGTGCTAGAACCCAGGTCTGCCCATTTCTCCCCCTGGCGTTTCCCCCAGACGTGAGCAGAAGAAGATCCCAGAAGGCCAGGCTTGCCCCCAGGTGGGCTGTTGGCTCAGAGAAGGCTGTGGTGAGACTGGGAGGTGGCATTTTGGGGTCCCCTCCCCATGAGCTCCACTGGACTCACCACACATAAGGAGACTGGGCCCCCTGAGGAGGACACGGCTCCCCTGTACACATTGACAGGATGGCTTCAGGCATGGCTCCATCCAGGAGCTCCTATGGTGTCAGTAAGATGCTGCCTCTCCACCTCTCAGCCCTGCTCTCCCTCTGTGTTGGTGGCATTCTCAGACAGGCTCTTCCAGGTGGGGGCAAACTGGTCACCAGCAGCTCCGGGCTTCCATCCACCAACGTAACAGCCTCAGCAGAAACCAGAAACCTCCTCCCAGGAGTCCAGCTGAGCCCCAGGAGGAGGTGCATCGGCCAGACCTAGGTCCCATGAGGAGGGGATGAGGCCACATGGACTGGGAGCGGGGAGGAGTTTCCACCGCTGGGCCAGGGCTGGGTGTCAGGGTGCAAGCTGGGGTGTCTGTGCCCCCGGTACGGCAGCACTGGGTCCCAGGGAGCAGTCCTGCCAGGGAAGCCGGACTTGGTTGCCGCCTGTGGAGCCTCCAAACCTGCCTCTCTGGTCGTCCCAGAGCTTCTAGAGCCCGATTACCCTGGAATCCATTTCCTTCTCTGCTCAGACCAGCTGCAGCAGTCTCTGGTCTGCCATGAAGGGCTCGGATACTCTGACACTAAAGCCTCACTTTACAGATGGGGAGACCGAGTCCCAGAGAGGGGAGGTGAATCCCTCGGGTCACCCAGATTCAGGTGGAGGGGGGCCTGCTGCCATCCACGTGCAGGGCGGGCCCAGGCCCTGAGCGAGGCTGCCCGAGGCCCCGGGGACTGAGCCGGTGCCCCTGCCGTGCTGGCCCTGCAGGCAGGAGCCGGGCCTGCGGTCCCCCTGTGGGCTGAGTGTCACTGTGTCACGGCCAGTGTTAGTGGATGCTCAGGGCGGGGGCGGGACGCAAAGGTGAGCTCTGATGGGACATTGATTTTCCAGCAGGACGCCGGCTCTGGCCCCAGCACATCTGCGCCTAATGGATGGGGAAAATAAAACACGGGAGCAGCGCGGCCAGGGCCCGGGGCCATCCTGGGCACCTGCCTCCCTCCTGTTGTCGGCTCTTCTGAGGCCAGAGACGGACTTTTCCGGGGGTGGCTCAGGGCGGGAGGCTCTGGGTCACATCCCCATGTCTGGGTTTCTCAGTGTCCGAAATCCCCATTTGCCCAGGCGTTCAGGCCGTTTCTACACACAGGCAGAACTGTCACTGGGTTCTGAAGCCACCAGAGAGCCACGCCTGGTCCTTAGGTCACCTGGAACTCCCCCCCAGCGTGGCTTTTCTGCTTGGAGTCCGCTCACCTCCTCTGTCCCCACCTGGCTGGAGCCAAGTCACCTCTCCCTGGGGCACTGTGATGTCTCCCCCACTGACCTGTCTCCACCAGGAGGCCTGCACGGCCCACTGTCCCCGTAGCCGCGACGTGACACGTTAAACGTGTACGTCGGTTCTTGTTACCTCTCGGCTCATCGTCCCCCATGGCTCCCAGCTAACTAACATCAATGCTATAGCCCTGGCCTTGGCTGTGGGCTTGTGCCACCTGTTTTCCCTTTGTCCCCCATGTCCACTCTCTGTGCCTCCCCCTACTCTCTGACCCATAAGGTTGACCGAGGTGGTCCACATCATGGGGCTCTCTTGCTTCTGGCTTTGGGTCTGGTCCAGTCTGTAGAGATAATCAGCAGATTGCCAAAAAGGGGAAGATGGTGTTGGGAGGTGGTCCACCTGGCTCCCTTTTCAAGATGTCACCTTGGGCTAGCTGTGTTCTAACCTCCTGTCTATTCCTCCACTACAGGAGGATGTTTCCTGCCCCAGGGCCTTTGCACTTGCCGCTTCCTCTGGAAAGCTCCTTTCCCAGCATTTCCTACACTGACTCCTTCCATCTTGCAGTAAATAGTGCAGCCATAGACTGAGCTAGGGAAGACTGAGGGGAGGGGGATCAGACTTGGGTAAGAGAAAGAGGAACTCCCTTTCAGCCACATGGACCTGGGGGCAGAATGGGCCTTGGGGGACATGTGGAACCCAGTGCCTGGAGCTACGAGGAGAAGTCTGAGCTGGAGGCAGATGTCTGGGGTGCATGGGCTGATGTGTTTCCTTCAAGCACCTCCTTAGGGACACCCTTCACAACCCTCCTGTCCTTATTGGGTGTCCCTGTTTTCCCCACAGAGCCCTAAAAGATCACGCTGTTTATTTTCTTCACCACACTAATGTGGTCATAATATTATTTGACTCGGTTATTCGTGTGCCTGGGTTTGTCCATCTCTTCATTGGGCTGTATAATTCCGTGAGGGCAGTAACCTGGATTTCCATGTTAACTTGTTGGTCCACAAGTGTGGAGCACAGTCCCAGGCACACAGCAGGTGCTCAAGAAATACTAGCTGAATAAGTGAGTAAATAGCAAATACACCTGTGTGCCTGAGCACACACATGCATGCTTCTACCCCTATCTGTTCACGTGCACATACACACCTCTGTGGACATGCGTGGCTATGCTCATTCATTCATTCATTCATTCATTTGGCATATTTATGGAGTGGGTGCTTAATAATGATGGATAGTGAGCATTGGTACAAACCCAGGTGAGGACATATTCACACATAGCCACACAATAGGCCTTGGGGCCCGCACAAATGCAAACACTCATGTACAGTATGGAAGAGATTGTTGAGCGGTTCCTCCCAGTATTGTTTTCCCTCTCCTCTGTAAGGAAGAAAGAATGTAGCTGTCACATAGCTGCCCAAAATAACGATTCTGTTCCTCAGCTTTCCTTGCCATTACATTTGGCTAGTAATGAAGTCATTGCCAGTGGAATGTGGATAATTTCTAGAAAGTGTCTTAAGGGAAGAGGAAAGCATGTTTTTGTACCTCCCTCCTCACTGCTGACAGAAATGTGGGTGTGATGGCTGGAGTTGCAGCAGCCATCTTGGATCACAAATTGGAAGCCTCATGAAATGTGCTGTGACTGACAAAATGGTAAGTTAGAAGGAGCCTGAATCCTTGATCAGAGTGAAGCTCTCCCATCAGCCCTGGCTGCTTACTGCTGGGCTTCCTTTACCAGAGAGAGAAATAATCTTGTGTTTTGCCTAAGGAACTTTTAAAATGGATTTACTGTCACTTATAGCTGAATCTATTGCTAATATACACACATGTCCTAGTTTCCCACTGGAAACCATTAAGAGGACCCGTTCTATCTGATAACATCACCAGAGGGGCTGCATACTGATATCTGTCTGTAGTCAGGGTCCGCCCTCCATCCCCTGCTGACGCCTGCTGAGTTAGAACAAGATATTATTTATTTAAACTCTCCCTCCTCTGGGCAGAGCATCGCCAAACCTCTGTGGATTTATGCGCTGTCCTTCTCATTTCTCCACGAGGGGCTGGGGAAGATTCATGGAAGAAATGACAGAACGAAACCCGACTTTCCAAGAGCCTGGGGACGCCACCTGCAGCATCTTTGCAGGAAGGAAGCTTTTGGGGGATGGCAGCTGTCACGTGGATAGCGTCACGTGGTCCCCCTGGGGAAGCTTTGCCTCCAGCACCCCTGCCTCCTGAGGCCCCACCTGTCAGTCTGGCCTCCTCCCCGCGGTCTGCTCTGTGGTTCCTGGTTCACGGGATGCGTCTTCCCCGAGCCCCGAGCCCCCTGGGGGTCTATTTCCACTTACTGTCCTGCCTCCTCCCACGTGGTCAGAACGCTGCTCGTGGCCCCCCGAGGCCCACGGTACTCCTTGGGGTCATTCCTCACCAAGGGCTTCGCTTACCAAGTCACAGCCAGGACTGTGTTGTGTCACAATTCACCATAAAAGCCCAGCTACAACTTTGGACCTTTGTAAATATTTAAAAGTAATGAAATTATACTCCAGGTCTTATAAAGATGGCCATAAATCTGCAGTCCATGTTGATTATATGTGGGTCCTCCAATGTAATAAAAACATACACATCATACATTATAAATGCACCTCTCCAGGCCCATAAATTTGATGCAAAACTAACATATGAGCTATAACGGGCATTAAACATTTCATTAACACTAACTTTCCTTGTCTTCTTGGAATTTAGGGTGTCTATTTTGGATTAATTTGGGTGGCCCAAGACAGTGATAAAAAGCCGGCAGGGAAAGGTGGTGAGTTTAGCAAGTGGGGGAGTATAAAACTCATGGGATTGTTCACTTGAAAAAAATCACCTGCAGGCTCTTCTTTTCTTCTTCTTGCTGGCGAGCTCACGTGCGAGTGCACCTGGGCGATGGGAGGTGAGTACCAAAGGTGAAGGACCTACTGTGTGCTGTGTTCTCACATTTAGCTCTCACATTTGTCTGTGAAGTGCTTTGTCCATGAAGAAAAATGGAGATTGGCATTCTCTTTAAAGTGCTGTAGTCTTTGTATTAAACAGAAGTTGTTTTGATTGCAAAGGATGTAACCCCAATGCACAGTGACGTAAGCCCAAATGGGAAGTTAGAGGCCCAACGATGGGTAAACCCAGGGGTTTCGGAGGGGCTGGATCCAGGATCTGTAAAGTATTTGTCTCCATCCCACATCCCTGATTCTTCGATGTCTACTTCATTCCCTGGAGGGCTCTTTCCTCACAGTGATACAGATGGTCACCGACTCTCAGCCTCCTATCGCACAAGCTCAGCAACCCCGATGGAAAGACACTTTTGTGAGAGTTCTAGCAATACCCCCAGGCTGACTCTCACTGGACTAAAGTGAGAACCACTCATGCTGGCTGAAGGTTTGGCTGCTGTGACTGGCCTGGCTTAGGTGGCATGTCCACCACGGAGCAGGGTTGGGAGTCACCCTTGCCCAAACATGTGGACCAAGTGTGTGAGCTATCCATTTGGTTTTTAGCAGCAGAAACTGAATCTGGTTAGCTGAGGCAATTGGGAATTTACTGGGTGCCAAAAGAAGGATGCTCAGATGATCGAAGAAAGCTGAGAAATAGAACAGGTGGAAAGCAGCAGTGTTCCAGAATGACTCTGCAGCAGAAATTGCCTAAGTGAGTGACCTTGAGACCAATACACAGCCAACGAGCCCAGTGAGTATTTGTTGGTTGAATGAATGAATAACAAAAAGGAGGGGGCTTAGAAACTGCTCAGACAAAACCACAGATAATCCATTGCATCTGTTTTTACCCAAATACTCTCCCTACCACTTATTCTGGATTATTTTGCAGGATCCAACCCTCGTACTAACTTCCAATCTCCTGATGCCCTTTACTCTCTTGGCTTCCAAGGTCCCGATGTCAGGGTTTTCTTCCTTCTTCTCTTTCTACCTTTGCTGACTTGTCCCCTCCTCCTGGCCCCTAATTTCAACATGTTCCGAGATCCTGTCTCCTGCTCCCCTTTCCCCAGCTGCTCTCTGGGGAGCCCCTCTTTGCCTTCATCTTCAAGTATCACTTCAGGTCTGGTCCCAGCATCTCTATCATATTCTCTTCTTAGGTTTCCCCAAATTAAGACTCAATCCCATTTATTAGGCACCTACTGCATGCTGAATCCTTTGTTAAGCACATACAATGTCTCATTTAATCCCCCTGCCACCTCAGAAAGGATGACAATTCTTGTGCCTATTTTACAGATGGGGAACGCGAGGCTTGGAGAGGTAAAGGGCCTCGCCCAAGGTTGATCTTCTGGGTGGTCACAGATCCAGGACTCAGCCCCAGAGCCTGTAACCTTAGCCCTGCATGGACTTAATTGTTCTTCACCCATCTTCCTTAATATGACCAAACCATTCCTTTAGATGCCAAGATCCAAATTTGGGAACTTCCCTAATCAACTCACTTGGTCCACCTTGTCCAAGCAAGCACCTAGTCCTGCTGGGCCAATCTTTGTGGGCCCCTTCTTTCTAAAATAAATAGGTAGATAGATAGATAATTTTGCTGTACGACTGTGTTGGTATAAAGATGAATATATGATGAATGTACTTCAGGATGGGTTATGTTCATGTTCTACTTCATGATTTTCAAAGGGATTAAAAAATTTTTATTAGCTTCTAAAAGTCTCATGAGCCCTAGGCACTACTCCTCTTGTACCTAATTGAGAAGTTGGCCCTGCTTTGTTCATCTCTCCGCTGGCCTTTGCCAACCACTGACCTCCCACCTGCAGCCCATCCTGAGCACCCTGGCAGGGCAGTCCTTGTGCGGTGGTCACCTGATGTAGGCACCCATCAGGAATCCATCCCTCCTCTGTTTCTGGTGATAGGAACACAGCTTTCCTTTGAAAACACTCCCATCCCCACTCTCAGGCTGATCGTCCTCTGGCTCCAGGGGAGGGCTGACAACTGAGCTCTAGCCTAAAGCAGTGCATTCCCCCAGCCTCAGTGATTGATTAAAGAGCTCCTGCAACCTGCTGGGAAAAAGCAATCCCTTTCCTTAAAATTGTTGAGCTGGTATGAGGGAGGCTAGGAGCTTCCTATGGCACTACTCAGAGTGGGCCTGGAGGGAACAGTCAATGGAGAGGAAAGTAGAGCCAAGGGGGAGGAGGAGGGGGGGAGGAAGAATAGGAGGAGGAGGAAGAAGTGAGGAGGAGAGGAGAAGAAGAAACGAGAGGAGGAAGAGGAAGAGCAGATCTGATGGCATCATTGGACTCCCTGGATCTAGCCATGCCTGAAGCAGTACTATTCTTGGACTCTTCATTTCCTCAAGTCAGAAATTTACCCGTTTTGCTTTGGGTTTCTGTGATTTGTAACTGAATAACCACATGCTTTTTAATATACAGCTCCCCAGGCTCTAACTTCCTTTTCATTTAGACCCTGCTCTGGTGGCACAGTGTGGGCAGGATCAAGCCTTGACTGCCCATCATGGCACTTGGGCTCCTCACAGTCAACTTAAAAGAATCCTCTTTTACCTCTGCTCGAGCTTAAAAAAATCCAAGGAAAAAGAAACAACCCAGATGCCCTTCACGGGTGAATAGTTAAATAAACTCAAGTACATCCACACCATGGATTACGACTCAGCAATAAAATGGAGTGAATTATTGATACGTGCGACAACCCTGATGGATCTCAGGGCATGATGCTGAATGAAAAAGAATCTCAAAAGGTTGTGTTCTATTTGATTCCATTATATAACATTCTTTTTTCTTAAGATTTTATTTATTTATTTGACAGAGAGAGAGAGAGAGAGACAGCGAGAGAGGGAACACAAGCAGGGGGAGTGGGAGAGGGAGAAGCAGGCTTCCCGCCGAGCAGGGAGCCCGATGCGGGACTCGATCCCAGGACCCTGGGACCATGATCTGAGCCAAAGACAGACGCTTAGTGACTGAGCCACCCAGGCGCCCCTTCATTATATAGCATTCTTGAAGTGACAAAACTATAAAGATGGAGAATAGATTAGTGGTTGCCAGGCGGTAGGGATGGTGTGGGGTTGGGAATGGAGAAGGTGTAAGTATTTAGGGGCAGCACAAAGGAATTCCTTTGTGGTGCAGGGACAGTTGTCTGTCGTGATGGCTGTGAGGGTTGCAGGAACCTATTCACGTGATGAAATTGCATAGGACTAGATGCATGTGTGTGTGCATATGCTCACATGTACACGCACGCACACACACATGAGTTGCATGTAAGTAATGATAGATCTGAATAAGGTCCGCGGTCTAGTTAAAGCATTGTCTCAAGGTCAGTTTCGTAGCCCTGATATGGAATTACAGCTATTTCAGATGTCACCATGGGGGAAGATAGGTGAAGGGTACACAGGACTCTGTGATACTCTTGCAGCTTCCTAGGAGTCTATCATTATTTTAGAATTAAAAATTTTTAAATTTCAGCAAAATGTGGCTAATTCCCATTCTTCAAGCATTGCCTTCCCTTTCTGAGATTCTTTTTTTTTTTTTTAAGTTTTTTTTT
>NW_027397115.1:9735781-9740021 GCF_003265705.2 Callorhinus ursinus
AGAGAGAGAGAGAACAAGCGGGGCAGAGGCAGAGGGAGAGGGAGAAACAGGCTCCCCGTGGAGCAGGGAGCCCGATGCGGGGCTCGATCCCAGGACCCTGGGATCATGACCTGAGCTGAAGGCAGATACTTAACTGACTGAACTACTCAGATGGCCCCCCCTTTCCGAGA
Source organism: Callorhinus ursinus (assembly GCF_003265705.2). Taxonomy (NCBI): domain Eukaryota; kingdom Metazoa; phylum Chordata; class Mammalia; order Carnivora; family Otariidae; genus Callorhinus; species Callorhinus ursinus. The sequence goes on from NW_027397115.1 coordinate 9,735,952, forward strand.
TTCTTGTCCCTATTCATGAGTATACACCTCCTAGAAAACCTTCACCGCCCCCTTTCATGCTTTCTTAAAAGAGGTCATGAATGTAACGTGCTTTGTGGTTCAAAGTATGGGCTTTAGATAGGGGGACCGACAGTCCTGGTTTGGGGACTAAGAAATTGCCCAGCTTTGGATTAGTCAGGGTGGACCTGGGTTTAAATCCCAACTCTGCTGCTTACAAGCTGTGTGACCTTGGGGAAAATGCTAGGCTCTTCTGGTTTTTGGTTCTGGCATCTGTAAAATGGAGATAAAGCAGGACTCCTCTGAATGGGTTTCTCCTGAGGATTCAATGAAACCCCAGACGTGAACGGCTGACATGGGACCTAGTGTGTCACATGCACTCATTTAATCAGAAGCCTGTATTGTTGCTTGGCTGCCCAAGGGAGTGCCCCCAACAGGGGCTCCAGGCTCTGCTGAATTCCCCAGACGAAGACCCCGTGCTACACCCCCACCAACAGTTAAAACAATGCGTATCTACACTGGGACTCAATAAAACACAATGATTAACACGACAGACCCCAATGTACTAAAACATGCAGATACAGCACTTCAAAATACAAGGCTCTCTGGCCCATAGACTTGACATACAACTTGCACATGACCTAGAGCAGACATCAAACATTTCGTTAAGGCTCATTTGTTCACCTTCTTAGAATTTAGAACAAGGTCGGGCGACACCTGTCACTTTCTGCTGGGTGATCCAGGTCCCGGTAGACATGTCCGGCGCCGTGTCCTTGATCTGCATTTCTGGAATTTGGCATTTACCACGCTCTCCTCTTGTCAGCCCTGACTCTGACGAAGTATTTTCCATCTGCTCAGGACTCAGGGAATTCACCCATGTGATAAATATTTACGGATCAAACACTCTGTGCCAAGTGAGGTCCTGGGCCCCGGGGTTAGGGCAATGAACAAAACAGATAGAAGTCACTGTCCTCATAGAGCTTACAGCCTCATGAGAAGGAAGGAAGGCCAGAAAAGGGGAGGAAGGGAAGTGCGACTCATACTTACGGAGAGCTTGCTCGGTGCGGGACCCCATGTTGAGCAGCCCATGCGCTGGTCTGGGAAACCCCACGGGAGTCAGCACCCTTATCCTGGTGTGTTTGAGGTGAAGGTCCTTGCCCCACCCAGTGAGGTCGGGGTGGAGCCAGAGATGGGGCCTTCGCGCTTCAAAGCCTCTCCTGGGTCTGGGATGAATGAATGAATGAAATGCAGTGAATGAATGAGGGAATGCCAGCCCTCCTTCTGTAACCCTGTGCCAGGGACTGGCCTTGTTCCTGGTCCAGCACTTGCCTGGACCATGTCGGATTTGTAACCGTTCTCATGGGGGGGTCCCGTTTCAATCTCCTCTGCTCGGGCCCCTCTCTCCTCTCCTACCTCTCTCAGAGCAAAAGCCAGAGTCCTCGCCACAGCGTCTACGGCTCTCCGTGATCCACCCCTGCCCCACCCTCATCTCTCCTACTGTCCCCTCACTCACTCTGTCCCAGTCGCACTGGCCTCCCTGCTGCTCCTCAAACCCACCAGCTACATTCCTGCCCCGCGGACTTGGCACTTGCTCTTCCCTCTGTCTGGAAGACTTTCTCCCAGATACTCACATAGCTCCCTCCCTCACCTCCCTTAGGTCTTTGCTCAAGTGTCACTTTCTCCGCGAAGTTTACTCTGACCTCCCTGGTTTGCAAATACAGTCTCTCTCCCCCTCTTTCTTCATTTTTCTCAGAGCACTTATCATCACTTGAGACCTTTTCTGTCTTTACCCTGTGTGCTGTTTTTCTACCCACCCCCTCCACCATTCCTAACTAGAATGTAGCTTCCCTTAGGCGGGGGCCATAAGACATATCTGTCTTGTTTACTGCTGCATCCCCAGGGCCTAGAAGGTGGCTGGCATGCTAGAGCTGTTTAACAGAGGTTTGCTGATGGAATGGAAGTGCAGAGGATAAACAGCAGTGACATTAGCCTGGCTGGTGGGGAGTCACATTTTGAGCTGAGACATGAAACTTCAAAGAGAACCAACAGGAAAAGATGTGGGAAACAGCAAGTGCAAAGGGCCCGGGGCAGGAACGAGTTTGGTGAGTTGGAGGAACAGTGAGGCGGTCAGGGGGGCTGCAATGGAGGGAGCTAGGGGGAGAGTGAGGGCAGATGGGTCTGAGAGGTGACCGGACCATGAAGGGCCCTGGAGCCCATGACAGAAGATTTAGAAGAGCAATGGGGAGCCATTGAAGGTTTTGGAGCAGAGGTGACATGATTTGATTTGCATTTCTAAAGCAGGAGAAAACAAGGCAGGACCGAGGTGTGCCTCATCAGATGGGGTGGCCGGGGAGGGCCTTACTGACAAGGTGACGTTTGAGTGAAAATTGAAAGAGGGGAGTCAGGTGGCTGTCTCGGGGAAGAGAATTTCTGGGAGGGGGGAAAAGGAGGTGCAAATGCCCTGAGGTTAAAGGTCGCCTGGGGCGCTTGGGTGGGACCAGAGCCTTGAGGGTCATTTTGAGAACGTTGGATTTTGTTCTGAGTGAGGTTGAGCCACTGCAGAGTTTGAGCAGGGGGCCGGGACCTGATCTGACTTGGACTCTGACGGGCGATGCTCCCTACTGGGTGTGGCAGACCAGCCACGCACCCTCCCGCCCTCACGGAGCTCATGATCCAGGCCAGGGTGGTGTGGGCCTGACACTGGATAAATGCACGTGCTCTATTTTTCAAGTGTGGTGTATGTCCCATATATCTCTCTTACCTCATCCCACTCAGATTCCACACCCTCCAGGAAGCTACTGGCTCTCCTTGTCTAGAGCCACCCGGCTGGGCAGGACCCGTGTGATCCACAGAAAGCAGGACCCTGAGCTGGATCCTGAGGCTCCCATTGTTCTCAAGCCGGGGCCGTCCTGGGGGTGGACAAGGGGACACAGCACAGCCCTGCCCCACCTGGAGGAGCCCCTCAGCATGCCTGCTCCCCAGATTCGGAGGACACAGCCTTCCGGAAGCAGCCCCCCTTCCACGGTCTGCCTGGTCTCACCACTTAGGGGTCCCGAAGGCAAACCATGGGTTCCATTAATTGGGATTCTTCTGGTTGCAAGTGACAGAAACTCAATTCAAAGAGACTTAAGTGAGAAAGTAAATTTATTAGCTCACGTAGCTAAAAGTCAGGTGTACCGGGCTGCCGCCCCAGCTGGATCCAGGGACTCCAACCATTTGGTCATGATTCGGTCCCTCTCCCTCTCTGGGCTCTGCTTTCCTCTGGGTTGGCTTCACTCTCAAGCAGTTTGTCTCCCGGCGGTGACCAAGATGCAGCCCTGGGCACCGAGTCTCTCCCCACGGGATCCTGCAGAAGCCGCGGGGCAGCCTCTCATTGGCCCGTTTGGGGTCACCTGTCCACCCCGTAGCCAATCGGAGCGCCCCAGAGGCTGGACCGCCCGCTTGTCCCCACCTGGTTACACACGTCCACCGCTGGTGTTGCGGGAGGGGGTGGGCACTGCTCCATCCACACGATGGCTCAGTGTGACGGAGGCTGTGTCCCCCGGGCGGGGGGAAGCAAAGTGGACAGGGGTGGACACACAGAGGCAGAAATCACGGATGCTCCTGTGGTTCCTTGTCCCAGGGCAGAAGAGCGAGTCTGAGAGGTGGCCTGTGCCTCAGCCAAGGCCACAGAGCTCCAAATGGCCAGACAACGGTTTTCAGTGCGGGGCTTCACACGCAGCTCCTGAGGGAGTGGGGTCTCCAATGTTTTCCGCGTAAAACACCCGTCAAGTTTGCACGAGGCACGGGAGGCCTCTCTCCAGAACGGCAGCCCTTGTCTTCCTAGGGCAAGCCTCATTTGTGCACCCCGAAAAGCAACCTGTGAAGTATGAGCAACCCCAGGAAGCCCTTCTGTCCATCCCGGCATCGTCCCAAGGGCTGCTGACACCCCCACAGCGCTGCAGCCCCCAGCTTCCCCAACCCGGAAACCGCAAAGGAGCAGCATCGAATGCAGACTCATCCATCAGGCTGCTTTCCTCCTCCCGGACTGAGAGGCCCTGCAGCGACACAGCAGGGGGAGGAGAGGCCGGGGG
>NW_027397116.1:0-65315 GCF_003265705.2 Callorhinus ursinus
AGAGAGAGCACGAAGATTCGGGAGGCCGGTGGGGAAAACCCAACAGCAAAGCAGGGGGCACGGGGTGGAGGGCGCACCGGAGTCAGACGGTGGACTCGGGGCCAACAGGTTCTTGAAATCGCATCCGCCATCCCTTGAATCCCACGGCAAATTGGCAAAGTGTGTTCCCTGGAACGCCTTCCACCGCCTCCAGCCCCCACCCCCACCGCGCAGGCCCACGACCTAGAGTTCTTGTTTAAGATTTCCCTTTGGCGCCTTAGCCTACCCCTAGCCAGGATTTATAATATCCCTCTTTCCATTCCTTTAACAGCCTTCTTCCTTTGAAACTGCTGAGGTTTTCCTTTGAATAGTCCAGGTTATAGTGAAAGTGGTATATAAAGAATGTCTGGAACGTGGGTATTATAGCACATTGATTTTTATTTTGCCAAAATCCAGGGAATCCTCGGAGGAACGAAAATCTATCAGGATGTAAGAAGGATTTTTCTTAGCACTTTAGAAGTGTACTGCCCTAGTATCATCTTTATTTCAGGTTTAGTTGAAGACGGTGATAGAATAAATTTTTCTTGTTTTATGGCTCTCAATGTGTAATTTTTTTATGACCCTCAGGGGAAAGCAGTGCAATTTCGGTAACTACCATTCTTGATTCAGAATCAAGGTTCTGTCTTATATCTTCCATCACATCTTGTTCTATATAACCTTACTTCTTGGTTGTCATATTTTTACTTTATCACATATTATCAGTATTTTCAGGGGTGCCTAGTTGGCTCATTATCCAATGCAACTCTTCATATTAGTTTCATGAGTTCAACCCTCACTCTGGTCTTAGATGTTACTTTAAAAAATAATATTTTGAGGGCACTTGGGTGGCTCAGTTGGTTAAGCGACTGCCTTTGGCTCAGGTCATGATCCTGGGGTCCTGGAATCGAGTCCCACATCAGGCTCCCTGCTCGGTGGGGAGTCTGCTTCTCCCTTTGCCCCTCTCCCCTCTCGTGCTATCTCATTCTCTCTCTCAAATAAATAAATAAAATCTTTAAATAAAATATTTTGGGCACTTGAGTGGCTCAGTCAGTTAATGGCTGCCTTCGGCTCAGGTCATGATCCCGGGGTTTCTGGGATGGAACCTGGTACCCTCTTCTCCCCCTCACTCCCCCTGCTTGTGTTCTCTCTCTCTCTCTGAAATATGTTTAAAAAATAAAAACTAAAATAAAATAAAACCCTCCTGTGAGAGGTGCCCTCCCTCTACCTCTGGAGGAAGGGGACTTCTCTGTCTCTCAAGGCAAAGGGACATAGAGAAGAATGTGAATATTTGCAATATTTGAATGTAGTATTGGTGATGATGGGGGAAATGGTCAATATGATTCAATTTTAGGTAATCAGATAATCAAAATTTTCAGAGAAAATTTTGGATCTATCTGAATTTTTAATGTGTTTATCGTCTGTCCACAGTTCTACTGTAGTAATTTATCTTACTCAATATTTGCACTAGTGGGTAAAAGTGTATGTTGATCCATTTATTATCTGTATTCTTGAAAAATAGGGAATATTTTACATGATCATAGCTAAGAGCCTGTTTCTGAAACACATAACACAATGTAGCTATTTAAAAGAGTGAGGACATAAGTATATATGTCAGTTCTTTTGTGGTGTCAGCTGCTAAGACCCTTTCTAAGGATCACCACCTCCTGGTTTCCAAACTGGCCACAATCCTTCCCCATACTCTATGGGGGGTTTGTATGTGTGAATAACAGCACGTACCCATAATGTAAGTATGTCACTTCCAAGATTAAGTTAGAAAATACCGTGGCTTCCATCTTGAGCTCTCTGTCTCTTTCTCTCTCATAATCTTTGGAGGAAGCCAGGTAACATTGTGTGATGATGCATACACAGGCTATGGAGTGGCCCAAAAAGAGAGGAACAAAGGCTATTTGAGCAACCACCCCCGTGAGCTCTGCATTGGGTCCTCCATTTCAGTTGAGGCTTCAGGTGACTGCAGGCCCAGTCAACAGCTTGACAGCAACTTCATAAGGACCGTGATCAGATCCATGGAGCTAAGTTGCTGCTGGCTTCCTGACTCCAGAAACTGTGACAGAATAAATGTTTCTTGTTTTAAGCTGCCAAGTTTTGGAGTAATATAACATGGACTCCGTTTATAATAATAGATAATTTATCCAACGATAGCTCATACAAATAGTATGTTAAAAAAGTAAATTGTGTAAGTCGGACGGGGAGACAAACCATGAGAGACGATGGACTCTGAAAAACAGACTGAGGGTTCTAGAGGGGAGGAGGGTAGGGGGATGGGTTAGCCTGGTGATGGGTATTAAAGAGGGCACATTCTGCGGGGAGCACTGGCTGTTATGCACAAACAATGAATCATGGAACACTACATCAAAAACTAATGATATAATATATGGTGATTAACATAACAATAAAAATTTTTTTAAAAAGTAGATTGTAGGGGTACCAGGTGGCTCAGTTGGTTAAGTGGCTGACTCTTTAGGCTCAGTTCATGGTCTCAGGGTTGTGAGATCAAGCCCAGAGTGGGACTCCATGCTCTGTGGGGAGGTCTGCTTGAGATTCTTTCCCTCTCTCTGCCCCTCCCCGCACTCATGCACACACTTTCTCTCTCAAATAAATGTCTTTAAAAAAGTAAATTATAGAATAGTAAAATCTTATTATAATATGAAAAATGATAAATTTATGATAAACTATGAAAAATTATAAATCATATAATTTTCATATAAACTCCTGAAATTCAAAACATAATATGGTGAATAGGGGCTTATGTCATTTGTCCTACAATATTATTTGAATGTTTTTACAAGTAACTCTTTAAATTGATGTATAATTGAGCTTTATTGATGTATAATTGACATACAATAATAGGTACACCTTTAAAGTGCACTATTTGATAAGTTCTAACATATAGAACCATCACTACCATCAAGATAATGAACGTAGGTTCACCCCAAAACTTTTCCTCATGCCCCTCTATAATCGCCTCCTTCGTTTCCCTTCCAGGCAACAGTTGATTTGCTTCCTGTCACCATTGCGTAGTTTTGTTTTCCAGATCATGCTGCCTAATACAATTTCTGTGAGGGGCGCCTGGGTGGCTCAGTTGGTTAAGCATCTACCTTCAGCTCAGGTCATCACCCCAGGGTCCTGGGATCAGGATCGAGCCCTGCATCGAGCCCCCTGTCAGCAGGGAACCTGCTTCTCCCTCTCCCTCTGCCTGCCACTCCCCCCTGGTCGTGCTCTCTCTCTCTCTGTCAAATAAATAAATAAAATATTTTAAAAAATAGAATTTCTGTGATTCTAATAAGTTTTATATTTGTATTTTCCAGTATGGTAGCCATTAGTCACGTGTAGGTATTGAGCACTTGAAAAGAGCCTTGTCCAAATTGAAGAATCCTGTAAGTGTAAAATATACACTGAATTTCCAAGACTTAATATGAAAGCAGGAGTGTAAAACATCTCTATATTTTTATACTGATTACATATTGAAATAATACTATAGTGGATATATTGGGTATTATGGATTGAATTGTGTCCCCTCAAAATTCATGTATTGACGTCCTAACTTCCAGTACCTCAGAATGTGAGCTTATTTGGCAATAGGATGTCTGTTTCCTATGTAATTAGTTAGGATGAGGTCATCCTGGAGTAGAGTGAGCTGTTAATATGGACTAGCGTCCATATTAAAAGGGGGAATTCAAAGACACAGACACACTCACATGGGAAGAACACCAGGTAAAGTTTGGAGCTATGCTGCCACAAGCCAAGGAACTATCAGAAGCTGGGAAAGAGGCCTGAAACAGATCCTTCCCTAGTGCCTTCAGAAGGAGCATGGCCCCGCTGACACTTTGATCTAACTTCTGGCCTCTGAAACTATGAAAAATAAATTTATGTTGGTTAAGCCACTTGGTTCATAGTACTTTGTTATGGCAGCCATTGAAAACTAATACATTGGGTTAAATAAAATATATTATTAAATTAATTTTATCTGTCTCTAAGAAGGCCCTGACTCTTCCCTCTTCAAATACTCTGCAGAACAGATGTATGCATTTCTGAAAAATCTTGTAATCCCATTTTATTTTCTTTTTTTTAAAGATTTATTTACTTATTTATTTATTTATTTGACAGAGAAAGAGACAGAGAGAGAGAGAGAGAGAGAATAAGTGGAGGGAGTGGGAGAGGGAGAAGCAGACCTCCTGCTGCTGAGCAGGGAGCCCGATGTGGGGCTTCATCCCAGGACCCTGGGACCATGACCTGAGCTGAAGGCAGACGCTTAACAACTGAGCCACCCAGGTGCCCCTTGCAATCCCATTTTAAATAAAAACAACAAGCATATTCCTTATTGTGTGGCATAGTGGCTAAGGTGGTGTAGACCCTTCCAAGGTTAAGGCAATGAGAATGGAATCAAGACCCCCACATCAGTGATAGAACAAATACCTCTTCCGGCCGCCACAGCTCTGGAGAGTGTATTGTGGCCCCATGAGGAGCTGTGATGAGAACATGTGATGAGAATTATAGTGGAGGTGGACTTTAGCACAGAAATCTGGAAGAGTAAATAATTTGACTTTTTCTCTGATGGGGGGGACATGAAGAAGAAAATGGCTTATCCAATCATCAAAATGAATGAGGCGAGCCCTCAGTAAAATTGTAAGTTAATCACTTTTTATTTCCATCCTTCCATTCCTTCCCTGAGCCCCCTCCACCTCTCGCTGGCCCGCTCCCTCTTTGCTGTGCATTCCCAGTGCTGGATCTTTGTCTCGTCTGACCAACTACCAGCCTGAGAAGCTGATTCTCCCCATGGTATTACTGACTGTCCTCAACAAGAGAAGAAAGTTGATTACAAGAAAACAAAACCCAGTCAGACTAGATGAAATACAGGTGCACCATAAACCTATGAGAGGAAACCTCAAAGATCTTCAAACACAGGGAAGAAAGGATGACGTCAGCAGACTGAAAGTGAAACAGGAAGTGGGTTCTGGAAGCCAGAATTGGAAGACAGGACCGCTCTTCTCTGCTTTTTTTCTCCACTTCTCTCCAATTTTGTGGGAAACAGAACGCCACAACGACCACTGGTGCGTGTTCGTTCAGACTCCCGAGATCTCTGGGAAAACTCGAGATTGCAGGGTTAAAAATAACCCAAAAGGATCAGAGTGAAATGCCCTTGGGATGTGTGTGGTCTGTTCTAAAGTACATAGCCGAAGATGTTTTGTAGATAGGAAGCCAGCTGTAAACAGCACACTGTGCATTCCCTTCTTTGTTCTCTTATCCTGTGTTAAGGTCCGAGTACATTGGTGTTTACAATTAATTGATCACAGCCAGTTACAGATTTCTTTATTCCTTCTCCACTCCCACTGCTTCACTTAACTGATCCTGTATACATGGGGGAATGTGCCTTACTACGCCCCTGCTGTAAATCATTATAGATCTATATCGCTGTAGAAGGTATATAAGAGTATGGAAAATAAACCTCGGCACCTCGGGCTGTTTGCTCGGGGTCCCCTGTGCCTCACTATACTGTGGTCTCTTTTTCTCAGTTCTTTTGCCGCCCCAGGTCCCCGACTCTCCGAGGTGGACAAGTGGCACCTGAACAGGGACCTGAAGCCCCCGTCGAGAAGTGATCGACCAGCCCTAGGAACCCTACAGAAGTTGGTAAGTAGGAAAGTTTATTACAGGGTTATGGGGCAATCAAATTCAGAAACATCAGGTTTTTCTGCGTTGATACATCATTTTCTTAAAGAATATGGAGCTAAAGTTACTAAGCAGTGCATAGAAAAATGTTTGGAAACAGTAGTTGAATATAATCCTTGGTTTCCGGAAGAAGGCTCCTTAGAGGAGGAGACTTGGGTCCGAGTGGAAAATAATGTCTTGAGGGCTATGAGACAGGGTGAAACGATTCCTCTTGATTTTTGGCCCATTTGGGCTTTAGTATGAGTGGTGATCAATACTATGGAAACTGGGGATAAGTTATCCCCGGCTGAGGTTGCTAAAGAAACTACCAACTCTTTACATACATATGAATTAGACGATGAGACTTTAGAAAAGGCTAAGACTGAAAGTAAAAATATTTTCACGCTTCACAGTCCCGGCCGTCACCCATGGCCCCTGTGCTTTTAACGGAGGACCCCGCCATAGATGATCAACCTCCCTCCACGGTAGATTTATTCCTTCTCAAAGGATCCTCTCTAGCTCCCTCACCTCTCGAAAAGGAACTCCAACGGCAAGGGGCTAATGATTTGTTTATGGCTTTCCCCATAGATGGAACACAGGCTGTTGGTCCTGTCAATGAGGGATTAGATTTAAATGCCTTAAGGGAACTAAAGAAGGCTTGCCACTTGTATGGACCCACGGCCCCTTATACTATAGAGATTTTGAAAGCTTGGGCAAATTCTGGGGAGTGGTTCCCTTATGATTGGCATATGGTTGCATGGGCTTGCCTTAAGCCACAGGATTTATTGCAATGGAAAATATGGTTATCGGATGCTGCCTATATGAAAGCCCGGGTGAATCGGGCTAACCCAGCCATGCATAATATTTCTTTTGAAATGCTCACTGGCTCTGGCCCCTTTTCAGATGTCCGAGAGCAGCTGGTTAACACTGCATGCAGCCACAGCGCTGGTATCTGAAATTGCCCTCGCAGCCTGGGAAAAGCTAACCCCCTCAGGGGAAGTGGGGCAAAGTTATATAAAAATTATGCAAGGGCCTACAGAAGCATATACTGATTTTATTTTTCGGCTTGAAATGGCTATTGACCACCAAGTTGATAGTAAACCTGCTAAAGAGCACTTGCTAAGACAGCTTGCTTTTGAAAATGCTAATGAGGACTGCCAAGCTGACATCCGGCCACAGAGAGAAACAGGAGGCATTCTCGATTTTCTTCGTCTATGTAGAAATATTGGCACTCTTACACATCAAGCTCGAATAGCCTCCCTTCAACTCATGGCCCCTTCTGATAGAAAAATTGCAGGCCTTAGAGCAAATTGTTCAAGAGCAATTGCAGGCAGGACATACAGAGCCTTTGCAATCTCCTTGGAACTCTCCCCTTTTTGTTATCAAAAAGAAATCAGGCAAATGGAGGCTCTTAATAGACCTTCAGAATGTTAATGCCGTCATGGAGCCTCTGGGTGCCTTGCAGCCTGGGTTACCTACTCCTACAACCATTCCCAAACAATGGCCATTGATAATAATAGATCTTAAGGATTGTTTCTATACCCTAGCCATTCACCCTGAGGATAGGGAGAAATTTGCCTTTTCTATTCCCAGCACTAACAATAAGGAACCAATGAGATGATATCAATGGACAGTTTTGCCACAAGGCATGACTAATACTACCATGTGTCAGTATTATGGTGGCCAGGTCCTCAGACCTGTAAAAGATCATTATCCTCGATCCTATATCATTCATTATATGGATGATATTTTACTAGCGTCACAAACTAAAATTGAATTACCAAATGTGTATCAGGCCACTTCTCAACATTTGACTTCGGCTGGTCTCATAATAGCCCCGGAGGAAATCTAAACAACTACTCTGGCTTCTTAATCTAGGCCCTGCGGTAGATAGAACCACAGTGAAACCTCAAACGATGCAAATTCGTAGGGATACCCTCCTTACTCTTAACGATTTTCAGAAATTCCTAGGAGACATTAACTGGATTCGCCCTCTCCTGGGGATTCCAACTTATAAATTACAAAATTTATTTAACACTTTACAAGGTGACTCTGCTTTATTTTCTCTCTCTCTTTTTTTAAAAGATTTTATTTATTTGAGAGCGAGAATGAGAGAAAGAGAGTACACGAGAGGGAGGAGGGTCAGAGGGAGAAGCAGACTCGCCGCTGAGCAGGGAGCCCGATGCGGGACTCGATCCCGGGACTCCAGGATCATGACCTGAGCCGAAGGCAGTCGCTTAAACACCTGAGCCACCCAGGCGCCCCCCTCTTTTTTAAAGATTTTATTTATTTATTTGTAGGTGACTCTACTTTAGATCGTCCTCACACTCTATCCTCAGAGGCAGAGGCCGAACTGCAGTTTGTTGAGGAGCGATTAAAAACTGCCTTTGCTTACAGGTATAATGATTCTCTCCCCCTGCTTCTTATTTTCCCTACCCCTCATTCTCCGACTGGTGTCATAGCACAAGAAGACAAACCTCTAGAATGGGTGACTTTACATACAAAAACTTCTCGAACTGTTACTCCGTATCTATCTCTTGTCACTTCACTCATTCTCCAAGGACGAAAGCGTTCTATTCAAATTCTAGGTTTTGACCCAGCACTCATTGTTTTACCTATCTCTCCCACATCTTTTAAGGAAGTCCTTCCCTTCTCTACTGATCTGCAAATATCTCTTGCTGATTATACTGGGCGCATAGGTTGCTACTATCCGTCAGGTAAACTATGGGACTTCCTAAAGCGCACTGCCTGGGTTATAAATCACGTAGTTCGTAAGGCCCCAATCCCCTCAGCTCCTACATACTTTATTGATGGCTCCTCCTCCGGCGCGCCAGAGTCTGGGGCCCTGCTATTCAGCGCTCCATGAAAAGCCCTTACACTTCTGCTCAACAAATCGGACTTGCAGCTTTATTGTTCTTATTACAGAATGTTCATCATCCTATAAATATCGTATCTGATTCTGCCTACGTAGTTAGCATTGTTGTGCCTTTAGAAACAGCTCTCATTTCCACAACTCACTCTATCATTAACCCTTTGCTTCAGGAATTACAATTAGAAATTCAATCTCGAACTCACCCTTTGTTCATTACTTACCTGCTTTCATTCTAACCTCCCTGGAACTCTTACACAGGGGAATCAATCTGCTGATTTACTGGCTACTCCTACCTTTGAAACTCCACAGGCAGAACATGCCCATCTTCATACCAAGGTCAACTGCCTTCATTTGCACTATAAAATACCCTTGCGTTCTGCCAGGCAGATTGTCTCTTCCTGTCCCGTTTGTCGACCTCTACATTTAACTGAGCATCCGGCGGGTGTCAATCCCAGAGGCACAGCTCCTGATTGTATTTGGCAAACGGACGTTACTCATTTCCCACCTTTCGGATGGCTCTCGTATATTCATGTTACAATAGACACCTTTTCAGGATTTCTTCATGCTACTCCATTGACGGGAGAAAAGGCTGGGCATGTTATTTCTCATTTGCTTGAATGTTTTGCTATTATGGGATTACCCACTTGTATCAAGACGGACAATGGCCCAGCATATACTAGCAAAAAAGTATGAGAATTCCTTGCAAAATGGCAAATACAGCATATCACAGGTATTCCTTACAATCCTCAAGGACAAGGACAAGTAGTAGAAAGGGCGCATGCCACCATTAAAAACAACTCCGTAAAATTATATCTAAAAAGAAAGGGGGGATCTCCCCTCGAGATAACATGACACAAACCTTATTCATTTTAAATTTTTTAAATTTGCCCCAAGGAGAACCATATACCAGAGCTGACAAACATTTCTCGTCAGCCTCAATCTCAACTCAGGACGCACCCATGTGGATAAAAAATGAGGAACATAATTGGTTGCCCGGGAAATTAATTACCCGAGGCCCTGGTTATGCTTGTGTCATTCCAGATGGATCCAGTCGAGCAATTTGGTTGCCTCTTCGGAAAGTCCAGCCCAGGTCCCCGACTCTCAGAGGTCGACACAATTTCAACCAACTCTCTCATTTTCTCTTGCACTCTCGCTCCCTCCCCTTTCCGTCCTCCCTTCCTTCCCCTCTCCTTCTCTCAGATGGCTTGCTTTATTTTTACATGACCTAACGTGGTCTGACTTGACGTGATCTTTCAATTAAGTACCTGCTATCATCTACCTAAAGTGTTTGCCCCTCAGTTAATTTCAAAGTCTGATTAGTCATTGGTGATTCTGTGAGCTCTGTCCTCCTTGGGTAATGATAGATCCCAGCCTGACCTGGGGCAGGAGGAGAGTGAAGGAGTTAGGAGAGGGCTTTTCCCATGTGACAGACCTAGGGCTGCCTCTTCTAGCTGTGAGCAGGGTGCAGGAAGTGGGGCATGCATGTCAGGTATCTGCAGACAGTATCTATTCAAAATAGACACTAACATTACCTATTTTTTCCCTGGGTTGTGGCTATTGTACCTGGATGTATCATGAAAAATAATGTAAAAATTATATACTTGTAATTTCGTAAATGGTAGAGGGATCATTGCCATTAAGGATGAGATGATTTTTTACTTTTCACTTTTTTACTTCTTACTTTTACAAATGCAGCTATTATATATGTGAATTTAAATATGTGGTTCACATTGCATTTCTGTTGGACGACGCTGCACTGGAGGTATACTTAGCAACAAATTTATCGTGTCAGGTTTACCAGGAAGCTGTTTCTTCTCCCAACCCTCTATCTGGTGATGCGGACCTGCTCCATATCCTTAGTAAATACGGAAAGTCCATCCCTATGTAGCAAATGGCAACTGGTATTGCCTTTGATATTCACCCAGAACACTCTCCAATTTACCTGTATTGTTATAACATGCAGCCCACTGACAATACTTGAGAGAGGCAGATTGGAACATTCCCCAAGATCCTGAATCTCCTTTAACGTGTGAAAGTTTCTCCCTTATCTTTACTTCCCCTGACCCCAAGGTATATAATCACTTGCTCCTCATAATCCCAGGGCAGCAGGGAGAAGCTCTTCCTGCCCACGGGCCCTGTCCCCGTGCTTTAATAAAACCACCATTTTGTACCGAAGATGTCTCAAGAATTCTTTCATGGCCGTTGGCTCCGGACCCCACAAACAACACACCAGCATTAAAAAAAAACTACATTATTGTCATGAGGAGGAATTTCCAGGACAGACACAGCGCAGCTAACAAGTGACACAAGTGGGAAAGTTTATTGCAAGGTGGGGGAGGGGAGAAGGAGAGAAAGTATGGGATGTGTGCCCTGGTGGGGAGGTTCTATCTTTTATTGACAGTTGTTAACTAGGGGGCAGAATATTAATTACTTGGGGCAGGAAACAGGTTTTCGAGCTTTTTCTTCCTTGTTTGGTCAGGGGTTTCCTGTCATGGCATCCACCATCTTGGGCCTGTCTGGTTTGATCTGGCTTCTAGTGCAGAGCTGCCGAAACAGGCCTCTGACCTTCCCAATAGCTGGCCATGGCTTCCTCGCTGCTGCTTCCTGGTCTCCTGTTAGAACTTAACTGCCTAAGCTAACACACTGACTGCTTTTGTTTCCCACAGTCATTCGGCCTGATTAAAACTTTAAGTTTCTTTCCCTTCATCTGAGGGAACCCATCTTGTTTGTTAGCTGCTGCTGTCTAATTATTGGGGTCTTTTGTTCTCACTCATGTTGGTCAGTGAATACCACCCAGTCTTGAGCTCAGAGGAAGTGGAGAGTGAATCTGCTGATATGGTCTGGATTTCCCAGTTCAGTGTTTTCCAAAAGCTGTTTCCCAGTCACACAACTGCTTGAGAGGCTTTTTGGAATGAAGGGTTCCGTGGTAAAAATAATGCAGAACATTCTGCTACGCTGTTCCTCTCCTTGTATATTCATAATGCCCATTAAAGGCTCCAAGAAGCCCTATTGCAAAGAAAACTTTTAAACTAAGTTTTATAAGGCATTTGCCAAAGCTAGGTAACTACAGAATCTTTTTTCCTCCGTAGCTTGTATCAGTGTCCCTCAGAACAGATGTGCCCAAGGTCACCCTTCAGGAAATGCTGATCCAGTGCTTTATTTGGAAAGACAGATGAAGAGACTCTCTGAAGACTTCCTGGGCTACCTGGCTGCTCTTGGCCTTGGCCTTAGCCCCTGGCTTGGGTGACTTCACAAAGACTCCCCACAGGGGACCTGACTGTTTATTCCAAATTTCTGCCTTAACAACCGTCATTTTCCCCATCCCTCTGCATCTCCTATTAGGTCTAGCAATTCTGTTCATCTTTCCACCTTGGTATCAAATCACCTTCTGCTTGGTGATGGGACTCCTGTTTGCCATGGATACGGGGCCATCTTTGTGTAGAGAGACCTTCAAAGCTCAAAGAGAGCCTGGATGAATTGCAAAGTCAAATGGAGCCAGGGCCCTCTGGGCAAATGGCTTTTCTTGCCAAGGTATAACCGCAGTGGCGGCAGCAACCTCTGTTCCAGCCAGTTTTCCTCCTCCCGCAGCCTCTCTCCGCAGCGACCTGGCTAAGGAGACTCCAACCATCCTTTAACCTTCAAGGAAAACAAGGGGCCTGTGATCTCCAGAGCTAAATTGTCATAGGCCCCACCCTCACTGGATTTCTGAAGGTCAAGGCACAGAGTCAGCCCAGCCAGCTCTATAAGGACTCATAGCAAATGTGTTTTCACAGATCCCAGATGGAGGCTCCTCAAATACATGGAAACTCAGTAAATTCTGCTTCTATTTTCAAAATAAGTCCAGCAAGCTGACAACTAGCACCTTGGTCCAAGGCACTATCATCTCTCAATTGACTTGGATTACTACAGTCAGCACCTGACTGGTCCCCCGAAGCTCACCCTTGCCACCGTAAAGTCTATTCTCACCACAACAGCCCAAATGGTCCTTCCAAAATGTGTGCTGTAGGGGCACCTGGCTGGCTCGGTTGTTAAGCATCTGCTTCGGCTCAGGTCATGATCCCAGGGTCCTGGGATCAAGCCCTGCATCGGGCTCCCTGCTCCACGGGAAGCCTGCTTCTCCCTCTCCCACTCCCCCTGCTTGTGTTCCCTCTCTCACTGTGTCTCTCTCTGTCAAATAAATGAATCTTAAAAATAAATTAATAAAATGTGTGTAGTATTTGTCACTTCTTTGCCTAACACTAAGCAATAGCTTCTCCTTACACTTGAGAGTAAAAGCTAAAGCTTTGCAATGTTCTACAAGGTGTTACATGATCTTGCTCCTCCTTGAACACACCAGTTATCCTTCCGTTCAGGGCTTATGGAACTTCTGTTGATACCCACATCACGCTTCATCATGGTCTTGACTCAAATGTCACCTTATCATGAGGTCTCCCTGATCATTCACCATAACCCCACTCCCTCACCATCTCCGTCTCCCTTTTATTTTCCCTCGTTGTACTCAATACCAATTGATGTACCATATGTTCATTTGTTTAATTGTTTATTGCCTGACTACCCCTCTTCCTATCAGATTGTGAGCTCCAGGAAAGCTGGGCCTTTGTTTTGTTCACTGCCATACTTAGAGTGTAGGTCAGTGTCTGGCACATGATAAAGCACTCAAATATTTGTGAAATGAGTAAATTCTTTAGCATTTGAAATCAGAATTTTAAACCTAGAAGGTCCTTATAAATGACATAGTTTAATCTCCTCATTTTAAAATTGAGGAAGTTATTGCCCAGATGGTCGAAATGACTCGTTCAAGGATATACAGGTAGTTGGTGTTAGAAACCTTTACATATACAGTTTTGGATTGTACTATACATTTTGCTTTAAAATTTGGCTTTTGCACTCAGTATTGGGTCTTGAGCTTCCCCCCACTTCATAATGTCCATTTAAGTTATCACTTTAAAATCTGTTCTACTTCTGAAGATACTCAAGCTAAGTTACTAAACATAAGTGGATATATTTAAGTGTGTGTATGAAGTTAGCACTGCAACGTAAGCTCCTCTATATTGGAACATTTCTGAATTAAAAGATAAAGAAATTAAAGACTTTGGAAGAGCGCCTGTGTGGTTAATGTCCAGGTATGGAGGTGCTTGCTTTAGCTATCCCTAGAATTCTTGGGGGTGGGTGGATGGGTGGGGCTTTGAGCTGCTGAGGGCTGGGAGAGAATGTTGGAGGAGCCTGGAGAAGACAGTCTCTGAACAGGCCAGGGCACAGATCCAAGGCCAGGCCACCTTTCCTCCTGAGCTGAGGACCCTTCTCTTGCAGGCCCTTGGCTAAAATGTCCCAAATATGATACCCAGGCCTTGCTGGCCTAGACTCGAAGAATGAATGAATTTAAAGCCGACAACTCCTCTTTCTTCTGGGGCTACAAAATAGGTTAAACCCTCTGAGAGAAGCACGGGTTTTTGTTTCTCCTTTTTTAAAAAATTTTTTATTGTTATGTTAATCACCATACATTACATCATTTGTTTTTGATGTAGTGTTCCATGATTCATTGTTTGTGCATAACACCCAGTGCTCCATGCAGAATGTGCCCTCTTTAATACCCATCACCAGGCTAACCCATCCCCCCACCCCCCTCCCCCCTAGAACCCTCAGTCTGTTTTTCAGAGTCCGTCGTCTCTCATGGTTCGTTTTTTGTTTCTCCTTTTAAAAATTGGTTTCTTTTCTTAAAAGATTTTATTTATTTATTTGAGACAGAAGGAGAGAGGGAAAAGCAGACTCCCTGCTGAGCAGGGAGCCTGATGTAGGACTCGATCCAGGGACTGCCAGGATCATGACCGGAGCCGAAGACAGTTACTTAACCAACTGAGCCACTGAGGCACCCCCAAATGTGATACCCAGGCCTTGCTGGCCTAGACTTGAAGAATGAATGAATTTAAAGCAGACAACTCCTCTTTCTTCTGGGGCTACAAAATAGGTTAAGCCCTCTGAGAAGAATCCTTTGAATTACACAAAAGTCAACTTTAAGCTCCTTTAATAAACTACTGAAGTTTAATGCATCACATTCATGCAATGTATCACATACTCTTAGATACTGCCCTGGTCAATGTAGCAGGGAGTGTCTCTGCCTGCTACCTGGGAGACTCAGGTCCCACTCCCCAATGGGCAAAGGACAAAGACATTTTGTTTTCTTTCCTCCACTGCCACACTCACGTCTCCGAAAAGTCTCCTCCTTTTGGCGTACTGTGCTTTTCCAGCCAGCCTCTGGGACAATGCCCCTTGGGGACACAAGCGGGGCATCAGGGACAGGTCTCAAGAGCAGGGTATTTCCACCACAGCTCATGCGCCGCCTCCTTCCAGGCCCCCCGCTCCTCAGAGGAGAGTGACTTGGTAAAGAAGGGGGACCAACACAAAAGGCTTCAGCTAGCTGGTTTCGTTTAGTTCAGTGTCACAAATCCAAGAACGGAAAAAGACTTGGTTCAAACAAGTGTGCGACATAAAAACGTCACACGTTGCATTGGCCGGGAATCGAACCCGGGCCTCCCGCGTGGCAGGCGAGAATTCTACCACTGAACCACCAATGCTGACACCGTAACCTTTTCTGGCGCCATCCTTTAACTTCATCTGCTTCCCCAGCTCCGTTCCACTGCGGGAAACAGGTCCTTGCTGAGTCACCCTTTAGAAAGTAGCGCCTTTATGTTTCAAGACAGAAAAACGTTACGACTCGAAAAAGAACAACAATAAAAAAGGCTATAGGAAGTCCTGGCTCGGAGGCCACGGCTCTATGCGCACAGTGCCACGCGCCGTCGGCTTTCGCGGCTGCGGTTGTCGGACCCGCCCTCTTCAACCGTCCAGCGGGAGCATTTGTTCTCTCGCGGGGCTGCGGCCTTCAGTGGCTTCCGACCGCGCTTGGAACCGGCCGGGAGGAGCTGAACTTTCCCCGATGCTGAGCCAGAGGCGGGTGGCCGGCAGGCGGCGCGGCGGCGGGGAATGACAGGCTCGTGGAGGCCGAGGCCCGCGTCCCGTGAGCGCGAGAAGCCCCAGCGACAGCCGCCCCAGCGAAGTGGCCGTGGGCACGGACCCAGGCTCCACGCGCTCGTGCGTGGACGTGGGGCACGCGCCACGCTAGGTGGCCTTCCCCGACCCCGCGCCGCTAGGGTGCGGGCAGCCGAGAGCCCCGCGCACCGCCCGGTTGGACGCCACGAGGCTGACAGCGCGCAGGTTCGCGGACGCGGCGGTGCAGGCGGCCGTATCACCGGCCCTTCCCGGGGGCGAGCGAGGGCGGCAAGGCCTGGGTGCGCGTGTCCTACCGCGGGCAGGACAAGGCCTGCTACCCCGGGGAGGTCTCGTCCACTGTGCTGGACCAGGGGAAGGAGACAAGTCCGCCTGCTTCAACGACTCGAGGCGCCAGGCCACCAGTGACGCGGGTGCCATCGCGGGGCGCCACCGGCTGCGGATCATCAACAAGCCCACGGCGGCCGCTCTCGCCAACCGGCTGACCCGCGGGGCGCCAGAGAGCAAAACGTGCTCATTTTCGCCCTGGGTGGGAACACCCTCGCCGTAAGGGTCCTCACTATGGACGCCGGTGTCTTCCAGACGTCTGAGGCTGGAGACGCTCGCCGGGGCGGAGAGAACTCCGGCAACAGGTTGGTGAGCCACTTCATGAAGGACCTCGGTGGGAAGCGCGGGGAGGACTTGAGCGGGAACCAGCAGGCCCCACGCAGGCTTCGCACGGCCTGTGAGAGCGCCACGCGCCCTCTGACCTCCCGCGCCCCGGCCACTCCGGGGATCATTCCCTGTTTGAGGGCGTGGACTTCTATAAGTCCATCCCTCGAGCCTGCTTGGAGGAGCTGAGCTTAGCTGTTCTGCGCAGCGCCTTGGGCTGGGTGGAGAAGGCCCTGCGGGATGCCAAGCTGGAGAAGGCCAGATCCATGACATTGTCCTAGTGGACAGGACTTCTTGGGGGGCAGAGAGCTGAACAAGAGCGTGAACCCTGATGAGGCTGTGGCTGTGGGGTTGCTGCGTAGGTGGCTATGTTGATGGGGGATGAGTGTGAGAAAGTACAGGATCTCCTGCTCTGGACATGGCTCCCCTGTCCCTGGGGCTGGAGACAGCAGGCGGGGTGATGACCACGCTGATCCAGAGGAATGCCACCATCCCTACCCAAAGGACCCAGACTCTCACCACCTACTCAGACAACCAGCCTGGGGGCCTGACCCAGGTGTATGAGAGTGAGGGGGCCATCAACAGGGACAATCACCTGCTGGGGCACTTCGAGTTCATTGGTATCCCTCCTACAGCACATGGAGTCCCCCAGATCAAGGAGACCTTTGACACTGATGCCAACGGCATCCTGAGTGTGCAGCTACTGTCAGGAGCCCAGAGAAGGCTAACAAGATGGCCATCACCAACGACAAGGGCTGGCTGAGCAAAGAGGACTTTGAGAGGATGGTTTTGGAGGCTGAGCAGCACAAGGCTGAGGATGAGGCCCAGAGGGACAGAGTGGTTGCCCAGAACTCCCTAGAGGCCAGTGTCTTCCATGTGAAGGGCTTGGGGCAAGAGGAAAGCCTTAGAGACAAGATTTCCAAAGAGGACAGGCACAGGGTACAAGACAAGCGTCAGGGAGTTCTTGCCTGGCTGGAGCACAGCCAGTTGGCAGAGAAGGAGTATGAGCATCAGAAGAGGGAGCTGGAGCACATCTGTCACCTCACCTTCTCCAGGCCTACAGAGGGCCTCTTGTCCCTGGGGTGGTCGTTGTGGAGCTGAAGCTGACCAGGGAACCCCCAGTAGGGCCCCGACATTATGGAGGTAGATGGAATGGCCCCTTCTGACAAGTCCTCTGTGACATAAGGGCTGGACTTGTGTGCCTTCTAGACTGTCTTCTGTGATCTGGCCGTGAACCCCAGGAATGGGGGTGGAGGGGAATTTTCCTCCCAAACCGGGAGATTTCTTTGCAGTATGTTGTATAATTGAGGTCTGTGTCATTTCACTTAAAAGAATCCCCTTCTCCCATTTCAGACAGGCAGAAGTATTTATTATTATTATTATTATTAAATATGTTATTTATTTATGAGAGAAAGAGAGAGAGAGAGCACGACCCGGGGGAGGGGCAGAGGGAGAAGGAGAAGCAGGCTCCCCACTGAGCAGGGAGCCCCACGCAGGGCTCAGTCCCAGGGCCCTGAGATCACGACCTGAGCCAAGGGCAGATGCCCAACTGACTGAGCCACAGGCGCCCCCAGAAGTAATTGTTATTAACATTTGTGTGGCACTTCAACATCTCTTTTACCTACTTTTTTTTTGTTACTTGCATGTATGGATTTTGTTAATATATATGGATTTTGTGAAATACAGATCTAAATAAACTTTTTAAAACTCCTCCTTAGTTTTCATTCCAACCAATTAAATACGTAAAGAGGCAACACTTTCAGAAGCAGAAAATGTTGGGGTCGCTATTGAAGGAGGGATATGAAGAGAACTTGCAACCCTGTGTGTGATTTCCACAGAAGGAAACAGGGTAAGGAGATTTTAAGGCAGACACGTTGAGACAGTAGTAAAATCTGAGGGCTGATAGGGGAGAGCTGTGAGTTATCAGGGGAAGAGTGAAGGAGATAGAGTCAGAAACGTGGAGAATGGAGAGAAACAAAGTCCCGGCAAGGTTCCCATGTGTGACCCTAAGATAAAAAATCCTGTATTGGGATTCTAGTTTAGTTTGTCTAGTGTCCCAATACTCTGAGAAATAATTTATATGCTAATTAGCTGTCTCTAAGCAAGTGACCTATCCATTGTTCTTTCAGAGAACAAACCCCAGTCCTGGACTCTGGAGATGTAGTTTCTCCTGACTCTGGAGAGAGTACATGGAGCGGTGTGATTAAAGTCCCTGTTGATCTTATGTGTGTGAGAGAAATAGCATGGGCCCATCTGGTTTCTGCTGATGGGCCGTAGAGTGATGATGATGATGATAGTAATTAATAATAATAATAATAATAATAATAATGACAGCCGTGTATCATAATGACAGTATTGGAACCAGGCTGCTTAGGTTTTCAGCTCTGTTCCTTTATATATGGTGCAAGTTAAACTCTCTGAGGTTTGGTTGCACTTTCTGTATGGGGGGGTGATGCAATAGGACTTATTTCAGGATTGCCAAGAGGGTTCAATTAATTAGTATATGTAAGAAGTGACGAAGAATGTTAGGCATATAGCATATGAGCAACAAATAGTAGCTATTACTAATTATCTTAGTTGGGTGGCAACTAGGTAGCAGGTACCTGACATGCATAATCTAATTTAATCCCCACTGCAACATCACAAGGTAGTAGCTCTTTTGGAGCCTGAGGATTCTGAGGTTCAGAGAGGTCAAACACTTTACTCAAGGTCACATAGCGATTAAGTGTGTGTGTTGGCGGGGGGTTGGAATTGAGAATGCTGTCCTGCCTGATTCTGGAGCTTGTGCATTGTCACCTCACAAACAGGCCGCAACTCTACTTATTATCAGAACTTCCCCCAGACGTTGTGAAATTGGATATGTTATTCCTGTAGAACACAGTTGGATGCTGAGCCCTGAGAGAAAAGTGTATATTTTATTGTATTATTTACATTATTCATTAAGTGAATATGTGCTTTTTATAGCAAATGACTGAAGCTGGGAAGTCTCCTCAGGCTCAATTTTACTGCCAGTTAAGTAAATGACACTCTGAGAGCAAGGATAGACTTGCATGAGTCAGTTCCCAGTTAACCCAGTTCACACTGTATCTCTCCTATGAGCAATAGGAGATGCATTTTTATCTCAGAGACGCAGGTGGGTTTGGCTAGAGGGAGGCTACATTAACAACAGCTAAGGGTTGTCTCTAGTGGGTGGAGACGGGGTTGCAGAGACAACTACCCCTCCTGTACCTGTCATTTCACATTTTTAACTGCTCTCCTTTCCTTGCATCTGGCCTTCATCCTGGGCATCCCGGTTTCAATTGAAGGAACCTGCCCCCAAAAGAGGACATTGAATACACATTCAGTATTACACTTTCCCTTTCCTGAATTTCCTCCCAACTTCCAACATGGACCACCCCACCTGTTTGTTCCTCCAAGAGGAATGATGGTACTTGTGTTGTCTGGTGAACGGGGGAGACCCCGGGCCCTGGGGCCTCGACCCAGCCAGACCCCAAGGATTCGCCAAAGGTTCTTGGTCTTGTCACGCGAATGAATTCAAGGGCAGACAACAAAGCACAGCGGACAAGTGACACAAGCGGGAAAGTTTATTTAAAGTGAAAAGTATACTCTTGAGATATGAGGAGCAGCCAAGTGAGAGGGAGGGAGTGAGGGAGGGAGAGAGAGTGCAGGAGCCATGTAAGCTTGGGGTTGTGTTTCTTTTATTCACAGCTGTTAACTAGGGGGCAGAATATTTATTACTTGGAGCAGGAAGCAGGGTTTCAAGCTTTTTCCTCCTTATTTGGTTAGGGGTTTCCTGTCATGGCATCCACCATCTTGGGCCTGTCTGGTTTGATCCGGCTTCTTGTGGACGGCTGCCAGGACAGGCCTCTGACCTTCCCAATAGCTGGCCATGGCTTCCTCGCTGCTGGCTTCTGGGTCGTCTGTCGCAACCTAACTAACTGCTTAATCATAACACTCACAGGGTTTGCATAGTTTCTTAGCATTTCAACAACATATATCTCATTCTCTCTTTAAAAACACATATAGGGTATAAGAAGGAAAGTTCTCTTGTGCTTAGTTGTGAAACATTTCAGATCCTCTCATTTGTGTTGTATCTATTTTTCCATAGAAGGATTTAAACACACTACTTCATCTACTTTTAAATGACTTGTTAACGGTTTTGTTTCTTCGGGAACTGTTTCTTGAATAACAGGCGTCTTTAAAGAACAAAATCTCAACTGAGTAAATCTGAAGAGCTCACTGGCTTGAGTAAGTGATTCAAGAATTGGGCAATATCCCATCTAGCAAGTAAAGGGGAGCTCCAAGGCCTTGGTCAAAATGGAAGGTTTTTATAGGAAGAAGGGTGGGGCAAGGAAGTTATTAGCAAAAGAAAAGAAAGGATTGTTCCAGACAAGGTCACCTTCCCTTAGGGGTAAGAGCAAGCAGGGGGTCTTGCCTCCTCTTCCTTTGGGGGATGGAGAGGGCCCGTGTGAGCGATTCCCTCACTGGTGCTGACTAGAACATCCCTGACTGACTGGTTAAGACTACATTTCTGTGGGACGTATTAAGCCCCAGTTTGATGACTTGGCCCAGCATTAAGTGACTCCATCTTGGGTCTGTGTAACTTTTTAACACAGTTTGGTTAGTGTAATAACAACTATGTCACCCAGTTCCTCCTCAAAAATATGACAGCAAATTAAATCAAAATACATGCCCATTATTTAAAAATCAAATCTTGCTACAAGCCTTCTAATGAAAAAGCAGCATTTTCTTGCCCCACGTTCAATTCCTCACAGGCAGCCATTTTCAAGTTTGTTTTTTTTAAGGGCCTTTTTATTGTGCAATAATTTTTGATTGACCGAGGAGTTGTGAAGATACTACAGAAAGTCACCGTATATCCCTCACCCAGCTCCCCGTAAGGTTAAGATCTGACTTATCAAACCTAAAAAGTTGACATTGGTATAATGAACTGTAGACTTCATGTTTTTCCACTAATTTTTTTTTTTTTTTTACTGTTTCAGAAGCTGATCCAGGATCCTGCGCTGCATTTAGTCATCATGTCTAACCCACAGTCTGACAGTTTCCCAACCTTCTCTTGTGTCTCATGACCTTGGCGTTTTCATGAGTACTGGCCAGGTATTTGGCAGTTTGTCCCTCAATTTGGGTTTATCCGATGTTTTTCATGATCACCAGGTGAAGATGGGAGGCCCATCTCCATGAATTTGACCGGGGGTATGTGATAGCAATGGGACGAGTCACGAGTGATGTTCACCTTGATCACGGGGTTAAGGTCAGCTTTATTTTTTTTTACATGTCTCTCTTAGGAATGCGTTGCCATTGTCTTTTGTTTAGACACAATTTTTAATTTAACTTTTGATCTTGTGTTCTAAGCACAGTGTCTGACATATGTGAGTAAAAGTTGCCTTGGTGAGAAGGGAAAGGATATTCCAAGTTCAAGATCAACCTGTACCAAGGCACCTAAATTAGACAGACCAGGGTTTCTCAAGCTTTCATATGCACATGCATGACCTGGAGATCTTACAAACTTTGGATTTGGTGGGTCTGAGGTGCGGCCTGCAATCTGCATTTCTAATAAACCCCTAGGCTCTCACCTAAGCCTCCCAACAACTCTGTATAGGTTATACTGCAGGCAGACTTCCCAAGATCAAGGTCTAGTAAATAACAAAGAAGGCAGTTTGTTTGGCAAACTTTCCCCAATCGACCTGAAGAATCCTTCCATCCTCACCATCCTCACGCTTGTGAACTTCACATATTCAGCCTCTTCATCTTGACAATTCTATCCTCTTCCCAGAAGGGCAACAGGAATTTTTCATAACCAGTTCCTCCTACATCTGAAAGCATCTTACTTGTGTTCTTCAGGAAAAAGTAGCTCATGCAACAACACACTCCGCAAGTTTACCTTTCCTGTGTATTACTTTTACTGATTTGTTCTATTGACTTCATTTCCTGGGTTTTGGTTACACAGCACATGTACTGGATTAGAATTGGTGGTGGTGTTAGAGTCAGCAGCTGGTTGGGTTTTAACCTGGTGCCTGGAGGCCGGCAAAGGAGTAGGGTAAGCTATCAGGAAAGTCAGATACCTAGCCTGGCAGCATTCCAAAATTAAAGCCACAAGAAAGCCAGATCAAACCAGACAGGCCCAAAACAAAGAAGGCCTGAGCCTGACCAAATCAGGGAGAAAAGTCCACAAACCCTGCTCCCAAAGAAATCTCCTCCCCCAACTAATAAATACTCTACCCCCTGGTTAACAACTGTCAATAAAAGAGAGAGACCCAAACCCCGGGCCCAGCTCTCTCTTAGGCACTCCGGCTCTCATATCTCTAGAGTGCACTCTCTCTCTCTTTAATAAACTCTTCACTTTCGCCGCTCAACCATCGTCTGGGCCCTCCTTGAATTTTTCTCTTGCCACGAGACTAAGAGCCTCCAGTCACATCTGAGGGACTGGTTGAGTGGGGGCCTCCGGGTCCAGGGGTCTCCCCAGTCCACCCTGCAACAGTAGGAGTGGGTCGCACAAGATGGTGCGAAATGTGAGGCCTACCAAAGTTTGACACTACTGTCTGAGCATTAGAAGACTCCCGCCAAGTTAGCAAATGAAGGTATCTGAGTTAAGAGCTTTTCCTTGTTCAGTCGGAGGAGAATTTGACATCTGCCTGCCCTAGTGTGCTGGGCACATAGAAAGGGCTCAAATTTTTTTTTTCATAGTTAGGTATAGATCTCAACTGCTTCCGGTTTTCATAGATCAGTCTCCTGCCTACAATACAGAAAAAAATAGATTCAGTCCCACATTCACAGTGAGGCGTAATATTCATAAATAGATACGCAGGACAAAAAGGTGTCGATTAATCAATACTCCTTTCTCCATGAATTCAATTGTATTTGTTGGTGGGGAAAAAGTGAAGGGGAAAAAAAAAAAAACAAACGTTGTCAGAAGTGGGATTCGAACCCACGCCTCCAGGGGAGACTGCGACCTGAACGCAGCGCCTTAGACCGCTCGGCCATCCTGACACGGAAGCCTGCTTTTTCTTATTTCACTTTCAGATTACCCCACGGTGCTGTACCATGACGTCAAGTTATATCGATGCTGCGTTTATTGCTTTAAATAAAACTAGAACTCTCCCTAGGCTCCTTGGCAAAGTACGGAAAATAAAACTGTCCCTGACTCCTCCTTCCTACTTCTCCACCATCCTAAACTGTAAAGATCCATTTTTCCTGGCGCCCTTTCCGGCCGGTCACCCTTGGACCCTCAGCCAAATCGCTGGTACCGAATCCCACACCCGGCAGATCAGCGCTGAGGCGCGCCAAGCGGCGGGTCTGGGAGCACGGATCAGAGCAGGCGGCAGGGAAAATCCCCCAGCCACGCGAGGCTTCCGCCTTCCCGCCCGCCTCCTCGAACCCTCCACCCCAACCCTCCCACGTGACTGGCAGACCGATTAGGAGTAAGTTCGGGATCCATCCTCACCAAAGGAAAGCTCCGTGTACCTCGGAATCACAGAACGCTAAGGTCGGGGGGGGGGGGGGAATTCCACGGCCTCCACTTTCCTTATGGATGGAATTCTGAAAGCCAAAGGACGCCGGCGTTGGTGGTATAGTGGTGAGCATAGCTGCCTTCCAAGCAGTTGACCCGGGTTCGATTCCCGGCCAACGCACGTTCTGCTTTTTCCTGGAAGAGCGCGCGGAGTGCTTTTTTAAAAGCTTGAACCCAAACTAGGGACTGCAGGCGCTGCTCTCTCTCGCCGGGGCTCGACTGTCGCGGCAGAGCCCCTTTCCCCGCCCCGCTGCGTTTGGGCGGTGTTCGACTCTGAACGCTTTCCTCTCTGCAGCTCCTTCCCGCCTGCCTTTAAGCCCTTCCGTCTGCGGAGGAACCTACCCAGTCCGGGCGTCGAGTCTCCCCCGGCCCTGCGTGCAGGTGCGAGACGTTCTCCCCGGGGCCCTGCGCGTGACATTAGCGCATGCGTTGGAGGAAGTGCACTTGCTGGTCTACGTTGGTAAACAGATCAATTATTTGAAGGCAATAAATAGACCATTAAAAAAGATGCTCAATTTAGCTGTCGGAGAAAGTGTACGCTCGGAGCAACTTGGGTATATGAATCCACTTTTTCAACTGTAGACGTTATGAAATCGAAGTACCGATCAAGTTTTCGGATGAAAACTTAACGCCCGAGATGAAAAGTGCTGTCTGTGAGTGTACAATACATACTGGTTTGAAAACTAAGTACGAAAAAAAATCTCTATATATTTTTATCTTAGCTGCATGTCGAAACAATATTTTGGAAATCTTGGGTTACTTAAGATGTAGTCTTAAAATTATTACATGTTTCTTTTTAATGTGGCTGCAAGAAAATTTAAATTACACAGAGGGCTCTCATCACGTCAGTTTTGTAACGTGTCAGTCGAGACAATCAGCAATCTTTCGCAAAAGGAATTGTCCCGGCAACTTAGAAGTAACTTCCTAAACAATGACTTTTGACCCGTTGCCGCGGTTTTCCTCGTTAGTATAGTGGTGAGTATCCCCGCCTGTCACGCGGGAGACCGGGGTTCGATTCCCCGACGGGGAGAAGGAAGCGGCATATTTTTCTCCCTTCCTTAGTCTACATTCTCGCTTACCGCAGAAACAAAAGGTTTTCCTAAATAATTTTAGGTTCTCTCCATGAGCATGGTTGTCACCGGTGAATTTCTCGGATGATGGGCGGGAGTACTGGTAGGCACGGTTATTTTGACCCTGGTTCTTAACCCTGCAAGCGAGTTTCCCTCTGATGTACCGCTGAAGAGGCCTGCCATTGAGTGTAACTTCTCCCATCCCCATGATTTCTTGCTGCCCACTGGAAGAAAATTCCAGGATCCAGGCTATACCTCGAGCCCTGTATTCCAGATTTTCACTCTCCTTCTTGCCCTCTCCCATCCCAACGACTTACCTCCTTTCTTTCTCCTGGGTATACTGCTATCCACCTGTGCCCAGCCCACGTTCTCAAAAGTTCGCGCTCTTTCTGCTGCCTTACTACAACCAAGGTGAGCAAACAGAAATGAGCTCTAGTCTGACAATGGGAATACCTGTCCTTTCATCACTAAGCAGCTGTTTGCTTTTGCGCAAGCCATTTTTCTCTGGGCTTCGGTTTCTTCATTTGTAACCTGGAGGAACCAAGCTACAGTGTTTGAGACTCTTTGGGGCTAAAGTCCTTTGAAGTAGTGCCCTGCACTCACAGCTGGCTCATACTTTAAAAAGATACTATTTTTCCTGAATATAAGAGTAAGATGTAGTCCTTGTAGAAAATATGGGAGATAAACAAACCACAAAGAAAGAAGAGGCATCCATATTTCCATTACCCAGGAAATCTCTATTAATATTTTGCTGTGTGTTTATGTCTTTGGCATTTTTTAAATGCAAAGCTGGAATCACATTGTGCATATCGTTTTTTAACCTACTAGAGTGTTTACTTAAAAATGTGAATATTTGTAAATTCATTAAATGTTAGTCTAAAACATTATTTTAATGGCTTCGTTGTGCTATATTAAGTGGCCACATCATCATTTCTTTAATGAATCTCCTGTTTTTAAGCATTTTTGTTGCCACGGTGTTTTTCTGGCTTTTCTGGTGGGGCAGCTCTTGAAATCTCTGCTGGGTACTCTTTCACCCCCCAGCCATTACTTTCAGCGTGGCCTTGGTGAAATCTGTGGTCAGTCCATACTCAGTTCAAGGGTGACCCAAAGATATGAGAGCTTGATTTGCAGATTTGGTTTTCCTGGATGAGACTATCTCTTTTCTGAGTTTGACTTCTTCAATTTCCAGCCAGTCTGGAAGCCCAGTGCGTTGGATATAAGACTAGTTTTCTGCATTCATTTATGCCCCTGAGTTTCCTGGCGAGTGCCCTCAGGATGAGGATCTCACCCATTGTGATTCCTTCTTCTGGGGCTTGAATGCTCTTTTATTTTCAATCTGATTTGATTGCTATCCATTGTCTTACAGATTTTTTAAAAAAATATTTTGTCCGGAGTTTATAATTGTTATCTCTGGAGTGGTTAGCACGACGCAAGCTCCTCCACCATGATGGAAAATGAAATTGCTTTTTAATTTTATTCATAGTGTTTCTGAACTTCAGAAGTTTCTAATTTTTATGTAGTCAAATACTTTCCCTGGTAGTTTTTTTAAACTTTTTTTTTCATTTATAGAAAACTCCTTCCAACCCCAATATCAGATCAGTTTTTGCCCCCCTTTCCTTATAGTAATTTTGTTTCCTTTTGCTTTTTGATATTATCCCTTTAGTTCTTTTTGAAATTATGAGATATAACATGGGGTAAGTCTATAACTCTATTCCCATCCCTCCATTCAATTCATTGAATAGCCCATCCCTCAACCACTGATTTGAAATGACATCAGTGATGGCTACTAATCCATCATCTCTCTCAAACAAAACAAAACACAAAGTCTGGGACATACCTGACTCCAGTCTCAGTGGGATCCATGAGACAATGGTGAAACCAGAAGATATCAAGCTTCCTCTTGGATATTGTGAATGACTGGGAGTCAATGGCTTATTTTTTTTATGCTGCTGTCCCTTCTTTTCTTGCCCATGTTTTTGATATTCAACTCTGTGAGTGATGTCCCACTCTGATTTCCAAGACCATTTTGACTCCATCTTGGATTATGAGCTGTTTATCATGAACCCAGTAGATTGCAAACTTTCTCTTAGATATTGTGGATCAACGGGATGGTATAAACTTTCCTCTGATACACCATGGGGGTCTTTTCCACAGGAATTTGGGAGGAGTCCAACACATGGACCTGGAGCCCTTCCCTCTCCCCACCCCCAGGCTGTCTTTTAAGCACAAAAACATGCACAGACCCTTGCCACAGTTTATCAGAATATATACAACTGTAGCCCACGACAACATAGTTCTTCAGAGCTTTTCATCCCCTCGTTCTCTAACAGTCCTATATTAGAGGCAGAAGTGGGAACATTACCTGCTTATATTTTAATATATTTTATATATTTAATTTGGTGTTGGTTTTATTTTATTTTATTTTTGCTTTTCAGTTTACTCCCTGTAGTGAATATGTGGATTGGTTTGCTCAACACCCATTCCAGTATCATTCTGGCTTGCTTTCCTGTGCTGTTGAGGCTGGGGAGCTAAACAGGACATGTTCTAGATTCCTCTGCGGCTGGGTTTCTGTTATGATTTAGGTTTCACCAACTGGATGTACTTCAGTGAGATTTTGATTTGTAACTGAGTTACATGGGAGAGAAACAGAGATACAATTTTAGAGGTGTAAATAGTGGCCAATGCAGCTTTGTTCTAGAGCAGAGCCTGGAAACAGCAGAAGCTTTGTTATTTGCTTTGTAGCAGTTTTTGCTGGGTAGTGTGGTAGCCCTGTATACAGAATAGTTTAGGGAGTTATTCCTGGAAGTCAGCCTCCAGTCTGTTTCCTCAGTCTTCCTAATGCCTGGTGAATTATCTGTAGCCCTCAGTAAATCCTTTTGTATTTAAATAAGCTAGAGTAGATGCTGTTGTTTGCGATTAGGAACCTTACTGTGCTTATCCTTGAATGAGAAGCAATCTAAGTAATCTATCTGGATCTGGTGTCTCTTTCTCCCAATAAGGAGCAACCCTCATTCTGGATTTTATGTGTAATCTTTCTTTGGCTTTTGTAATAGTTTCAGTGTATGTGTATGTGTTATCAAATATATATATTATTTGGATTTTCACGCTTTTAAAATTTATGTAACTGGTATCAGATGGTACACAGTCTTTTGCAACTAGCTTCCCCCCCTTTTTACTAAGTATTATTTTTATAGGATTCATTTATGTTGAGACACATAGCCATGAATGGTATTCAGAAGATTTTAAACAGTTGCAGGATTATATATTTCAATTATTCCCTATTAGTCCTTAAGTAGATAGATAGATGATAGATGGATAGATAGATAGATATGTGTGTTTATGTTTCTCATTCAACTGATTTCCGGGTAATGTAAGTTGTAGTGCAAATACTATGTCAACCTTCCAAATCATCTCCAAAATATTTGATTTTTAATAATTGTTGGTTTTGTTTGCTACAGCTGTCAGCAGCTAAAAGCTGCCTCTATCTGAGCCCTGGTTTAACATGGGGAACTGCATCAACTTCCTGCAATTTCTTTCCAGTAGGTTGATAGTCATTAGGTGACTTGTCTGAATAAGTTGAAATTGTTTTCCTAAAATTAGGAAAGGGTGGGTATTAATGATACTGCATCCTTTGTCATCTGCTGTTGAACCAACAACAACTGTAATACATTTTTTTCTAGTCTTTAAAATATTGTCTGTGGGGCATCTGGGTGGCTAAGTCAGTTGGGTGTCTGACTCTTGATTTTGGCTCTGGTGGTGATCATGGGGCTCTGAGCTCAGCAGGGAGTCTGCTTGGGATTCTCTCTCTCTCACTCTCCTTCTGCCCTCCCCACACCCCTGCTCGCACTTTATTACTAAAACAATTATTAATGGTGGGAGGATGTTTGGAGTTTAGAAAAAAGACAACCTTGTCCCATGAATTGAAGTTAAAATACAATACAGTTGCGGAAAAGAGGCACCCGCCCCTCAGTCACCCTTGAGCCCCACATTTCCCCCGTGGTCCAGTCTGCCTCACAGCCTCCATCCTACCACAGGACGGCCACAACACTTGGCTGATGCTCTCAGTGTGACCCATTACTGCCTGTCTGCTCTCTGTTATTTCTGGACTCTTGGTACCAAGGTTGGGTGGAGGCTTCAGTTCCCACAAGTGGCCACAAGCAAGGGTGACTACAGAGTAGTACTGAGTGGTAGTGGGCAGCCACGGTCTTGGGGGGGCCAAATTGACACTGGACTCTTGTTACCTGGACCAGGGTTCAGGTGGCCCTGTCCTGGGAGACAAACAGGGACAGGGACCTATAACCAGGACTCGCAGTAGGTTGGCTTAAATTGGACCTGCATGTTGGGAGGCATTGAGTGGCCTCTGGGTAGTGCCCACATAGAGTTTCCTAGAGTTGGCCAGTAGTGGTATGGGCACTGGCTTTTTGGGGTGTCCAGGGAAAGCCAAAGCAGACCCTAGAAGATGACTCTTTCTGAGGGAAGTTAGTTGTTATAGCCCTGACCAATCAGCATGTAACTGCCTGTACATTTCCCTCCTTGTAACAGGATTAACTGCATTACAAAAGTTGCCTGTTTTTTTTTCCCTAACAGATAATATTTAACAGAAAATACTGTTTAACACATATGCTAAACATTGAAGGTTGGTATAGTGTTCCTTTTCCCTCGTGCACATGTAAAACCTTGAACAATCCACAATTTGGGTATGTTATATTTTTATTACTCTTCAATCTAAGTATTTTTCAATTTCCATTCAATTTCTCTTTGATCCATGAGGTATTTAAAAAGCATGGGTTTTAAATTTTCCACATATATGAGGGTTTTATTTTTATTATTTTTAAAGATTTTATTTATTTATTTGACAGAGAGAGAGATAGTGACAGCAGGAACATAAGCAGGGGGGAGTGGGAGAGGGAGAAGCAGGCTTCCTGCAGAGCAGGGAGCCCCATGCGGGACTCGATCCCAAAAGCCTTGGATCATGACCTGAGCCAAAGGCAGACACTTAACGACTGAGCCACCCAGGCAGGCCTATATGAGGATTTTAAAAGATATTTTTTTGTAATTGATTTCTGAGTTAAATTGCATTATGTTCAAAGAATGTGTTCTATATAGTGCCAATTCCATGATGTATCTTAAGACTTGTTTTATGGCCTCATCTAAAGTCAATTTTTGTAAATGTTCTATATGCATTTGAGAAGGATGTATAACCAAAAATTATTGGTTGCAGAGTTGTAAATATATATTAAACCAAGCTTACTGTGTTCATATGTTTAATTTTTTTTTCTCTGTTTGACCTATTGAATGCTGAAAGTAGTATGTTGAATTCTCTCACCATAGAATTTGAAGATTCACTGTAAATGAAATTGTCAGTTTTCCCTTGTAGGTCAAATATTCCTGCTTTTATATTTTAATGCTGTTTTATTAGATACATATATTATTAGAGTTATTATATGTTCATCATGAGTTTAGTCTTTTATTGCCATCTGGTGACCATCTCCATTCCTCGTGATGCATCATTTCTTACACTTT
The DNA here is from genome assembly GCF_003265705.2 of Callorhinus ursinus. Lineage (NCBI taxonomy): Eukaryota > Metazoa > Chordata > Mammalia > Carnivora > Otariidae > Callorhinus > Callorhinus ursinus. The sequence goes on from NW_027397116.1 coordinate 30,326, forward strand.
ATTTTGTCTGATATTATATAGCTATATGCCAACTTTCTTTTTGTTAGACTATTCCTGGCATATCTTTTTTCCATTCTTTTTCATTCAATCCTTCTGGTTTTTTTTCTAATGTTTTAATGTCATTTTTGTAAAACAGGATAAAATAGAAAATATATTTTAAAAATCCACTTTGGCAAATTTTCTCCATTTCTATAAATTGTGATTACTGATATATTTGGATTTATTTCACCATCCCATTTTGTGCTATCTTTTTCATGCTTCAGTTTTTCTTTCTTTCTTTCTTTCTTTCTTTCTTTCTTTCTTTCTTTCTTTCTTTCTTTCTTTCTTTCTTTTTTGGCCTTCTTTCGGATCGCTGTTATGTGTCCACGCAAAGGGAAGCATAGGAAACGTATCTGTGTTTAGAATAAACTGGAAAGTAATTTTTAACTCCTGCTGCCAATCCAATAAAAGAGGTGAAGGTGAGAGTAGCGGTTCCTAAACTTGCACTTCGCGGATGAGTAAAATTTCCCCTAAAATGTTGGTGGTCAATATAGAGTTGCCAAATTTTTATTTTGCCAAGTTAGGAAATTTAGAAAACAACCACAGCCACAACTATCACCTATCCTCACCATAATTTTATAAAGTAAAGAACATTTAAAGCCAAACTTCTAAAGTGAAAAAAAAAAGGTAGTCTCAATGCAGAGATCATTTGGCGAACTTATCTGAGATAGATACACACACACACACACACACACACACACACACACAACTGATGCCCATGCCCCTCTATCCACATTAGTGTGTACGCTCATTTCACCCAACATCGCTGGGAACTTTGACCTGCACCTAAACTGGAGCAGAGGGCGGGGGTGTAGAAGGAAGAGGAGGTTCTGGGTGGAGGCTGGGGAGGGGCCCCCTGAACCAGCCACACACTGTGGGTGCCTGGGTGCGGCAAAGAACGGTGGTAGAGCGGTTGGGTGTGCCTGTGGCTGCGAAATGGGCCAAGAACCAAGAGAGGAGCTTCCCTCCAGGCAGGAGAGAAGAGGAGGCCCAGCCCTGACCAGGATCCCTGGCCTGATGATGTTGGATGCGGGGTCTCTGCCCTCGGATATTTAGATCCGGATATTTCAGTGTGAAAGTCCTTAAGTCATTGGCATTTATAAACTGTGTTCTGCCCGGGTGCCTAATACGCTAGTGGAAACCTTTCAAAACAGCTGGGGCTGGAGATTAGTCTCGGCCTATTAGGCTCCCTTGAGCCAGGCAGGATCGGACACGTGATGCCGTATTTTAAATATTCACAATAACAAGCTGACACGAACACATAAATTGTCTAGATCGGCAAAAAAAAAAAAAAAAAAAAAAAGTTGACTGTACTTTCCGGAGCAAGACCAAGGGAACTCGCGAGCCCAGAGAGCCTTCGTTAGGGCTTCCCCAGAGACCTCGGCTGCTCCGGCTTCTCGGCCTCGTCTGGGCGGGCACTGAGGCCGGTCCCAGGTCTAAGCAGGTGCCAGCGCGGGGGAAAGCCCTGCTTCGCTCGGGCCGCCCGGTGCGCCGGAAGGGCACCAGCCCCGCCCGAGTTTTGGGGCACAGGAGGAAGCAGTACGAATGTTCTCTGCGGTGAACTGACTTGGCAGAGGCGCTAGCTTTCGCCTGTCTCTGTGGCGCAATCGGTTAGCGCGTTCGGCTGTTAACCGAAAGGTTGGTGGTTCGAGCCCACCCAGGGACGGGAGTTGAGCGTTTTGAACCCGGGGTGTGTCTCTCGGGGCGCGGAAGCCGCGGAGTTCTGGGCGCCGCTCTCCGGTTGTCACTCTCCCCGCCCCCCTGGGTGTTCCCAGGCCGTCGGTCTGCAAGATACGCCCTGCGGTTTGGTAGGAAGCCTTTTAAGCGGCTTCACTAGAACCTGGTTGTGCCTCTCAGGGCGCGGAAGCCGCGGAGTCCTGGGCGCTGCTCTCGGGTTCTCACTCTCCCGCCCCCCTGGGTGTTTCCAGGCCGTCGGTCTGCAAGATCCACCCTGCGGTTGGTAGCAAGCCCTTTAGCGGCTTGACTTAGGTCCTACGAAAACTGCCCCTTGAAACTGATGTTTTAAAAATGTTTGCCGACCAAAGGAAGCAAGTACTGCTAAGCCAAAGATGAATTCGTTAGCACATCTGTGCCTGCCTTGCCTTTGTGCTTGGATTTCCTTACTCATGAAACAGGCGTGTCCGGAACCTGGACCCCTAGTCATGCTGAGTCCTACTGCTTACCCGTGTCTGGAGAGAATGCCTTCTAGCTTTTCAGTAGACACCTTCCTCTCCAGCCTCGCGGCCTTTCACATCCTTACCACTTCCCCCTTGGGTTAACTACCCGGCTTTCCGGGGGCGGGGTTCCTGTCTTCAACCCCCCCCTCCCTTCTTTCCTCCTCATAGCTGCTAGAGAGGCTTCCTAAAATGCAAACTTGTTCTGCTTAAAATCCCTCAAAGGATTGCTTGGCTGGCTGGGGCGCTCCTTAGCTTGGAAGGCAGTGCCTTTCATGATCCTGAACTCGCTCCTCTCCCTCCCTGGCTCTTTACACTAGAAAACAGCTAAACTACTTTCTTGAGCCCTACTCTGGCTTTTGAATCTTTGCCTGGCAAACTTCTCTTCATCGTCTGTCCCCCTTGCCTGGCAAACTCCTACTCATCCTTCACCACCACAAAACTAAGCCTCTGCAGGCTGTTCTTCATTCCCTCCTCTGGGCTTTTCTCCCTAGAATGAAAGCTCGTCCAGGAATGTCCCCATGTTGTTCATCTTTTTATCTTCAGCACCTAAGCCCAAGCTCGGGGCATCATAAGTACTAAATAGATGTGAGTTGAAGATTTTATTTATTTGTTCGAGAGGAAGATATATATAGAGAGAGCATGAGAGCAGGGTGAGGGGCAGAGGGAGAAGCAGACTCCCCGCTGAGCAGGGAGCCTTTCCCGGAGCTTGATCCTGGACTCCTGGATCATGACCTGAACCCAAGGCAGACATCCAACCAAGCCACCTAGGCCCCCTAGATGTGAGTTGAATGGGGTTTCCCCATGCACTTGCCTCATATCTGGATCTCATGTAATATTCAAACGTCAAACTTGAATCATGTTGGCATGTAGCTCATAAGTGACACCTAACTAACCTATACCTCTGTCCAGGCCCCTATGTCCTTCCTGGGGATGCCTTCTCCTGTCCACCACCTGCTCGGAACTAACTCTAACAGCCACCCACCCTCCCATCTCACACCACCTATAAAAGTCCCCTTCACCCAGTTGCCTTAGCAAGATTGGTTGAGTCTGCAACTGGTTAATTCGTGTGAGCTGTGTGGATATGATTTCGTTAACCCAAACTCATCCTTGGTAGAATTCTGGACAGCAGGAGGAAAAATGGATTTTACCATTCAGGTCTTATTATCATGGTTTTTCCATCTTTGGAGAGCAGCATGCAAAATCTTGTTCAATGCTTTATTGGAATCAAGAAATGCTCTGCTTAAAGCTTCTAATACAGAAAGAGACAGCTAAGCTTTCTTCCACAAGCCACGCCCGTGATTTCAAAGTCTCAGAGTTTAACTCAGCAGAGTACATTTAGTATCGCTTATCCAGCATTTGGTGGCCGAATGATGTGAAGCTGGAGGGGGAGCTGTATTAAATACTGAAGCAGAAAGCCGGTCATAGTCCCCGCATCTCCTCTCTCTAATTCCTACTATCCTGGCCCACAATTGTCCTCGTGTCCTGCCCATTGCCTCCTGAACAGCTGTTGTAGACTCCTTCTTGTCATGCTTTCTCAGTTCAGACCCAGAGTGATCTCTGTTCACTGAGCTTAATCTGGGACAGCAATGTGGCTCTCCTTCCTATGGACACAGAGTTTGATCTGCTCTTTCTTTTCCAAGACCGTCCCATCCCCAACCCCTTTCCGAGAGCATTTTCTACTCATGACAGACATCAAGAGCGTTCATCATTAAATATTCACACACCATCCCAGTTCTGACAGGGGCTCCCCTGAAAAATCAATTCTACATCACCCTGTGATTTTTCTGTACCTACACCACCGCTCACGTTCTAGGAAGACAGCCCAGGCAGGGGTCTCCCCTGGTCCGTCCTGGACTGCCTTGCTCTTTCTCAAGCCACCCCCTTCGCTGGTTCTGCTATCTCCCCTAGACCCTCAAGAGCCCCCACAATTTATATGGAAGGGGTTTTAGGGTGGCAGCAACAGATGTAGACCATGACCCAGCTGGCCCTTGTCCATAACTCTCTTATCCACTTATCCTGTTATTTAAGAACAAGTTCATACATTGGGTCACCATCCAGAGTCTGCATTGTGGCTTTGCTGTGACAGACAGTTGGGCAGAGAAAGTATCTGCGTAGTTCTGAGAATTCAAGTCTGAGTACTGTGTCTACTCACTGGGGCTTCATGGCTGGCTCCTAGAGATCGCAGACTCTTCCTTTCCAGCAGAGACCAAGACAAAATGGAGTTGAGTGGAAGATCCTCAGCCTAGACCCTGATGCGCAGTTTTCCTGCTGCTCCCAGAGCTGCCTGGTGGGGATGATGGGGTTGTGAATCCAGAAAGAGGCTCAAAGGTGCTGCTTTTACTACCCCCATTTGTCCTAAGGGCCCTGTTTCCAGGAGACTTTGCTGTTTTTCCAGCCCTTCGTTGAGCTATGAAGGTCTCTCTGCACAGCAAAATACAGCCCCGTGTCCACTGCAAATAGGAGTACCATCACCAGGGAGAAAGGGATTTGGGGCCAGTGTAGGAGTGGTGAGGTGGATGGAACTGCTGAACCTAATGGGAGAAGCAGAGGGATGAGAAAAATGACACTTGTTAAGGCAGAAATTTGGTGTCCAATTCTTTCCTTTTATCTAGTGGTTAAATAAATATAAAGGTCTAGGGCCCCTGGGTGGCTCAGTTGGTTAAGGTCTGCCTTCAGCTCAAGTCATGATCCCAGGGTCCTGGGATTGAGCCCCAGATCGGGCTCCCTGCTCGGTGGGGAGCCTGCTTCTCCCTCTCTCTCTGCCTACACCTCCCCCTACTTGTGCTCTCTCTCTCTGTCAAATAAATGAATAAAATCTTAAAAAAAAAAATAAAGGTCTTTGAATCTTTGGTGTGATCTTAGAGACACATTAACGCGCCCCCTCCATTCTCCCCTCGGTTACAGTTACTTCACCTGTAAGGCAGACTCAATAATACCTATAACCTCATAACGTCGTGGCGAGGGGGTCACTGTGATGGTCAAACTGGGTGCATGGAAAGAAGCACTTAGTGGGGTGTCCAGCACACTGAAAGGTGCCCGATAAACGTCAACTCATCTTTGTTACAGAAGGGGAACTTGAGATTCAAAGAGACTAATGGTTTATGCATTGTCACATGATTAATGAGCAGCAGAGCCAGGACCCAGTTTCCATGCCCTCTCTGTGAGCCAGTGAGGGGCGCCCACCAGATTGGTTCTTGGCTAAGACTTGAGGCTTGGAGAGGAAAGGAGGGCAGTGAAGATGGGCTACCACTGTAGGGACACATAACATTGTGGGCATGGTGTGACTGGGGCAAGGAGGGACAGGTGTACTTATGGGACAGGAAATGTGGCTTCTGTTCATGCAGAATCAATGATACCCCTCAGAACCCCTTGTAAAGAAGCCTGTGGAATATTCCAGAATCTCCTTTCCACTCATCTTCACAGTCTGAGTGCAGATTCCATCCATGCCCAGGAGGTTCTGGACCCTCGGGGGCTGTGCAGCTCTTACCTTGAATGATGATGTCCACAGGCTCTGAAGACTCGTTTTTCTTCCCAATTAGCCCCCTGCAGAAGTAGGAGCCACTGTGTTTGCTTGTCGCTGCTGGAATGTGGAAGTCAGAATTACCATAAGAGAACTTCTTGCTTTTTCCATTCTGGAAATATTGAACGTTCCATACGGACTTGTTCTTCCAGCTGTGGCACCTCAGCGTAATGGGCTCCCCCTCCTGGAACACCTGCCGAGGGACCCAGAGCAACAGCCAGCCTGAAAGACATGAAGGCCACCGGCCCAGAGGCCTCAGCAATCAGAGCCAAGACCTTGGGAAGGGGATACTCACCACCCAGATCCTGGGGCACCATGGAGAGCCAGCCTGGGAGCCATCCCTGCAGAGCTTGCTTCAGGAAAAAGCCCACTGGGCCCTGCAGGAGAACTCATGTCACACTAAGACTTTTTGTCTAAAGGGGAAGAGGGACACACAAATCAAACTGTAAGGGTAGAGCAGAGGGACTAAGGGAAGAGGTAGGGGGGAAGCCATCTGCTGGGTCCTTAGGGCTGCCCTGGGATTTGCTATGGCAGGTAAGGCTACAAGCAGCCACCGTAAGTTCTAGGTCAAAGAGTAAAAATTGCATTTGAAAATGATGATTTGTGGGGTGCCTGGGTGTCTCAGTTGGTTGAGCGTCTGACTCTTGGATCCAGCTCAGGTCATGACCTCAGGGTCGTGGATCGAGCCCCACATCGGGCTCCATGCCCAGCACAGAGTCTGCTGGAGATTCTCTCTCTCCCTCTACCCCTCCACCCACGCATGCACGAGCTCTCTTTCTTTCTCTCAATAAATAAATAATTTAAATCTTAAAAATAAAAGAGGATTTGCTCCATTAAAGGAAAGGTTGAGGGGCGCCTGGGTGGCTCAGTTGGTTAAGCGTCTGCCTTCGGCTCAAGTCATGATCCCGGGGTCCTAGGATCGAGCCCCGCATCGGACTCCCTGCTCCGCAGGAAGCCTGCTTCTCCCTCTCCCATTCCCCCTGCTTGTGTTCCCTCTCTCGCTGTGTCTCTATCTGTCAAATAAATAAATAAAATCTAAAAAAAAAAAGATTACGGTTATAAGAATACATATAGATAGTCTGGTGGCCTTTGGGCCAGTCTGTCCTGCCATGGACTTCATGAATGTCCATATGTACATCCATTCAGCAAAGATTTGGTGGAGCACTCACTAATGTACCAGGTGTTGTGCAGTCTGGGGTTACCTGCTGACGAAGACACATGATCCCTAACCTCAAAGAATCTGTAGACCCAACATAGAAAAACACATACGCAGAAATAATTCCAACACAGTGTGCTACAACAGATGAAGAACAAAGGTCTCAAGGGCCAAAGAGAATGGCACAAAGAGGACTTCTCAGAGGAGGAGAAAGTGAAACGAGTCTTGAAAGATGATCGAGAGTTTTTCCTGGTGAAGTTAATGCTCATGGTCACAGCTTAGTGCAATCCTCATTGACGGGACATCCAAGCCCAGGTTCTAGATCGAACTCCAAGGCAAACTAATAGCTCTCAGGCTTGATTTTTCTAATAACCCATTTTATTTGGTCTAAGGTAGCCATGCCTCACCTAGCTCGAGAACAGACATTCCTCCCCATAACTCTGTAGCATGAAGACCGTGTCAGCTACGTGGTGGTCAGAGGCTAGGGAGCCACAAAAGTCAGCTTCAGAGGCCTAGTTCCGTGAAACTCTTTGCAAGTCAGGCCCCCCTTCCCCTCCAGGCTCCTTCCACCCATACACATGGTGCCCCCAAGGCAGCCATTGAGGTAGCGTCAGGCTTGAGAGGGGAACACTGCAGGTACTGGGCCAGGTGCTGTGATTCCAGGGAGATTAGGACATAGCCCTGCCTCGGACATCCTTCCCTCACCTGTTTCTGATGCCTGCATTCTGCAAACAATGCTAAAGACTTCCGTTCCATGACCAGTGTGCAGGCTGAACATGCCTCTATCCCCACCAGGAGAGTTATGCTGAAGTTTAAGTTTGAGTGTGGTATTGATGCAGACGGGGCGGCAGATAGGACCCTGGGCCGTTTGGAAGGGTTCGGAGGGTCACTTAGGGCATTGTGCCTCTGAGAGTCAGATGGAGATGGAGGTCATAAAAAGAGAACCATTAACTTATTCAATAAATATTGGTGAGCACTAACGGCACGGCCTGACCTTCAGGTGACACCATTCTCTTGGGTACGTTCTATATTAACGGTGGTTGCTGGGACTCTGCCCTGCAGGGTGCCGGGTCCATTAGGCACCAGCTTTTGACATTTTGCCCAAGTCCTGCTTGGAGATGGGACTACGACTCTGATATAATTCAGGGTGGCCACAGATCATCTCGTCTCAGTTTTAACCCCCAAGTCTCGGGTCTTCTCAAGTCTTCCACGTCCACCCTCTATTGGCGAGTCCCCTCTTCCCCTTCGCCCACTCACCCATGTGGACTTCGAGCTGCACGGGGTCACTGAGTTCGGAGAGGCCCTTCCGGCACCTGTACTCGCCACTGTTTTCAACGCTGGCGGCTTTGATGAAGTAGCTGGTTTGATTTGAGATGAGGGTCCCATTGTGCAGCCACTGGGTGGAATTGTCCCCAAGGGGATAGGTCCCCTGGCACTTGAGAGTCACACTGTCCAACGTGAGGATCCTATTGTATGGAGGCTCCAGAACCACCACAGCCTTTGTGAGGTCTGCTAAGGAGCCAAGAGAAGGTGGATTAGGGCAGGGAGGGGAGCGGACCCTACACTAGCATTCCCGGGGAGGCTCAGAGCCAGAGTGAGCCCACTGCAAACCCACGCTTGGCGACTCCGCCTTGGTTGGTGACTCAGACTCAGAATATCTTGGCTTCAAGGCACTTAGCCCTGTTTCTGACCTCTCATTACCCTGAGGAAAATTAGCCAGAGAAGCCTAGGGCCAAGCCTGACTGTACTGGGGAAGTGCCCCCTGACAACCCCACACCAACTGTTTCCCACGTGGTGCACGTTTCCCAGGGTCCCATGGCTGTTACACACTGCGTGCCTAGCTGGATCCATCCGAGACCAGAAAGCAAACTCACCAGCTTGTGTGCCAGCAGAAACTGCAAGACAAAAGGGCGAAACAAATGCTGAGCAGAAGTGGAGATCAGGGGGCTGGAGTGTGGAAGGGGTGTAAATTCCCCCACCAGCCCCTGCCTTGGGAGTCCCGCCGTGTCGCCAAGAATCAAGGTATGTATGGTGGCTATCTTTCCCGCTGCTTGCCTTCTAGTCACCAGTGTCGACGCCTCTTGTCTTGCCTTCCACCCACATCCCTGCTTTCAACACCACTCCTTTCCTCCTTAGTCCCTCTTCAAATTTCCAAAACAAGGGTACAGACTGAATTTCCCTGAATCAAGCCAGAGACACCACATCAACCCAAGGCCTCCCACGAGGGTGGAAATCAGGTCTTAGAGGGGAACCCAGGGATGTCAGAGCAGAAGAGACAGAACTTAGGGACCATCTATCTGGTCCATAGCCTTCAATTTACAGATAGGGAAACTGAGCCCCAGCAGGGTGAAGGAACAGAGACCTCCCAGTCCCCCTTGGCTTCCTGGTTATGCCCAAATCAGAGCCTGCATTCTCATCTCTAGCCCCCCAGGGGTTTGTCCTGGGAGCTCGATTGAGCTGAGCGCCCTGCGTGTGGTAAGGGGTCCTATTCCTTGGTAGGGGTCCTCTCCCTGGCCTGAAAAGTGGGCTCTGCTGAACCCAGGGCATCTGGAGCTTCTCTCTCAGCCCAAGTGACTCTGACTTACCTAGGAGCAGCAGAGCCATTGAGGGCAGCAACTGCCTCATGCTGCCACATCAGAGTGAACAAGTCACCGCGGATACACTGAGCCCTTAAGGGACACAGCTGACTTGAAGAGAGGAAGTAAATAGTCTTTCCCCCACCCCCCCAGCTCATTATTCTCTAGGTTCCTTTTCCCAGAACATCATCTGATTTCTGAACCAGAATTCTGACAAGTGAGCCCCATGATAGGGCAGGAAGGGGAAGAAAAAAGTCTGGAAGAGAAGCTGAGGGGGCATGTCCCCCTTGGGGGTCCACATAGGTCTACAGGTGAGCATCTGGTGACGCAGAGGCTGTCAGAATGCATCTGGTAAATCTCAAGATATTTCCCCCCCACCTGGTGGGTTTGGATCCACTCAGTGCCAAAGACAAGATAGCAGGACCCTGGGGATGAGACTAGAGAGGGAGAGCTGGTTCTACTTCAGAACTTGTCACTGCCCAGACCTGGCGTAATCCAGCCTGGACCTGCCTGCTACATTGAAATCTTCAAACCCCTAGAAAGCATCCCTCCCTCCAGGGTTATCTCCAACAGCATATTTTTCAAAATTCAAAATGCATGTGCCTTGGGATCCGCAATGCACTTCTTAGCGTGAATTTGACCCTGAGATTCACACCCCCTGTTAAAGGAAACCCGAGCAGTGGGGGAGGAATGGAGTCCTGGCGGTGGGGGTGGGGGATGTCACTGATTGGTTGCAGGGAAGGCAGAGAAGGAGGAATGGAGGGGAGCAGAGGGCAGGAGCTCTTTCCGATCAACCCACCATTACCAGGGCTCTGAGCTAAGTCACCGCAGCTCAGGGGAGCTCAGCCCCTCCGGGACCCACCGGACCCACCGGGCCTCGGCTGGCCCGGGCTCCTTATTGAAAAAGGTGGAGGTGCAGCGGCGGGGAAGCCATCAGATTTCGAACCTATTCTGCGCTCCCTAGATGCACCCCCCTCCCCAACACATGCACCTTCCTCCCCTCCCCCTCCTCCCCTCCCACCTTGTTTAAATCCAGGTCTCAGACAAAGAATCAAATGGCTCTGCTTGGCAGTGCCACTGCCCCAGTGGGTTCCTGGACATCTGGGACAGGTCTCACTCGAAAAAGCCTTGGAAAAGGCCGGGAGGTGAGCAGCCGACAGGTGTGAGGTTTGGCAGCGGTAGAGGGGCGGCGGGGCCGGCACGGGTGCCTGCTGGCCGCTGCTTGGGGACCAATGCCCCTGTCCACTCCAACGTCATATAAAAGCCACCTCTCGGGATTTTGTTTCGTTCCTAGTAGAGTTCATTGGTGCCCCCCTCCCACCACCCGCCGCCTTCATGCACTCTTGCAGCAGCCCCTCCCCCACAGGCCCTGGGGCTGGATGTCTGGTTAGGGTCCCCCCGGGACACGAACCCCGCAGCCATTCTAGCGCTCCCTCTCACGCGCCGCGCTTACACCTTGCAAAATCCAGACCAGCGTCTGAAAACGTAAAGCCCCACACTATGCACTTGAGATGCTTCTCTGGGAAACCTAGGCCCGGAGAGTGCCCCACCCTTCCCGGGGGCGGGCGGCTGTGGAAAGCTTCCGAGGTGAAGGGGGACCCGCCCGGGCCCGCGCTCTCTGTTCTTCACAGTTCTGCGTGGCTTTCTCGCACGTGGCTCGCGGTTCGCGGCAGCCACTGTAGTCTGCCTTCTTTGCGGTTTTATTATCTCCTCGGACTCATCTTCGGTCTGCAGTCTTCACGTGGAGGGAGGAATTGTTGGCTGCGGAGGATGGGCGATAGGAAGCAGGGAGCCCAGGAGGACTGCTAGAGTGGGGAGCACTCTGCAGGTTTTCATCAAGTGCTTACTGAGCCAGCCTCAGCTTGAGCCTGGGGCTGCAAGGGCTAATTTAATTTATGGGGTAGCTAGAACGCACAGTTTTCAAAGGACAGATGGTCTTGGGATAGCTTATGCTGGAGTGTTTGTCTGTCTCCAAGCTTGCCTTTTGTTTTCTCCCCTCACTGTTGTTTTTTCCTCTCTCCCTTCTTCTCTCCCCTTACTTTCCCTTCACAATTGACATGCCAGCCACAGCACAAGGTTCTGAGATGACCAGGCCAGTTAGTTTTCATCCCCCGATACTCACACTTGTGTAGGGGAGACCACCAGATAAGGGCCTGAAGTGCCAGAGGGACCGTGAGAGTATTTGCAAAATCCTGTTTGTGCACAAAGAAGGCACCTGTGGGAGGAGTCACGTGGAAGAAAGAACACTTTAATTGGATAACAAAAGATAATTTTATGTTCAGCAGGAAGGTTTTGAGGAAAGGCATTTCAGGCAAACAGGGAAGCATGAGCAAAGATGGAGTGAAAGAGGCTGGTGGCATGTTTGCAGAGTTGGGTATAGCTCCACAAGATTTGTGAGAACGACAGAGGAGAAGCACAAGCTGAAAGGTTAAGGGTGGGGCGCCTGGGTGGCTCAGTGGGTGGTTAAGCATCTGCCTTTGACTCAGGTCATGATCCCTGGGTCCTGGAATTGAGCCCCCCCGCACTGGGCTCCTTGCTCAGCGGGGAGGCTGCTTCTCCCTCTGTCTGCCCCTCCCCCTGCTTGTGCTCTTGAGCTCTCTCTCTGTCAAATAGATAAATAAATAAAATCTTAAAAAAAAAAAACTGTGCAAGATGGGAGGTGAAGGCCTTCCCTGGTGATGCGAATGAAGTTGTGACCTCTCCACCCCCTTACTCCTCTAGGAGCTTGTGCTTTTCCTTTGTAGTACTCATCAGATTTCGGTCGGGTCTGTGAGGGCAGGGAATCTGTTCCTCTTGTTTATATTGTATCCCCAGCATTTAGCACAGTGCCTAAAACATACTTGGCACTCAATATCTATGGAGTGATCACGAAGGACTTTGTATGTCATGGTGAACACTCTATACCTTCTTAGATTGCTTTCAGAATAATTTTTATAAAATATAAAACTGATTATCAACATTTTAAGCTGGGGAATGACATGATCAGTTTTACGTTTTATAAAAATTACTCTGATAGAAGTCCAATAAATACACTGGAAAGGAGAGAGATCAGAGGTGGAGAGAAGAGTTGGGAAGTTATTTTGACAGTCTAGCCAAGAGGAGATTCCCTGTTAAAGAAGTGGAAATGCAATGGAAGCCTCTAAGAGAGATGTGAAGAAGGTAGAACGGACAGGCTTTGGATGAGTGATTGGCTATGAGGGTAACAGAGAAGGAGGGGTCTGCCCGATGCACAGCTTTTTGATCTGGATGATGAGGAGGATGGTGGTACATTTCATGGACCTAAGAAATAAAGGAAGAGGAGCAGGCTTTGGGTGGGGGGAGATAATGATCCCAGCTCTTGATCTTATTGAGTTGGAGGTAGTTTTGATTTCAGGTGAAGATTCCAAGTAGGCAGTTGGGCATATGGCCTGGGAACTCAGAAGCAGGTCTGGACAAAAGACAAGACTTAGGAGGCATCAACATGGTGTTTTAAACTTTTGGTAAAGGCTTTAGTCCTTTTCCTAAGAAAAAATGCAAATAAATATACACATAAATTTCCCTATAATTTAAGGAGTTCCATGTGAAGCCCATCCAGAGATCCTAGGTTCAGATATAATATGGGTAAGATCTCTCTGAGTATCGAGTGAGAAAAAAGGGGACCTCCAGTGAGGGAAGGAAGTAGAGTAGATGGGAGGGTGGGGTGGGAGAAGGGCAGCAATGACAGAAACTTGGCACACAGCAACTTTTGCAGAGTGTGAAAAGGAAGAACAGCTGACAAAGGAGATTGGGGAGGAGGGGTTAGAGAGGAGAGGAGAATAGGGAAGCCCAGGTAGCAGAGACCTTTAAGGAGGCAGAAGTCAACAGTATTAAGAGCTGTAGAAAGTTCAAGAAGCCCTTTCAATGTGGCCTTCTGGGACCTATTCATGACCTTTGCCTGAACAATTTCAAGGGCTGTGGTTGGGGGACAAAAACTGATAACTTTTGGTTGAAGATTGAGTAGAGGTGAAAAAGCGTTTTCATGAATTACTACTCCTTCTGAAAATCTCTGTTATGAAGGCATCGTGGACCTTTGTCGGGGCTGTCCAGGGGCTTTGTCAGGGCTGTCGGGGATGAAGGCATCGTGGACCTTTGGCGGGGCTGTCCAGGGGCTTTGTCGGGGCTGTCGGGGATGAAGGCATCGTGGACCTTTGTCGGGGCTGTCCAGGGGCTTTGTCGGGGCTGTCGGGGTGTCGTCTTCGTACCAGCACCTCATTCTCCCTCGAGGAAGCCCCCACTGTGAGTAGTCTTAACAGAAAGTGGTGACTGGTTTCCGCTACGTAAGCCAAGTGGGCCAGATCCCCCTTTCCCCTGCCTTGGGCCAGTGTTCTGTGCTGAGCTGTGTCTCTCACAAATTTCTCTGTTGCAGTTCTAACCCTGAGTACCTCAGAATGTGACTGTATTTGGAGACAGAATCTTGGAAAGGTCATTAAGTTAAAATGAAGTCAATAGGATGCATCCTAATCCAATATGACTGGTGTCCCTGCACGAAGGTTGACACAGGCACAGAGGGAAGACCGTGGGAACACAGAAAGAGAAGATGGCCGTCTACAGGCCAAGGAGAGAGGACTCAGAAAAAAAACCAACCCTTGATCTCAGACTGTTAGCCTCCAGAACTGTGAGAAAATAAATTTCTGTTCTTCAAACCAGCCGGTCTGTGGTACTTTGTTGCATAGCAGCCTGAGCTGATTCAGACAGGAAGCCAAGGAACACATGTGGCCTAGGCTTGGCCAACTTGTCTCTTCTGGAATGTTGAATCCCGAACAAGTGACACTTATTCACCTATAAGGGAGATTCATTCATAAGGGAAGGAGATGGTTGGCGACTAATCATCACAACAACAGGAGAGGATGACCTGCCTCCAGTTTCCATCCAGTAAATTCCTTTCCTTTCCTTAATATGCCTAGATTCTGAGACAGGTGCCTACAGTCAAGAGCCCTGAGTGATACAGTAAGAAAGGAAAATCAGAAGATGGTAACTAGAGGGGATCAAGGAAAGAAAAGGAGATTTTGTTTTGTCCTAAGGGAGAGACTTGAACTTATCCACAGGTCATTTAACTTTCTTTTTTTTTTTTTAATTTTATTTATTCATTTGAGACACAGAGATACAGACAGAAAGAGAAAGCATGAACAGGGGGAGAAGCAGACAGAGAGGGAGAAGCAGGCTCCCCGCTGAGCCAGGAGCCTGATGGGAGGCTTGATCCCAGGACCCTAGGATCATGACCTGAGCTAAAGGCAGATGCTTAACCATCTGAGCCACCCAGGCGCCCCATCATTTAACTTTCTTAACGGCCATTATGGGGACTAACTTCACTCTCCAAGGCAGCCCGCTAGTCAGAATGTTGGCGTAGGCAGTTAGGTGGGTTCTAACAGGAAACCTGGCCGTCTGCAATGAGGAAGTCCGGGCCAGCTACGGGGAGAGTCAGAGGCCTTCCTGGTAGCCCTCCGCCAGAGCCGGATCAAACCAGACAGGCCCAGACTGCAGCGGATGCCATGACAGAAACCCCTGACCAGTAAGGAAGAAAAAGTGCAAAACTCTGCTTCCTGCCCCAAAGTAATGAATATTCCATCCCCTAGTTAGCAACTCTCAAAAACAAAAAAAACAAAAAAAAAAACAAAAACAAAAAAACACTAGAAACTCAACCCCGGAGGTGAGCAGCGGTTTTGAGCTCACAGGCCCTCACATCTCGAAAGGGTACTTTTCACCTTAATCCACTTTCCCCCTTGTGTTGCTTTTCAGTGTGCTGTGTCTATCCTTGAATTCTTTCTCTTGAGGAGACCAAGAAATCTTGGTGACATCTTTGAGACAGACTGGGTCGAAGCCCCAGGGCCTGGGGTCTCCCCAGTTCACCTGGCAACAAGAACAGATATAAACCCCCCGTGAATCAAGGGTAGGAGATACAGATCCATCTCTCTCTCTCTCTCTCTCTCTCTCTTTTTTTTTTCCAGATCTGTCTCTTGATGGAGAGAGTGTCAAAAATTTGTTGTCATGTGTCAATATCACCACAACTAGCGACTTCAGTAACTTTTGGAGGATTTCCTGATCCTTTGAGGGTACAGCGATTAAAGCGAAATCTTTAAAATAGACAGTCTCTGTGGACATGTATGGGAGACTGTAAAATAGAGGGAAGGAACGAATTTTCATCTTATCCGAGAACACTCACAGGAAGGAGGGAGATGGTTGGTATTAACTGGAAAGAAGAAAGCCATTACCCAACCCTCCCTCCCTCCCTCTCCCCCAAGAGTTTGGGCACAGTTACAGCCACGAGAAAACAGTGGACCTCATGGCACTTTCTTACCTCAGCCCTGTAATGCAATTGCTGAGATATCCAGGAAATAAGGACTTCTTGAACTCTGATCCATAGTAACCGCTGAGTTCTCTGCAACTCAAAACTTGCCATGGCTCAGTTGACTTAACAAGTATAATACGACGTACAATGAGGGGGTAACACTACCCAATATCCATCCTTCCTCCTTCCTAATACAGTGCTGATTTGATTCAGGAGCTCACGTCATTCCATATACAGACGTGAATCCTGATTGGCCTAAGCCATGAGGGTATAGCATTCTCCTGGCTCTTATTGGCTAAGCGAGGGACGAGGGGCCATTGTTCAAAAGATCCAATGGGGCAGAAAGAAATGGCTTTTATATGTCATATTTGGGGGAGAGGGTGTCTCTCTTCCATTGGATATGAAAAAGGACTCATTATGTCTCAGGGTTTGTTGGCAGCTATTGGTAAGACTTTGAGGGCAGCCAGCATGAGGCCAAAGCCAAACTGTGAAGGAGGGCAGAGAGGAAGGGAGGGGTAGAATGTCGCCTTGGTGACATCACCGAACTTCTGAGGCAACCAGTCCAGATTTTCATAATTGGAGATACATTTCCTTATTGTTTAAGCCTGTTTAAATCAGGCTTGCTACTTGGAGACAAATACATCCTAATGGATACCTAGGTATTTACGGAGTACCAACTAAAAGGATACGAAACTCTCTTTCTGGAAAGAGCTACTAGTGAATAGGGGAGAAAACTTGGTGTTTAATGAAGAGAGAGAATACTGACGGGGAGGCCAGGAGTTCTAGACCTAGCTTATGGGACCCGGAACAAGTCACCGGATCCCACCAGAACTCAGTCTCTACGTCCACGGGAGGAGAAGGTGGACTCTATGTTTGTTAAGATCCCATTTGATTAGACAGTTCTGCCTTAATGAATGTCAACTAGAGGAAAGACGACTCCTCACTTTTTGGTAAGCATCACAAAGAAATGAACAATGAAGCCCCAGAGAGAGGGAAAAAAATGTAATTGCCTTTTAAAGGAAATATTCCACTTGTTCAATTTAATAGCAAAATATAGTAATCTCTGAACTAGAAATACAATCGATATCAGAGTCATTTATACAAAAGATTCACTGTTCCACGTCCAGTAAAGTGAGGAAAAGAAACAGAAAAGGAAACTGGCAGAATCAAAGAGAAGGAGGCGGGGGGGCGGGGGGGCGGGGAGGGGGGCAGAGAGCGAGACACAAGATATGCCAGGGGAGCAGAAGGTAGAGAAAACCCTGGAAAAGTAAAAGGTAACAGGAAATGTACCTGGGTTCACAGACCCCAAGTCTCAAACATAGTTGGAAGATACACACAGCACAAGACACACACACAGAGGTCTGGGAACAGACACACCTACAGTGGCACATACAGGTGGTCCTGGCGAAAGAGGAAAGTCAACTCTACACAACAGGAAGTCATAGATGCAAGGGGGTGGGGTGGGGAGAAAACAACACAAATAAAATTTGTTCTGTGGTGTGACTTTAAGTGACAGCCTGTTTACTTTGGCTGTGCTCATTAATATGATACAGCTTATTGACATAAAAGAGGGTTCTAGAATTTTGATGCTATCTGCTAGAGGGACTTATAAATGCCCTACCTTGTTATCCCATCAGAACACACTTAAGAGTCCCCCCAGCCTTGCAACCATTTAAAGTTTCAAAAGAAGTGTTGATGATGTGCTTTTGGGGAGGATGTTGGCTAAGGAGGAAGGAAATCTAGGTTTCGATTTCAGTAGGACCATTGCTGGCTGTCAAGCCACTTCTCCTCCCTAAACCCCTGTTTCTTCGTTCCTCAAGTGAGGTAATGATTATGTCTAGCTCCTTCTGTCTTAAATAGGCTGGCTCCCAATGGTATTTCCAGACATTGCAGAATGCAGTAGCCTTTGTCTTCTAAAAATCCCAACGATGGCCATTCGACAACTTTGGGGGAACTAAAGAGTTTTTCTAGCAGCGCTAGCAAATTAGTTCCTCTAAGATGTAAAAATTAATCAGAAAGCCTGAACTCATGCTTTCACTCACAATGCAAACTAGTCAGTACCCAGGAAAGTAAAAGATAACACCAAAAGAAGGTTTGGAAAGGAGATGGAAAAAACGTTTTGTTTCGTCACTCGATGCCGTCCCTCTGGCGATGAGGGGGTTTGGAGGCCCCTCAGGAGTGTGAGCAGAACCCAGAACCAGCCCTGGAGACTCAGTCCTTGTCCCTCTCACCAGTGTTCAGTCGTTGTCTGCTTTAAACATTTTCTGTTTGAAAACATGCACACGAAGGGATAATATACTCTTGCCACTAAATAAGTAAAGCACTTCAGAAGTTAATGAACCAAAAGTGAAAGTGAGTCTTAATGACCTTTCTCCCTTCCTCAGGGATAACCACCGAGAATGTTATGGCCTTCCAGAACTTGCCCTATGCATTCATATTCATATAAACACATAACTATCTATACATCTCTATATTCTGTTGATTTGTTGCTGATACTGTTTACATTTTACATATTGTATTACAGGATTTTTCCCCAACTTGATTTTTTTACAGTAATTCCAGATACCCATAGGTACACGCTACCCAACATTTTCCACATTTTTTTTCGTTGGAGAAAAAGATGTTAAATATTTTCAAGGAATGTGTGGGAAGGAGGAGACAGTGTTACTCCTTTGACTTGGATTCTTAAAATGCTCAGGTCATTCTCGGCACCAGAACAGAGGCTTTGTCCTGGAAGGAGGCGGCCTGCTCTGCAGCTGTTTCTCCCTTGCTAACAGAACATGAGTTTGCTCAGATAGATGGAGGCCAGACCTCTTCCCAGCCTCAGGAAGTGACCTCTAGTTCATGTAAGTCAGAGTCATTTGGAAGGCTTGTTAAAGTACAAACTCATGGGCCTCACTCAGATTTTCTGATTGTGGTGGGCCTGGGAATTTGCATGCATCCCTTCCTTCCTTTCTTTCAAGTTTATTTATTTATTTATTATTATTATTTTTTTTAGTCATCTCCACACCCAACCTAGGGCTTGAACTCACGACCCTGAGATCGAGTCACAAACTCTACCAACTGAGCCAGCCAGGCGCCCTGAGTTTGCATTTCTAGTAAGTTTCCAGGTGATGGTGATCCTGCTGGTCCCAGAACCCACTTTGAGAACCACTTCCCTTGCCAGAGAGAAGGAGACTCCCTGCTGAGGGTGGAGCCTGAAGCAGAGCTTGACCTCAAAACCCTGAGAATATGACCGGAACCGAAATTGAGAGTTAAGTTTAACTGACTGAGCCAGCCAGGTGCCCCTCACATTCTTTTTATTAAGTTTGTAATTTTAACTCCAGTGTAATTAACTTAAGTGTTATATTAGTTTCAGGTGTACAATATAGTGATTTAACAATTCTATACATTACTCAGTGCTTGTCACGATAAGTGTGTTTCCATCCCCCACCTTCCCCCCCCCCCCCCCAGCACTTCCCCTCTGGCAACCAGCAGTGTGCTCTCTATAGTTAAGAGTCTTGCTTAGTTTCCCTCATCCCTCATCCGTCATCCCTCTCCCTCCTTTGTTCGTTTGCTTTCACATTCTTTTTCTTAACCTTTAGTAACTTGATAGATGAGAAATGGGGTCTCATCATTCTAACTTTCATTTCTTTGATTACTAGTGTGTCTGAACACTTCCCATGTATTTCACTGGCTGCATTTCCTCTTTGATATTTCTATTAGATGGGAAGCACTTAAGACCTAGTGTCTCGCACACTTAGACATTTAAGGTCTGTTTAACCAAATGTCTTTGGATGTCTCTTGGTACCCCCGCTGCTGCTTATTGCTCAGGACTCTATGTTTTTCTCCTTACACTTGATCTTAGCTAAAAGGCAGAGAAGTGATCTATGTTTTTCTCCTTAATGGCTTGTATAATAAAAATACCTCTTTGGGGGGTATAATTTAAAAAAAAATTTTTTTTTGCAAAATCTGCAGTTGGTAGTTTATTTTGAGCTGATTTTAGCTTTGTATTACTCAGAAATTTAAAAGTTTTTTGAAGATCTTTCCCTCCTTCTCACTACCCCCCAGGCTTAGAAATCTTTTTCTTTCTTGAAAGAATTTGATCACTGTTCAGCTCTATTATACTCCGGGTGTCCTATAGCTTGGTTCTTATGGCTCACCCTGTGACCCTTCTGAAATATGTTTGTGAGTTTTGATGTTTGTCTAACAACTTGCTTTATTATGCTCCCTACTTTAAGAAAAAATTGTGGGAGAAACACATAGCATAAATTTACCACCTTAACCATTTTACAGTGTACAGCAGTGTTTAATCTATTCACACTGCCGTACAACAGATCTCTAGAATTTTCTCATCTTGCAAAACTAGAACTCTATACCCACGGAACACTAATTCTCCCTCTCCCCTCTCCCAAGCCTTTAGCAACCATCTTTGTACTTTCTGATTCTATGGTTTTGACTTCCTTCGATACTTCTTTTGAGTGGAATCATACAGTATTTGTCCTTTTGCGACTGGCGTATTTTGCGTACTTTAATGTCCTTGAAGTTCATTCATGAGGTAGCATGTGAGAGGATTTCCCTCTTTTTTAAGGCTGCCTAATGTTCTACCAAATGCATATGTCACATTTTCTGTACGTATTTATCTCTTGATACATATTTATCTGGGCATTTGTGTTGTTTCCATGTCTTAGCTATTGTGAATAATGCTGCAAGGAACACGGGAGTGCGGATAAAACTTCACAATCCTGTTTTGAATTCTTTTGCTAAGGTGATGGTGGTTGGGTTGAGGTATTCAGCAAGGAGAACTAGCAAAATTAGATGTGGATTATGAAAAAGAGGAAAGAAGCCACTGTGATACCCAGAATTCGGGCTTAGGAGGTGCCATTTCCTAAGGTGGGAAATATGAAGGGAAGGAATTTAGCCGGGATGGAGCTGGGGGGACATGATAAGTTCAGGTTTGGAGACTCTGGGTTTGAGGTGTCTGCAGGACGTAACAGTGAGTGATTAGAATCAGTTGGATATCAGGAAGGAGAAGGCTGGGCTAGAACCAGAGACACAGACTCCAGCTGAATTGTGCTATAGGAAATTAACTGGAAGCCATAGAAGTGATTCCTTTATTTGCTGAGGCCTCAAGGTAGATGTATTTCTAGTGACAAGAAGATAATTTTGAATCACTTAGAATCTCATTTACAATTCTTCAGATGTTCTGGTGAAATATTTACTTGCTACCGAGCAAAGCAGCTTCACTCTCCCCAGAAGCAACCCTCAGCATGCTTGGCTTAGGACCATATTCCTACCACCCCCAACCCCGAAATCTTTACCCTCGCTGGAGACCCATGCACTTGATACAGTGGACAAAGAACAGAGCAGGTCTGAGTGGGATCTAAGCTATATGAGCTGCAGACCTTAAATGTTGGATCTAACTCCTAGCTTTCTGCTACAACTTCAAATCCTACCCTCATCCCTCAGGACCCAAAGCCAGAGTGCAGATGAATGAAAGCAAGACTATTTCTGAATGTCATTGTCTGACATCAAGAGTCATTCAAGCAGAAGAGTGGAGCAAGTGGCTTAAACTAAGAGCGTTCTCATGTTCTTCTTACTCCTGAACCTGACTCATTCCTTACTTTCCTAGTCCCTTAGACTGGCTGTTTTTTGTGTTAAACCACTCACTCAGATCTTTCTTTAGTTTTCTTTCTTTCTTCTTCTTTTTTTTAATATTTTATTTATTATTTATTTATTTATTTATTTATTTATTTATTTGAGAAAGAGAGAACATGAGCGGTGGGAGGGGCAGAAGGAGAAGCAGACTCCCCGCTAAGCAGGGAAACCCGATGTGGGACTCAATCCCAGGACCCCAGGATCATGACGTGAGCCACCCAGGCTCCCCTTTCTTTAGTTTTCTCCTGCCACTGAGACTCACGTTGCCCATTTTGTTTCGACAGAGGGCAGTAGAGAGCTGCTAACAGCTTACATTTCTAAGCTCAGAGAAAAAGTCCATTTACATTATCCCAAAGTCCAGGTCCCAAAATATGGCACATCAGGCTTCATGTGTTCATGAATGTGAGAGATCTTTGTGGAGGGAGGGAAGTCCCTGGAGAGTCAGTAACTTTTAGATGACTCCTCCTCTTGCAAACAACTGTTTAGCTATGTGCAACTCAAGGAGGGCTTTATGAAGGAGTTTGGCCTTGAAGAATGCATATGAGTTGGCAGAATAGCTTTGTTCACAGAAAATAGCATGGGCAAAACCATGGCAACACGTGGTAAATTTAGGGAACGACAAAAAGGTGGGTATTAGTGGAGCACAGGACTGGGGTGGGGACAGCAGTGATAGATATGCTCTCAGATGCTGTGTGCTACCCTGATGGGTATAGATGCCATCTTGAAGGGTTGAATATCATCCTGAAGACAATGCGAAGTCACTGAAGGATTTGGAGCAGGGTGGTAACTTGATCTGTTAGCCAATTTTGGTTTTGTTTTTAACTGAGGTGTATACTGGTATAATTTTAAATTTTAGCCCATCGGGTGGTATATAGCCATATCGCATTGTATTTTTTTTAAAAAAGATTTTATTTATTTATTCATGAGAGACAGAGAGAGAGAGAGAGAGAGAGAGAGAGAGGCAGAGGGAGAAGCAGGCTCCCAAGGAGCAGGGAGCCCCATGCGGGACTTGATCCCAGAACCCTGGGATCATGACCTGAGCCGAAGGCAGACGCTTAACCATGTGAGCCACCCAGGCGCCCTCATTGTATTTTTAATCTGCATTTCCCTGGCAAGTAATGACGTTGGATATTTTTTCATGTGCTTATTTGGCCATTTGGATATTCTCTTCTGTGAGATGTCTGTTTAACTCTTTTGCTCACTTTTTAATTGTGTTGTCTGTCTTCTTCCTGATTTGTAGGAGTTCCTTGTGGATTCTAGATATAAGACTCCTTTGTCAGATATACCTGTTACCAATATCTTCTCGTTCATGGCTACTCATTTGTTAAATGATGTATTTTGATGAAAAAGCTTGATAAGTCTTTTTGAAAACAGTAGAGAAGATGGATTGGAAGGAAGGCCATGATCCCAGGGTCCCCTTATCAGGCTCCCAGCTCAGCGGGGAGTATGCTTCTCCCTTTCCTTGTGCCCTTTCCACCTACTTGTGTGCGCAAGTGCTCTTTCTCTCCTCTCACTCTCTTTTTATCAAATAAATAAATAAAATATTTTTAAAAATTATACTTTCTTTAGTAGTTGGAATAATTAAGTTCTAGTCTCTTATCAAGTTTGATGATTATAATACAATATTTCTATCTATAGTCACTGTACTGTGCATTAGATCTCTAGGACTTTTTTACTATTCATTGTAAGTTTATACCCTTAAATAATATCTGTCCCAACCTCTGTCTCTGGATAACCACCATTGTACTGTCTGTTTTTATAAGTTTGACTTTTTAAAATTCCACATATAAATGACACTATACAGTACTCGTCTTTCTCTGTCTCACTTAGCATAATGTGCTCAAAGTCCATCCATGTTGTCACAAATGGCTGGATGTCCTCCTTTCTCATGGCTAAATATTATTCCATTGTGCGTATGTGTGTGTGCGTGTGTGTGTGTGTGTGTGTGTGTAGCACATCTTTATCCCTTCATCCATTGATGGGCACTTCAGTTGTTACCGTGTCTTGGCTATTGTGAATAATGCTGCAGTAAACATGGAAGTGCATATATCTCTTCAAAATTCTTTTTTCATTTCTTTTGGGTATTTGGCCAGAAGTGGAATTGCTCAATCATATGGCAGATCTATTTTTAGTTTTTTGAGGAACCTCCATATTGTTTTCCATAGTGGTTGAACCTATTCATATTCCCACCAACAGTGTATAAGTGTTCCCTTTTCTCCACATCCTCGGCAATACTTGTTATCTCTTGTCTTCTTGATGAAAGCCATTCTAACAGGTGTAATGTGATATCTCTCTACAGTTTTGATTTGCATTTCCCTGATGATGAATGATGGTAAGCATCTTTTCATGTCGCTGTTGGCTATTTGGGTATGTTCTCTGGGAAAACGTCTGTTTAGTTCTTCTGCCCATTTTTAAATCAGGTTGTTTGGGTTTTTTGTTTTGTTTTGTTTTTGCTATTAAGTTGTATGAGTTATTTGTATATTTTGGGTATTAACCCCTTATCTGATATATGGTTTGCAAAATTTTTCTCCCATTCTGTGGGTTGCCTTTATTTTGTCCATTGTTTCTTTTGCTGTACAAAAACTTTTATGTTTGATGCAGTCCCCCATTTGTTGAGTTTTGCTTTTGTTGTTTGGGCTTTTGATGTCATATCCAATAAATCATTGCCAAGGTCAATGTTGAGGAGCTTCTAAGTTTTCCTCTAGGAGTTTTATAGCATCGGATCTTATGATTAAGCCCTTGATCCATTTTGAGTCAATTTTTGGGCATAGTGCAAGATAGGGGTTCAATTTCATCACTCTGCATCTGTTTGTCCAGTTTTCCCAGCACCATTTGTTGAACATGCTACCCTTTCTCTATTGGGTACTCTTGACTGTGTTGTCAAATATTAGTTGACCATACAAACAAGGGTTTAATTCTGGACTCTCTTGGTCTATGTATCTATTTTTGTACCAGTACCATACTATTTTTATTACTGTAACTTTGTCGTATAGTTTGAAATCAGGAAGTGTGATACTTCCAGTTTTGTTCTTTTTCCTCAGGATTGCTTTGGCTATTCAGGGACTTTTGTGGTTCTATACAAACTTTAGAATTTTTTTTTTCTTTTTTAATTCCTGTGAAGAATGCCATTGGTATTTTGATGGGCGTTGCATTGAATCTGTACATGGCTTTGGGTAGTATGGACATTTTAACAATATTAATTCTCCTGATCCATAAACATGGGATGTCTTTCCATGTTTATGTCTTCTCTGATTTCTTCAGGAAAATCTTGTAGTTTTCGTTGAACAATCTTTCACTTCCTTTGTTAAATTTATTCCTAAGTGTTTTGTTTTTGATGCTAATATGAATAGGATATTTTCCTTTATTTCTTCCTCAGATGTTTCATCATTGGTGTATAGAAATGCAACTAATTTCTGTATGTTGATTTTGTATCCTGCAACTTTACTGAAATCATTGATTAGTTCAAATAGTTTTATGATTGATTATGTGTTCTTGAACTTGGCATGCTAATATTTTGTTGAGAATTTTTGTATCTATATTCATCAGGGATATTGGTCTATAGTTTTCTTGTGTTCTTATCTGGCTGGGTAATGCTGACCTTGTAGAATGAGTTTAGAAGTGTCTCCTCCTCCTCAACTTTTTGAAAGAGTTTGAGGATTGGTGTTAAGTTCTTTGAATGTTTGGTAGAATTCTCCGGTGAAGTTGTCTGGTCCTTGGGTTTTCTGTGTAGGGAAGTTTTTGATTACTGATTCAATTTCTTTACTTGTTATTGATCTGTTCAGATTTGCTATTTCTTCCTAATTTAGTCTTGGTAGGTTGTATGTTTCTAGAAATGTATCCATTTCTTCTAGGTTATCTAATTTGTTGGCATATAATTGTTCATAACAGTCTTTTATGGTCTTATATATGTCTGCACTATCATTTGCAATGTCTCTTTTTCATTTCTAATTTTATTTATTTGAGTATTTTCTCTTGGTTAGTCTAGATAAAGGTTTGTTAATTTTGTTTATCTTTTTGAAGAAACAGCTTTTAGTTTCATTGATCCTTTCTACTGTTTTTCTGGTCTCTATTTCATTTATTTACACTCTGATCTTTATTATTTCCTTCCTTCTGCTAACTTTGGGCTTAATTTGTTCTTTTTATAGTTCCTTGAGGTGTAAAGTGAGTTCTTTATTTGAGACCTTTTTCATTTTTTAATATATGCATTTATTGCTATAAATTTTCCTCTCAAAACTGATTTTGCCACATCCCATAAGTTTTGATAATGGTGTATTTACATTTTCATTCATCTCAAGATAAGTTTTTACTTCCTTTTTGATTTCTTCTTTGACCCATTGTTTTTTAGAAGTGTGTTGTTTAATGTTGTATAATTGATACATCTCAAGGCTCTCCACATAAAATTATTTGAAAAGTTTCACCAGAGAGGGATGTATTTCTTGCTTTTATTTTGTTAATAACATGATCAAATACTCATTGAAAAAAAAGTGTGTTGTTTAGTTTCTACATATTTGTAACTTCCCAATTTTTTTCAGTTGTTGATTTCTAGTTTCATTCCACTGTGGTCAGAAAAGATAGTTGGTATGGTTTCCGTCTTCTTAAATTTGCTGATTGTTTTGTGTCCTATCATATGATCTATCCTGCAGAATGTTCCATGTGCACTGGAGAAGAATGTGTATTTTACTATTGGATGGAAAGTTCTGTATATACTTGTTAAATTTATTGTTCTAGAGTATGGTTCAATTTCAAGCTTTCACTGTTGATTTTCTGTCTGGATGACCTCTCCATTGCCAACAGGGGGATATTGAGGTCCCCTACTATTATTGTATTGCTGTCTAATTCTCTCTTTAGATCTGTTAGTATTTACTTAATATATTTTGGTGCTCCGATGTTGAGTGCATATATATTTATGATTGTCATGTATTCTTGTATTGACACTTTCATCCTTGTATAATGGCCTTCTTTGTCTCTTGTGACTGTTTTTGGCTTGAAGTCTATTTCATCTGATGTAAGAATGGCTATGCCCACCTTCTTTTGGTTTCTACTTACATGCAATATCCTCTTCCATTTCTTCATTTTGAGCCTCTATGTGTCTTTAGAGCTGAAATGAGTCTCCTGTAGGCAGCATATAGTCGGTCTTTTTTTTTTTTTTTAAGGTTTTATTTTTTTAAGTAATCTCTACACCCAGCTTAGGGCTCGAGCTCACAACCCCGAGATAAAAAGTAACATGCTCTACTGACTGAGCCAGCCAGGCACCCCAGGTCTTATTTTTTAAAATCTATCTAGCCACTCTATACCTTTTGGTTGGTGAATTCAATCTATTTGTATTTAGAGTAATTATTGACATGTAAAGACACCACTGCCATCCATTGTTTGCCTTCTGGTTGTTTTGTATCCCCATTGTTCCATTCTTCCTGTTTCTGTGTAGAAATGGTGTATTTTAAAAGTCCTCATCCAGGAGTGCCTGAATGGCTCAGTCAGTTGGGCATCTGACTCTTGATTTCAGCTTAGGTCATGATCTCAGGGTCATGAGATCGAGCCCTGTGTTGGGCTCCATGCTCAGCACAGAGTCTGCTTGAGATTCTCTTTCTTCCCTCTCCCTCTGCCCCTCCTCTGCCGCTCATGCTCGCTCTCTCTTTCTCTCTAGAATAAATATATAAGGGGCACCTGGTTGGCTCAGTCATTAAGCGTCTGCCTTTGGCTCAGGTCATGATCCTGGGGTCCTGGGATCGAGCCCCACATCAGGCTCCCTCCTCCGTGAGAAGCCTGCTTCTCCCTCTCCCACTCCCCCTGCTGTGTTCCCTCTCTCGCTGTGCCTCTCTCTGTCAAATAAATAAATAAAATCTTAAAAATAAATAAATAAATGAAAAGGAATAAATAAGAAATAAAAGTCCTCATCCAAAGTGACTAAGAGTTATTTCCCAATTATGACTAGGAGGTTATACAAGCAGGAGCCATGCTCTGGTGGTAGGCTTTTCTATATGTTCTTCTCATCACTATATGTTCAGTTTGCAGTCTCTCCTATGCTAAACTCTCACCACTGCATGATATTGGTATTTGTTTTCCCTGAGGCTATGTTGTTTGTAATATAAACATAATGTTAATTTTATGACCACCCTGAACATAAATGGTCCAAGCCTCTCTTAGTTACTGTGTTCTTCAGTGTTTTCTCACATTTACATTATTACTGCTTGATACTCAGACCTACCTTGCAACCAACCTGTAGATGTGTCCAAAATCAAAACCCTTTTGATGACATACTTTGACTCTACAATTAATAATCATTTTTTTCTACTATTCATACTTTCCCTCAATATTTGATTCAGTCATAAATTCGAAGTTCCTTTGTATTCTGCTAATAGAGGTGAAAGATAGGATGTATTTGTGCTGTTTTTATATCTGTCTCCTGCATGCATCGTCTCTTCCCCATTATACTAAGAATTCCTTAGGGCATAGACTCTTGTCTCTTATTTCTTCGTCTTCTCCTCCCACCCCCCACCCCACCTCTTTTATGAGCATAATGTCAACACAGGGTTAAAGTACTGGGTGTTGACTGAGTCACTCAGTTTCTAGTAAACACCCTTAGGCAAGTTATCCCTTGCTCAGCATTTGGTGTTATTGCTAGTGGCAGTATCATTTCCCTCCAGTGGTTCCAGAAGACTAGCTTTACTTCTGCAATTCTGCCAGGGCTCAAGTTCACTCTAGCTTGCCCACCTGCTCTGCACCTTTGCCAGAGTAGAATCTTCTTCTGGACTTCCACTGAGACTGGGGGCCACAGGAAACAACAGATGATGAGCAGGCGACTACCACTATCTTATTCAAAATGACTTTTCCCAGTTTCTAGATGATAAACTAAAGCCCACTAGAGGTACTTTTCCTTAAGTCTCCTCAATGAACAACAAACACCTTTTATATTTGCAACTTCACTCAACTGCTATGGTCAAAAGAAGTTTTCATTTACATTCTTGTCCTTTTAGGATTTGTCCTTTCCCAGAAATCCTCCAATCAATGCATAAAAAGAATAAATTGTGAGATTTTTGTGTTGATAAGATTTGTTCCAAACTGAGTCTAGACCCACCACACTACCATCTGTTTCTGATTCTTCATCCTCCAGTACTTCTGCTCTAGAGACCTCATTAAAGGGGTTCTCTGGCTCCAGACTTTTCTGCTTTCTGTCCAGGTGATGGCACACATCTTCCCTCCTGGCTCAGCGCCTGTTTAGCTCTTATGGTAAGTGGTATCTTAGTTCTCACCCTTCTGTTTGTTGCCCCAAGAGACAGCCTGCCTGGGTGTGATCTAGGATCCCTACTTTCTCTTGTTCCTAACAGGTTATGGAAAATTGGTCACCCTCAGGCTGGGAATCAACATTAGAGAAAGTTGAGTCTGGAGCCTGTACTGGGTAAAATTGGAAATGAATGTAGGGGAGCAAAATTTTCATTCTAAAATGTGCCTCTTTGGCATGTGGATTATTTTAAGCAAATTACTTTTAAGAAACAGAAGGTTCAAGAAGAACTTTGACCTTACACTAACTGCATAAAGGAATTTAGACAGAGGAACTTCTTCAGGAAGGACACTATTACCATAGTTATCTACAGTATAATATGAGCTAGATGTGGTAGACAGGGAGGAACTTAGCAAAGTCTGTCTGTTAAAATTCCTCCCTATGTCCCATTGTTTCTGTATGGTCCAACAGACATTTGTTTACCCAACATTTACTCTTTCTCATCTTTCTGTGAACTGGGTTCCTTTCCTTTGAAGTCCCAGACCCCTAACCCCTTCTCCTTAGCTGTGGATGGCGTACAAGCCTCAATTGCCTGACTGCCTGGAGGCTCCCTATTCTGATGGAGCCCCTGTATGAATGTAATTACATTGATTTCCTCCTGTTAATCTGTCCCATGTCAATTTAACTCTTAGCCCCATCAAAAGAATATTAGAGGGTAGAGGACTGTTTTTCCCTCCCCAACAGTTGGTGTCATTGGCAGGATAAACTTTGACTGGTTACTGTTCCCCCAGGACTGCTGCAGGGGAGAGATCCTGGGACTTCTGATAAAACCTGAGCAGGTGAGACTTCTTACCAAGTCAGTCTTCTGGAAATCTGCCTGCAGGGTCTAATGGAGGTGTTAGTGGTAAGAGTACATTTTTAAAATCTAACTTTAAATCAGCAGAAGAAAATATTTGTGAAACTAGTTCCTTGCGCATAGCAACTTTGGTAAGAATTTGTTGTAAGTATTTTTGTTTTCTCTTGATCCTTTTTTTTCCTCCCAGGGATGGTCATTGTCTTCTTTTGTCTACTTTATGATCAGTAAGAATATTCTCTGGTCTCCATCAGCTGGAGGGTGCATATGCTTCTGGCAGGCAGCTGAGACCCAAGTTTAGGGAATTAAATAAAAAAAGGGGCAGGGAGGTGGTGAACTTTTGGCTTGGTAAGTCATCCTACTCTGTTCAAAAAGAGGGAAAACACATGATTTCCTGTGTTTTGAAACTGTTTAAAATAAGGCCCTTCATAGTACCGCCTGTACTTTCTTAGACTATCTTTGGGAATGAACTTTCTGGATCTTGTGAAGGCTGCATTTTTTGCACTCTCTTGTGGTATACCTCTCGCATCTTTGGTTAAGCCATAAAAAAGCTTTTTGGTTTGTCTCTTCTGAGATTAATATAAAATCCTACTCACCAATGGCCAGGGAGTCTGCTCTCCTTCTTCCTCTCTCTCTGCCCCTCTCCCCGCTTGTGCACACTCACATTCTCTCTCTCTCTCTCAAATAGATAAAATCTTTTTTAAAAAAGTTGGATACCTGCATTATGTTCAATGTTGCTAACTCTAATACATGTCTGTATTATTTAAACCAACAAGATTAAGGGTACCTGGCTGGTTCAATTGGTAGAGCATGCATCTCTTGATCTTGGGGTCATGACTTTGAGCCCCATGTTGGGCACAGAGATTGCTTTAAAAAAAAAAGCTAACAAACTTAAGCTAGCTATTATTTTCTAAAAATTATCCTAGATCCTAGAACTTGAAAAAATCTGGGTTAGTTTCTATTGTATTTCTGAGATTTAGAAATGGTTTATTTATAAGTGCTTAATTTTAAGCCAATTAAATAGAACTCTTTTACAAATTAATTTTAGCAACACCCTCCAAAGGTTAAAAAAAACCCCACCTAATCTATAATGTACATACCTATAGACAAACACAGAGAGCTCATATTTTCTGTTTCAAAACAATATAAAACACACTAGCTTATAAATAATAGTTGTAATAAATTTAATTTTACTCACTCAGATGGCTGGCCTGTTACTATTTGTAGAGAAAACTTTTAAGATATGTATTTGTCCATGGAAGTAATCTTAAGGAGGCTATGGTGTCAGGTTTGGGCACAAGAGCCCTTTATGCAGTTTGTATTTTTTTAAAAAAGACTGTGTTTTCATTCTTTTTCTTTTTTTCTTTAGTCTTTGGTGAGTATGGGCATTATTTCAGATACTTCTGTTGTCAAAAACTGACCTCCGTGCTTCAGAGCCAAAGCATAATGCAAAGACAGGGACTGGGTGTAAAGAAGGAAGATTGACTGCTTTGCTGGGCAAAGGAAGCTGCAGAAGGCTAAGGCCTTCAAAAACTGCAAGGCCCTGGAAGAAGGGGCAGGCGCGCGTGGAGGGCGGCGGTTAATAGGAAAATACAGGATCTACAGGATCTAGCTGGTTTCCACGGAAATTGTGTCTGTGTCGCCAGCCTCCTTGGTCGTTTCCAGGGTGGTTCCAGGTTCCTGAAACAAAAGGCTAAGAAGGGAGGAGGGGAGGTTTGGGGCAGAGAGGGAAAAGGTTACTTTAAAATGGAGCTCCCCTGAAGCATTAGTGCAGCCATTTTGATTTTTGTTCAACTTTATGCTTTTAAATGGTTTCAGTTTCTGGGATGGTTACATTTCAAAGACACGGTAACATTTATATCTTCAAGGGACAGAAAAAGTATGACAGTTCCTCCAAGAAGGACTTTGGTTTCCTAAGGTCAATGATTTACAAAATCCTTTGAGATAAATAGGGAGAGTTGTAGGTTTGGTAAAAAGGAATAAACAGACTTTGGATTGCCTTTAGTGCTGCATTTTTTTTTTTAGTTTTGCAAAGATTTGTAGAATAAGAACAGCTGCTCTCAATTTTTTTCTTTTCTTTTTAAGTGGAAGACAATTGTACTTCCAATGCACTGATTTTTTACCATATCTGCAAATGTCTGAAGGTCAGGGTGCCTGGGTGGCTCAGATGGTTAAGCGTCTGCCTTCAGCTCAGGTCATGATCCCAGAGTCCTGGGATCAAGTCCCTCATTGGGCGGGCTCCCTGCTCCTTGGGAGCCTGCTTCTCCCTCTGCCTCTCTCTCTGTCTCTCATGAATAAATAAATAAAATCTTAAAAAAAAATGTCTGAAGGCCAATAGGGAGGGGTCTGAGTGCGGACGCCTGGGTGGCTCAGTCGGTTAAGCATCTGCCTTCGGCTCGGGTCCTGGCATCGAGTTCTGCATCGGGTTCCCTGCTCTCCTGCTTCTCCCTCTGCCTCTTCCTCTCTCTCTCTCTCTCTGTCTCTCATGAATGAATAAATAAAATCTTAAAAAAAAAAAAGGAAGGGTTCTGAGTGGACTTTGATTTTTGTTCTATGCCTAATTTCTGTTCTTCCATCTTATTAAAGGAGTCCCTATGGCTGTTACACCAATAAGACAATTGTTTAGAATGAGAGGTCTCCAAAAATTTTTTTTCTTTCAAATATAGCCAATTTAAAGGATCTGTCATCTGGCCATTAGTGAGTAGGATTTTATATTAAATTAAATCTCCACCCAAGGAGGAGCACAAGCCTCATTTACATAACATACCATGTATATATAGGCATGTTTCCTTAAGGCACATGCATGACCTTATGCCTGCCTCTATATACGATGACAAGGCTTCCCTATCTAAATATTCATCCCAACTCCAAACAAAAGGAACTTGGGGAGTCAAGGATTTGGAAGCCATTCCCCCTGATCTCCTTATTTGCTGCATACAAAAGTTTTCCTCGTGGGACAAATCAACATGGTCCACTTTCTGACTCACCAAGGAGGGAACTCAGGTTGGTTTGCTTACAAGTTTACATTAACTCTGTTGCAAAATTTGTTGGCAAAAAATAACTCAGAGCAAACTGAGGGTTGCTAGAGTGGTGGGGGGGTAGGAGGGATGGGGTGGCTGGGTGATAGACATTGGGGAGGGTATGTGCTATGGTGAGCACTGTGAATTGTGTAAGACTGATGAATCGCAGACCTGTACCTCTGAAACAGATAATACATTATATGTTTAAAAGAAAAAAGAAAAGAAGATAGCAGGAGGGGAAGAATGAAGGTGGGGTAATCAGAGGGGGAGACGAACCATGAGAGACTATGGACTCTGAAAAACAAACTGAGGGTTCTAGAGGGGAGGGGGGTGGGGGAATGGGTTAGCCTGGTGATGGGTATTAAAGAGGGCACGTTCTGCATGGAGCACTGGGTGTTATACGCAATGAATCATGGAACACTCATCAAAAACAAATGATGTAATGTATGGTGATTAACATAATAAAAAAACTCAGAGCAAAATATAATGGTGGATTTTGTCTAATGTTTCATGAAGTTTTCATGGGTAATTTAAACATAATTATTGATAACCAGTAAATTAAATAGATGTAAGTAGAATAACAAGCTTTTAGGTGAACTTTTTTTAAGCAATAATTATGAGTTATGGTGTACATACTAAAAATAGCTTCCCAGGGCGCCTGGGTGGCTCAGTTGGTTAAGCAACTGCCTTCGGCTCAGGTTATGATCCCAGGGTCCTGGGATCGAGTCCCACATCAGGCTCCCCCTGCTCTGCGGGGAGCCTGCTTCTCCCTCTGCCTCTGGCTGCCATTCCCCCTGCTTGTTCACTCTCTCTCTCTGTCAAATAAATAAATAAAATCTTAAAAAAAAAGTCCACATTCTTTAAAAAAAAATAGCTTCCCAAATCTCTTTGGTACTTAAAACCTTAAAGTTTTGCTAAATTAAGTCAAATAATGGAAATTTATCAAATATCTAGATCATTTCTATGTAAGATAAAAAATGAAACATTAATTACTGAGCGTAGGTTTATCTACTTTTGGCTCCTTATTACAGAGAAAGTAAAGATAAATTTGGGTCTGTTAAAAAACATGTTTTGTACTTTATTGAAAGATTGTACTGTAGAGGATTGCATGTTTCTAGAAATTATGACATGTATTCATATATTTGCCAATCTAAGAATGCTAGTACAACAGTTCACAATTGCTGGCTACTTAGTTTTCACTAGAAATTAAAGTTTCTAAGGGTTAATTTTAAATAATATATGTGGTTAAAACTACTAGAACTGACAAGGAAGCAACTCTGTATACAAGTAAAGTAGGACATGTTTTGGGTAAGAAAATGTATGAGATATGGAGATGTTTTGGTTAAGGGGAAAGAAAGAAAATTTGTACTGAAGTAAAACTGGTTATGGGAAAGAGGAAAGGATAAAATCTGACTGCAAAAAAAAAAAAAACGGAAGTTGTAGAAGATTTGAGGAAAAGAAATCTTTGAAAATGAATTTTATATATGGTTAAGACTGGCTAAGATTGGAAGGGATTTAATTAGGTAAATGGGTTTTAATATCAAAAGTAAGCTGGTGCAAAATTAACATTTGGTTTTTCTTTTTTCTAAGATTTTATTGTTTTTAATATGTATTTTTAAAGATTTATTTATTTGAGAGAGAGAGTACAAGGCACGCTCGAGCAGGGCGAGGGGAAAAGGAAGAGGGAGAAAGAGAATCTCAAGCGGACTCCACGCTGAGCACGGAACCTGACTTGCGGCTTGATCTCACAACCCTGAGATCATGACGTGAGCCGAAATCAAGAGTCGGACTCTCAACCGATGGAGCCACCCAGGCACCCCTAAGATTTTATTTTTTAAGTCATCTCTATACCCAAGGTGGGGCTCAAACTTACAACCCACAGCCCTGAGACCAAGAGTCCCATACTCAACTGACTGAGCCAGCCAGGCACCCCAAAATTTGGTCTGTCTGTTAAGGGGACAAAATTTTCTGGGACTACTGTTCTGCTCTTAATAACAGGAGATTATGAAGGGGTTTTTTTTTTGCCTTTGAAGTAAGATGTCTAGAAAACAAAAATGTTGTGTTTATCAAAATAAGGTTTGGTGCCTCATGTTGTCTTAATTTGATCTTTGATTGCTTAAGAAAACCGAATCTTCTCAATATTATAAGAGCTAAGTTTTCCCTTTTTACAGCCATTTAACATTTTGTGTTTGCCTGCAAAACCATGTCTTTGTCACCATGGTTAAATGGATAACTAAGTATCATTAGTTACTACGTAGTGACCTATGATCCTATTTGACTAAGTGTTTTTAAACCTTTTTGATATATTTTTTCCCAAAGTTTATTTATGTATTTTTTTTTTAATTTTTTTATTGTTATGTTAATCACCATATATTACATCATTAGTTTTTGATGCAGTGTTCCATGATTCATTGTTTGTTCATAACACCCAGTGCACCATGCAAAACGTGCCCTCCTCAATACCCATCACCAGGCTAACCCATCCCCCC